>NW_021167878.1:0-468483 GCF_004154835.1 Alternaria arborescens
AATAATTAGTCCACCTCCCACGTCTCTCGTGTTTGCTTGGGTCTCTTCTCGCAACGTTCTCTTATCACGTACCGTTGCTCTCGTCGTCCGTTCCTTCGACTGATCTGGTTCTACGTTCATCTCGCCGGCCCTATGCGTTCCTACGCACGTACAGGCCTGTTGGCCACGCTCGCCATCGCAACGCAATTACTCGTCGTCGTGTCCGCGCAAGAAGACCGACCGAAAGGAAACTTCCGACAATGTCTAGAAGTCAGCCCAGAATGTCCAGTGTTTGCAACACTATACGGATACCGTCCCAACCTAGGAGCTAATGCCTTTCTTTGTGCCCTCTTCGCCATTCTGTGCATCGCCACGCTAGTAATCGGAGTTCTGAGCAAGACATGGACCTACACAGCTGCACTGGCAATTGGAACTTTCCTCGAAGCTGCAGGATACGCTGGGCGCGTCATCATGAACGACAACCCCTGGAGCGAATCTGGTTTCAAGCTGCAAATCTGCTGTCTGGTCCTTGGTCCTAGTTTTGTCGCGGCTGGCATCTATCTCACCCTGAAACACTTTGTGCTATACTGCGGACCCCAGCATTCGCTTCTCAAGGCACGTCTCTATCCCTGGATCTTCATCGGCTGCGACTTCGGTTCCATTGTACTCCAGGCATGCGGTGGCGGTATGGCGGCCGCAGGTGGCACAACAAACAAGAAGCTTATCGACGGCGGCAACAACCTCATCGTAGCTGGTATTGCGTTCCAGGTTGTCACTATGGCTGTATGTGGTGGACTGGTCCTCGTTTACGTTTTCCGATACCGCAAGGCCCGCAAGAACCAGGCTATCATTGGGGAGAAGAGCACGTACGAAATGGACAAGGAGACAGGCGCTGTAAAGCTTGCTAAGATCAAGCTTTTTGGATGGATCGTCGTGTTGGCATACACTACTGTGCTCATTCGATGCATCTACCGTTTACCAGAGATGGCGGGTGGATGGGGAAATTCGCTCATGCGAAACGAGAAGGAGTTCCTCTTGCTCGACGGCATGTAAGTTTCCATGATCCATGTCCTTCACAACCAAAGATAGAACACTAACAATGATAACCAGGATGTTAGCTATTGCTTGCACGGTGCTTGTGTGCTTCCACCCCGCATACTTCTTCCCTCCCTTTGCTGCTTTCCGTCGTAACAAGTAGCCTTCTTCTTTTTGGAATCGACAACTCTAGACATGTGGATGTTTTCGTCTGTTATAGCGGTCGCTCCGCAAAATTTTAGCATTACGATCTTGATAGCCTTTTTAGCATAGCGATAGTCATTATAGACAAGACCTTTCTATTTTCACACTACAGTGATTGCCCGGCCACCCAGGACGTGATGTGGTAATGCAGAGGTGATCATCCTGATGGAGTCTTGATTAAATAGTCCTGCTAAAAGATAGGAATTATTACTTTCGAAAGAACTATCCTCTCTATAAATCGGAATCCACACCACTTTTGCCAATGCTTCTGTGTCGGCCTACACAGCTCCCCATCTCTCGGCATACCGATCATTTCCTGAGTCAACGTTCCTCTCATATTCGCTCCGATCCGCCACAAACTGCGCGGTCTCCTCACCGAATACTTCCGCCATCCACGCAAACGCCAGATCCATACCAGCCGAGATACCAGAGCTAGTCCAGATGTTGCCATCGACAACCCAACGAGCCTTTGCAACCCAATCGACGTTCGGATGCTGAGTTTTGACCTTGCACAGAATAGTAAGTTACCAATCCGATATGACTATAGAAGAGGAGGTCCAACGTACATCGTTGAAAGCACGCTTGTTAGTCGTCGCCCTCCTACCATCCAACAAACCAGTCCGAGCTAGAATCTCACTGCCTGTACAAACGGTCAGAACCCACTTGATACTTCCTTTCCCACTCAGATCCAATCTCTTTAGATATTCAACTTGTGGCTTCATCCATGCGTCGCTGCCCGGTCCGCGTGCTCCTAGACCTCCTGGAAGAAGCAATACCTCCAGATCATCCGGCGCATTCTCGAATGTATGCGTTGGAACCATGGACTGTGAGAACTGGGAGCCTTGTTTGTCTTGCATAAAGTTCTGAGTTGGCACTGGATCTAGCGTGTAGGCGATGGTGCAGAGGCTGAGGGTGTGGTTGTTGGACAGGATATTAAAGGCGTCCAAGGGACCGGCCCAGTCTAGGAGTTGAAATCCGGGGAAGATTACAACGCCAATCTTCGTAGGGAGAGGGTGAGCTGGCATATTGAAGTTTGGGGATTGATGATCGGGGTTTCGCAATTGCAATGGTGACTCAAGCGAAATCGTCTACCAGGTACAGAATGAGTTTCGTGGATGTTTTCCTAGATATATACGTTATGTTGAGGTTCATACATATGAGTCAGGTTTTGTGGAAGCGTGATACCGTGAAGCAAGAAATTGGTAATCCGATCGGGCTTGGTACCCCAATGGGGACCGCGGGAAAGCGGAGTAGCGTCCACGCGCCTTAGACGCTATTGTCCGCATGTTGATTGACCCCAGAGAGTCAAGATTCTGTCACAAGACAGGGCGGTGACGGCTCCACGGCCGGTAATATCATGTACACATTTCAATCAAGTTGGTAAGATAAGCAAGCTCAACACTTTCGACACGACGAAAGTCGGCGCAAGAACGGGCCAACATTATCATCATTGAGATCTATACAACACCGTTCATGTGTACTCCCTGTGCATCCTGTTGCTGTACTGTGAGCATCTGTCTTGCTCGATCGATCCTTTCTTTTGTCAGAATGTAGCTCTTGGGCATATCGCCCTTTTGAACCATCTCCTCGTGTACAGCGGTCAGGTCTTTGCCGTCCATCTCACCGAGTACCATGTCGACAACGGCCTTTCCACATAATGTGCCGTTCGGCATACCGTGTCCTGTGTATCCACCGGCGAGCCACAAGCCTTCATTGCCCGGCACCTTACCAACCCATGGGTGATCATCACGCGAATAACCCATGATGCCAGTCCACTGTGCCGCAGCTTTAAGCTCATTCAGACCTTCCGTCTGCCCACCTAGCTCCATAACCTTCAACAACGCACCGCGAAGGTATGCAGCAGAGCCTTCATCAATTACAGTGTCATCAGAAACGCCTATGCTTGGATAATGTCCTGCTCCGCGGCCGCCACCAAACATCAGATGACCACCAGGGTTTGGAACGCCCTCAAATGGACGGTGAATGAGGTAGTCGTCGTTGTTAGCTGGTTGGCCTAGAGCCGCAACCATGCCGTACGAGTTTGGCAAGAGCGTCATGCCTGCAGGTGGGATCAGGGCTGACATCTCTCCACGACAGGGCACAATGAGATCGGCGAAGTGGGGTAGAAGAGCTGATGTGTAGCCATTGGTCGCGAGAACGACGGTCTTGCTGCTGATGGTGCCGCGGGGCGTGTGGAGAGTGTGCGTGCCGTCTGACGAGGTAATTTCGGTGACGGGAGTCTTGGTCTGTAGGTTGAGCTGGCCGTTCTTAACGAGCTTCTCGAGCATGAAGGTAACTAGTTTGTACGGCCATAGACTCGCAGCTCCTTCACTTAGTGTCAATCCAACACAGTCGGGTGCGACACGGTGCTTCTTAAATTCCTCCTTTTCCTTGAGGATGGTAACATGGCGTGCGATCTCAGGTGATGTTTTCCTAAGATGTTCGATCTCCTTTTCAGCCTCGCTCATCGCCTCTTCAGTCCAGAACGTGCGGCAGCCAGTTACGTCGCGCCACTCGCAAGGCACGTTGTTGTCCTGAATGTAGGATCGCACCGCAGCGACGTTCTTGAGCTCGAACTCGGCTACATCGCTACTTCGGTCGAAGAGGAGGGGCTGGCAGTGTCCACCATTCTGTTTGCGCAATCGTCAGCAGATGTGCGCCGTAGATTCCGATCAGACGATCGCGAGATTAAGAAGTCGACTTACCCTTCCTGTAGCGCCCCAACATGCCTCTCGGGCCTCGAGCAGAACGATGCTCTTACCGGCAGCTCTCTGATCCTCCGAGAGATACCTGGCTGCATTTGTGCCCGTTATTCCAGACCCCACAATAACGATGTCAGCCTCAGCAGGCAATTCCTCCGTTGTGCGGTGGCCGATCAGGAACTCATTCGGTTCGGTGTGCCAGAATGAGTCTGTCGAGTTAGGTGTTGGGAGAGTTGCGCGTTCTTGCTTCATGATAGGTACGAGTATAGACGTAGTACAGGAGAGAGGGGTGGAACGGATCGCAATTGAGTCTTAAATATATGTTCGGTCTATGCAAACCCTCGACGATAAACCGATGCGGTATGGCGAACGTTATCCTTCGGATTCGGAATGAGTGTTTTGTACCGATGGATGGTCAACCTCACGGGGGCGTGATGGAGGGGTGGTGGGTCGTACTCCGGAATTCGACATGGCTGATTATGCCACCTGGGTTATCATCGTTTAACTCCGATGATTGGACGTGACGTCTACAGCATTCAGGGAGGACATGTCCGGTATTGAAATCGTCATCGCGTGTTGTAGAGAGCTTCACGAAAGCACAGAGCACAAGAAGACATGAAGGTACTCCCTAAAGCGGTGAGGACAATTGGCACCTGGCACATGGCAGGTTGCGGAACCGGAGCAGAGTCCGCGAGTCAGTAGGGCGGATTATGTAAAAAGAGGCAGTGCTAATGAACTCCGACAACTCGAGAACTCGTACCAAAACACAGCATACATCTTTGCGCAAGTGGTCAAGTGATGTTGCTCTCCCTGATTGTGTGTGTACTCGACAACACGGCCTGATTTCACATACAAGGTGGTCAAACGAAGTACCACGACATTGCCGATACCGCAACATCAATTTGCACCTAGGTATGCTCAAAGCTACTATACAGCCATGTAACGACAGAGAAGAACGCGAAAGAAAAATTTGATAACAGCATCGAGGCCAGCTCGAATGCGCTCCTCATCTGTACAGTATTCGGAATAATCTTCGCACAGCCTCATTCAGTCGTTTCGTCATCATTCATTGCTACGCTCATCAAAAGGTGATCAGACGCCAATCAACAAGCGTGGTACAGCCAGCAGTACCATCAATCGTTCATCTGCCTTATTTCCGTCGCTGAACTAGCTCTCTGGCTGAAGCTGTCAGCGAGTACCCATTGAACAACCAATCGTTCGAGTGCCGTCCCTTCCATGGATCGCTTCCACTTGTACTTCGTCGACCCGCGTCTTGTATGCTAGGCCTACCGTTTTGTACTGGTGCTGCAGCTGGCCGTTTTGAATTGGTAGGACTTGTAGTGGAAGCACGCTCCTGTGGGTAAGGTGCTTGGGTGGGCGGCATGGCCATGGGCGCCTTGGAGCATTTGCGAGACGTAGCTTCACGAGAGCGACTTCGCGAGCGACCACGAAGGCGCGCTGAAATGGCGCCGAAGAATGACTCTTCGGTTGGCGAAGCTGTCGCGCGGGCCGTTGGTGACGCTGGGGAATAGGGTGGGGATGTTCGACCTGATGACTGGGATTTTTGTGAATCGACAGTGTTCGTCCGGATTGGCAGCGGCATAGGCTGATTGTGAGATGCCATGTTGTTGGTCACAGATGGATATGCAAGTGATTGAGATGTATGCAAGGTGCTTTTTGTCTCTGTGTAGGAGGCCAGTTGCCTATTGCAGACGGAACTGACGAAAGATGACTGCAGATGAAGGATGTGAGGCTCAAAAGCCAGGCCGTCAGCACAATATATAAGACCTACGCCTCAAACCGTTCTCGTCATTCCCTTTGATCTGTGTCCTCACCACATGCTTGGCGCATATCGCAGCTTAAACAAGATGTCGGTGACTTGTTACTGTCTTGCTGCATTACACCCAATCAGAAGCCTCGAACATTAGGCGGGACCTCCAGTTCGCCATGTTCCTCAAGCAAGCTCACCGACTCCCCCACTTCCGAGCGAGCGTCTAGAGCCCCACCGTCTGCTGCAAAGCCAACGCATCTAACCGAAAACCCAGACCTTGACAGGCTCCCGTTGCAATATAGGGCTAGCGGTTACCCAATCAATGCAGATGATATGCCTCTGGACGGCGATTTTGGGGTCACCGGTTTTGAGGGGTGCGAATACTTGTCTCCGCCAGAGTGGTTACATCGCTCTCCCTGAAACTCTTTGTGCGATTAACGTGTTAGTCAATGCCTACTTCTCCATCCATCACGTCAGTAGTATCGGAGTACAGCGAGATTATCGATAGTTGTTACGCAATGTCGCGTTGGACTGCCACAGAGCTACAAAGTCCTGCGGGAATCGTTGTGTCCTCCATGACGGAATATGCATCTTATCAGACCACTATGCAAGATAGAGTGATCATGCGCGTCTTGTGTCAAAATCAAGCTCTTGGGTACCAAGGAATCTCTACCAGACATGTCTGCTTTGATGGCTCGTGTTGCTGATAAGCCACCGGCCAGAAGCGACACGACGCTTGATAACCAACCAACACCCCGCACCTTGGTGTCGCGTCGAGACTTTCGCCGGTTCCAGGCCTGCAGGCGCACATCAGATGCATCCGAAGTGATGGTAGTTTGGTAGTGCGGCTGAGAAGACAAGAAGAAAAGAAAGTATGGGCTTGATGTGCAAGCGCATTGTCATAGAAGTCAGACTTGGCCTCTACAGCTGGTTGTGGAAGGGAATGAATACACACGCGCAGGCCTGCGGAATCCTTCTACAAAGCTGTAGTACAAAACAAAAACCTCCGTGTTGTTTCCTAGAAGCCCTGCATTTTGATTGTACAGAAAATATTCTTCTACAAAAAGGATTGTTCTTGTCGTGTTGTAACATGATGCTCGGTCCTTAAGTCGTAGCAGCAAAAGACCAAAAAAAGAAGATCTCGCAATTGTGGAGAAGGATGTTGTGCATCCTCCGGGAGTCGAACCCGGGCCAATTGCTTGGAAGGCAATTATCCTACCGTTGGACCAAGAATGCTTGATGAAAAAATAGACAAATGCGAAAAATATATCGTCGAGCAAATTGCAGGCCCCGGCCGATTTGAAGGGCGCTGGTTGCTCTGAATAAGCGTTGTATCCTTGCTGCTCAACTAAACTTGTGGCCCCCCTTCGCCCCACCCTACCTTTCTACATTCAACCCTCCGCTTCATGCAAGCACCTCGTTGTAGGAAACAATCGAGGAGTCCCCATCAAGCACCCACCCAAGGGCGCTCGACTTTCCCCTACAACTGAATGCAAGTAGAAATTGAGGTCGCTAGTCCTGATCACGCTGACAGTCAGGACCGAAAAGCCTTCATGCCAACCCTCTGTTACTAAGTCTTTCTCGTTGTTCTTGAGTATCGCGGCAGATAATTACACGGCAGGTCTTGTGAGTTCGCACCTTCTGTGCTAATATGTACATTAAGCGCAAACACACTCATGGTTCGATGTGGAACTGTGCAATGGTGATTTTCCATTAGATTCTACACACATGTCTTCTAACTTCATCTCCTCTCTATCTACTTCTCAACACAACGAAAATTTACAGAAGAAAACCATTAGCGCTTCTAGTTCGCAGCAGCGATCTTGCGACGCTCGTTCAATCCACCACGCTTAGCGTAGCCAGTCTGGGGCTTGCTGTAGCCCTCAGCAGGGGTAGGGTGGTAAGCTGCGGGAACGTAAGGAGTAGCGGAAGGCTTGTCGCTGCTCTCGCATGGGGTAGAAGTGGCACCAGCGGGGTAGGGAGTGTTGTCGTAGGCAGGGGCGGAGGTGGGCATGACGGGAGCCGACGAAGCCTCGCCGTAAGCCTGGGTGCTGTAGGCCGAAGACTTGGCTGGGGAGGGTGTAGCCTGGCTGTATACGTCGGACGACTTGGCGGGTGTCATGGACGCGGTGCTGCTCTCGCAAGGAGTGGAGCTAGCGCTTGCAGGGTAGTGCTCTACAGGAGTGGACGCAGGGTAGGGCTTGGTAGAGATGGTAGAGAGAGTCGACTTGACATCCTCGCCGTAGCCGGTGTTGCCGTTGTAAGATGGCTTGGTATAAACGTTGGCGGGAGTAGAGGCGCTGTAGGCGGAAGACGTCGCTGGAGTAACGGAAGCAGTGCTGCTCTCGCAAGGAGTAGAGCTGGCCTCAGCGGGCTTGGATGCGCTGTAGATGGAAGACTCAAAAGCAGGAGTAGAAGCACTGTAGGCAGAGGACTCGGCAGGAGTGGAGGAAGCAGAGCTGCTCTCACAAGGAGTGGAGCTGGCCATTGCAGAAGAAGCGGTGCCATAGGCAGGAGCAGAGGAGCCAGGACCGTAAGCAGGAGCTGAAGAACCCGCACCATAGGCAGGAGTAGACTCAGGGTAAGCATTCTCCTTGGAAGAAACAGTGGCCATGGTCGACTTTCCAGTCTCGCCATAGGCGTTTCCGCCGTTGTAGGATGGCTTGGTGTAGATAGTCTCAGGTGTGGAAGTTGGGTAGGACTCCTGGACGGAAGATGAGTGACCCTGTACCGGACCGGCAGGGTAAGAGGGATAGTTGCTCTCGCCCTCGGTAGGCTTCTCAGGAGTAGCCGGGTAAGAGGGGTGGTTGTGCTCACCCTCAGTGGGCTTGTTGGGGGTGGCAGGGTGCGAAGGGTAGTTGCTCTGGCCCTCAGTAGGCTGCTTAGGGGTTGAGGATGGCTTGTTGTGGCCGTAAGAGTTGTCGTGAGCGGGGACAGAGGTAGGGTAGGCCGAGTGGTCGGTGCTCTTCTTGGGTGTCGAGGTAGCTTCGTGCTTCTTGGTCTGCTCGTACTCGCAAGTGTAGGCCTGTCCGGGCTTGGTGATAGTGACAGTCTGAGCCTCGTGGTGGTAAACACCCGCCTCGTAGTGCTTAGCAGTTGGGTATGCGACCTCGGTGTCATGGTCGTACACGGTGGTTGTGGGCCTTGCGACCTCGTAGTTGCCAGTGGTAGAGGCATAGATTGTGGTGTGCTTGATCACGGTCTCAGTCACGGTCTTACCACCGTTGACCTTTGTCTCATAAGCAGCATAAGCACCAGTGATGTAACCGGTCTGCTTGGCTTCGATGGACTGACCTCCATAGGTGCATGTCTCACCAGCCTTCGCAGTCTTGGTAGCCTCAGCTGGGTAGGTGACAGGGTGGTCAATAGTGACATCCTTGCTAGGGATTGTGTAAACACCGGGCTTCTCGTAGGTGGTGACCTCAGGCTTGGGAGTGCCATAGGAGTACTCGTGGACGTACTCAGACCACTTTCCGCCCTTGTACTCCTTGACGTTAACGGGCTGCTTCTTCTCGCCCTCCTTGTAGAGACCGGAGCCGGGGTATCCGGGAAGTGCGTGGGGACCAAGTTGGTTGTATGGCACCTCCTCGATCTTCTCGTACAACTCGTACCAGCAACCCTCAGTGCCGTTCTTGTAGGCAACGCCGGTGGGCGCAGCATAGCCGCTTGTGGCAGTGGCGGAGTGGGTAATAGTCTTCTTGGTATGGTAGACAACGACAGGCTGCGCAGTCTTGGTGATTGTAGCATAGTTGTTGTCGTAGTCCTTGATCACAGTCGACACGTAGGCGTCCTCATCCCACTTGGCGCAATCCTTACCGCCATAGGCAGGAGAAACGCAGGTTGGGTACGGCTGGTGCTGGGTGGTCACAGTGACCGGCTGCTTGCCATAGCCTGGGACGATGGTGGTGTATCCGATAGGCTTTGCGGAAGTGCTAGGCTTGACAGCCGAGCTGGACTCCACATCCGCACCGTATCCGCCATAGGCCTCGTAGGCAGCTGCAGTGGCAGCGAAGATTAGCGCGTACTTCATTGTGATGGTTGTTGTTGTTGATATTAGATATTAGATAAAAATATGATCGTGTATAACGAATGACTGGGGTGAGATAGTATAGGAAAGAACGAGTGTAGGAAAGAGAGTGTGATAATTAAGTAGAAGGTGTGGATGAGGAGAACAACTGCGAGACATGATTGTCCATATATACCCATCAAGCGAGCAGCTCCTGGCGATACATGCCCCTGAGATGGTAGTGTTCGCCGCTCGCTTGCTATCAGAATCCGAGGGTGTTCAGCTCTAGAACCCGATACGTGCGCAATGCATCAGCATACCGCTCGGTAGTGGTTCTCAACTCGAATATACATACGAATACGAAGCATAAGCTTTCGGTAGGAAATGCTTACTCAGATACAATCCGGACCGACCCATCATGAACAGTAAGGACTCTGAGAGAAAACACTTTGTCGAGGTTTCAAAAGCCGTATCTTGGACAACGATCGCCTTTTCGACATCTTTCTGCTCATCTCATACTGGATTGCTGCTCATCGAGTTTTAAAAGCACTTTTATGCATGCTTCAACTCAGAGCTGTGGGGCGGGAGAAGGAGTAGGGGTCCCGCACGACGACAGGCGGATATTCCCCCACTACCCAAGGCTTGATACCCCAACATGTGCTGTCAATTGTGATCTTGCTAGCAGAGCGCCCGTCGTGAGAATAGTAATTGTGCTTCCGCCGTCCAATGAAATTTCGATGTTTATTTTTGAACCTCAATTCTAGACCTTGTGGCTCTTGCGTGTTCAATAGCGTGGATTCTGAGAGGATCCCGTCTCCGTTGAACGCACGTTCAGTTCGGCTGATAATTGGTCGAGATTGCCGACCCCGTGTAAGTCATTGAGCAGCAACAATCAATACGTGATTGTGACAGATGGTATAATGTGAACACTAGCGCAGATGATTGAGTACCATGCTTATCTGTAGGGGATTTGTCCAAAGCCTTCCCTTTGGCAGTGTTAGAATACCAAAGGTACCGAATCGGATCCTTCCTACTGTATGCAGGGCTTCGGGCTCGCCCCCTGCCAGGCCGTTTGGTGTACGTGATGTGTTCGCCAGAGGAAAGACCACCTCAGGGGCTGCGCCACATCTGCTTTCGTGATAGCGCTTCCTCTTTAGATCTCGCTAGCGCCCAACCATCCGTACACGGAGATATCAGACCAGCAATACGAAGCTTTGGCGACCTCGCGAAGTGGGTTTCTGAAGTACGTGCTTGGTTCATTATACTATGAAAGCTTCATAGTTACGTGAATGCAAGCTTAGTAAGAGCGAGGTGCTGATCGCGACCCCTTCCGCGAACGAAGTCTTCGGAGCGACTGTCAAGACCGAACCTCGCATCGCTGCTACAACATGGAAGCCAGTCGACATTCTGCAGAGCTGTACTGCCATCTCTTGAGCGTCTTGATGATATCTCGTCGCTGCGACTTCCTCACCGGGCGAAGGGCCTAGCCGACGATGGTCGATGACGACCTTCTTATGATAATCACCAGGACGACGAAACTTACAAGCCAGCAATGGTCGACAACGCGAGAGTTCCCGATACCATCACCCAACTCTTTAGGGGAAGCAAGTGGTAGATGTTGTTCGGCGCCGAACGTGACGAACTCAATGTCTCGTGCAGAGGCTCTGGAAAGTACGAACAACATATTGGGAGGCATACTAACCTACCCCGAATACATCCGCATTCTTTCCATCTAAAGACCCGATCACCAGAAGTTATATCCAGGCTTCTAGTGTCATGGTTATATCTTCGACCTTTCCAAAACAAGAACAAGAGATTGCTTCACTTTTCCGAGCCGTCAAACGCATCGTATTTTCACTCGTGGACATAGATCATCAGCCGTCTAATCTCTGGGAGTAAGCGCACTGTCAGTCAAAGAGAAGATCAAAGCATGCCATTGTAAATTTCATTCATTCCATCAAATAGTGCGCGTCGTGGTCATACGGCGCCATGCCGTTGCATGCAAACTGGTAAGCCAATTGCGTATCTGCTACGTCAGAATTCTTCGAGATCCCAAGGATAACAGGCAACCAGACTCCTACACCAAGCGTTCCCATACACTTCGTGATATACTCAAGCGGATAGACATGCGTGTAACGATAAGTCGTTGTGATGAGCTGGTATCGATATGCCCTTCGCTTCCGAGTTGCCGGGATTTGAAACTGACGCCAGAGGCCACGGCTCGCCATGATTTCTACGAAAAGCCCATGAACAACGTCAAAACAAGTTTTGTACTTCTTTGCGCACATGCATTTATTTCCAAGACCCCACAGTTTTGCACAGACCGAATCACGACATGGTAGTCGGCTTCGTCGTAACGAACAACGCACGCACATAGCTGACAGTTTACGTGTGGGACACGATACAAGACTCGAAGTGAAGTGTAGGCCGAGTTTGGCTCAACGTACTGCGACCTCTTGGTACTCACAAAAACTATGATGGTTTGCAGAACTGCTACTGGAGTCATGTCGCTGGGGATGAAACCCAACTTTTCATCCGGATATCTCGGGCCCACAATACCGCATACGACCTATGTGTAACTGGAAATGAGCATCTTCTACTGTAAAAACAGCTAGATAAAATCCCTGGTAGTCACATGTCACCAAAATTGTCGTGGATGACCAGCTATCGTCGTACGCCACCCCTCGTCTCGAAGTCATTGACCACGCATCGTCGTAATCCGCGCCATGAACCTATACTCGAAGAAGTCGTTCCGATTCCGGCTGTAGTACACATCCTTCTGCACTGTCGGAACAACCTCGTTCAAAAAGAAGCGGTGAAGGACCGATGGAAAGAGGTCTGTCGAGTATCGCCCTATGAGACGCTGTGCATGCCAAAGTGGTTCGAGGATAAGCGCCGTTTTCGACCAATGACGGGTTCTAGGAATCACCAGTAGACACAAAGATAACGGGCAGAAGGGTTGAGTAAAAAGATCGTAGATCGCCGCAAAGGTACACGCCATCTTACTCGCGTACGACTCAGTCCACGCCATGACACAGACGGTTTGACAACGCTCGACAAGAACTGGCAAGCGACACCAAAGCACAAATCAATGGCTATTGCCGTACAATTCAGGCCCTCAGCAGACCTAAAGGCACGTTCTACATTTCCGTGGAGCTTACAAGCGCGTATAGCCATTGTCGCGTATGCACGAAGGACATTAGTGTTCTCTGAACCCTTCGCCCAATACACAGGGGTGACAATAACAGCGCGGGAACCGCAAACGAAGTACACTCCTCGAAACAAGGCATGGTGTAATCCTTAGCAGACGGTACGGAAGCCCTTCCGTTCCAATGAGATAGCATTGGGGTGAAAAACGTTGACAAATGGCAACAGCCATGGGCCGCTCCGTCATGCGCGAGACGGGCCGGACCTCGTGACAAAAGACTTTCACGGCAGAGATGTCTCTCAGACTACGCGAAAAGGCAGCGGTGCCCGGACTATGCCACACGCGCGCATGGTAGGGCGACTAGGATGATGGCATGCAGGGCAAGCAGTGGACTCTTTGTCGCGAGATGTGGGGTGCTCGCAAGCTGTCAAGACCGTTTCGGACATATTTGAGTCGAGCCACGATACCCGTTGATCATACGTGATAAGAACGGGAAGCTTAAACGGTTGATCTCGCAGGGGTATTTACCGGCATGAGGAAATTTCTCCGGGATCCCACCCTGGTCCACTCTCCATCAGAATATCCAAGTCAGGGCGCTGACTCGTAATACATGCAATACGTGTCTCCGGCCCATAAGTATCTTGCAAGTCCAACTGAATGGGAAGTCTCAAAGCTTCCGACTCCAAGGGTTCGATTGTTTCGACATGGTTATCCCTCATCACTCTCTCACCGGCCTTGTTAGTGAGGCCGAGCAGGACCGAATCTGCCCTATACGGTATCTGCACAACCCTTTACAGTCCAATCCGTCATGGATTCGTCGTTGCCCTATTTCTTTTCCTAGAGGCGGAGGCGAGGTTCACAATACTAAGGAACGCGTATTCAATACTCTCAGTCCGCTCAATGGCATCTGTGACGTTCCTTACTGCAGCTCCATCGCAGACGTATACGAAACACGGTTCTGGAAGGAGGGCCTGGAGGCGGGAAGAACAACGATCTATCTTCTCGCAAGTGAGAAAGATGCGGAACATCTTCCTGTAAAGGATGGACATTCTATTCAAGACATTGCACGTCGGGAACTTCGTCCTGGTTTCAAACACCGTGTCTTGCGCTGCCCAGGTTACATGTACCCTTTCACCACGGACGCACGACGATTCGAGCTCATAGCTATATTCGCTTGCCTGCTTTTCCTTTTCGATGGTATGTTCACTCGTCCCAGTCTCGTGGCTCCGCTCAGACCAAGTAACTAACCTCAACGCTAGACCGGAGCGAAGTAGTAGGCGACAAGGAAGTCCCCATGTTGATCGACGATTTCTGCAAGCGACTAGAGGATCCCAAGTACACATCCAAACTCGCAAAGACACCTCTACAAGCATTCCTCGACCAAGTCACACTCGACGTGCGTGCCGCCGATGCACAAAAGGGGAACGGAGGCGAAGACATGTACAGAGAGCTCCTCAACCACTCACTCCAATCCATCAAACACCCAGAGAAATTCACTTCATTGGACGAATACCTCAGATTCCGCGACGGAAACATCTGCGCAGGCTGGACCTTCGCTGCTGTAAAGTTCTCCCTAGCATCCAGTATCAACATGAAAGACCCCGCCATTGCGCACTTCATGAAGCTTGCGACAGAGCACCTTTCGATCGCCAATGACATATACAGCTATGAGAAGGAAGCTCGAGCCTATCACACAGGTCAATGTCCTGATCTAATCAACTTCGTCACTATCGTGCAACAACTACTCAGCTGCCCTGACGAAGCCACCGCACTGGAAATGTCGTACGCCCTTTTGCTGCAGCGTGAACAGTGGATCTTGGAGGAGTTGAAAAGGCTCGAGTCAGAGAACCTGAGTGAAGAGATGTGGGACTTCTTGAAAGGTATGTGGGCGAATCTGTCGGGGAACATCTTTTTCAGTATGACGACTGTGCGATACGGTGGGGAGAAGTCGAGGATACCGAAGGACATGAGCGTATCAGTTCAGGTGAAAGCGTCAGAGTGCGGTTGCGCACTGAGTGGCAAGGCGGCGTCGGACAGTGGGTATTCGGATGACGCATCAGATGGTGTCAGCAAGATTGAGACTCCAAAGGGCTTCAGTAAGGTTGGTGCTCCGAACGGTATCAACGCGGTCCTGGCCAAGTGAGTGGTAAGGTTGGTTTTTTCTTCTCGATTCATCTTGCTGTACGTGGATTATGGACGTGGCGACGAGTTTCCTTTCCTATAATGACCATATGAAGCAATGAAATATCATGAAATCTTTCACCGTGTCTACACGATATGTACGTTCCTAAGACGAGCCTCGAGCTGCCGAGAAACACGACAAGGCGAATGCACCGATGTTAGGCCGTCGTGAGCTCGCCTGGTTATACCTCTTCATCCTCGACTTGCCAACCACACATGGCAAACCGAGATTGTTCACGTTTCGCTATATTGTTGTCAGTTTAGACAGGCTCGGAGGTGATGGGTCTGGTCTGAGGTTGCAGTTCTTGATGGTGGCTGGTGTTCATGGCAACTTTTAGCGGCTCGGCAGAGCTGCATGACGGCCATGATATTACGAAGTGACAAGGTTTCTCTCCCAAGTCTCGGGCCTTGCAGCGCAACCGGCATCTATGTATGTGAATCCGCTAACGACGTTTCTGACAGCAATCGGCTCACAATAACCTCTGGCCATGTCATACCTGGATCTCGGGCTCCGACAGCTCGGCTTTCGTATCGTGCGCTTTCATCGAGATGCCTAATTAGCTTGAGAACGATCTCGAGAACCGTGCCTGAAGCTGGAGCTTGCATCGTCATCGTACTGACTACTCCTACAAGCTTAAAAAAGACGCATACTATCCATTGCCGGACGTCTCGAGACACGTACGCGTTTCACGCGCCACCACATAAGCAATTAGCGGCACTAGTTGAACGCGGGGTGGCTTATCCTCCGCTGGGCTTTATTGGCATGTTAGGCGGCTGCCCTGGCAGTAACCAAGAACCCGAGACCATGGCACCTCTCGGTATCGCCAAACAACCTCAAAGAGACCAAATAACTTCTGATTTGTTCTTTTTTGCTTTTTTCATTCGCGTCTATTACTCAGCACGTCATCACTACCATACTACTGAACACACACTGGACTCTTCTATTGGAGAAACCTCAAGAAAAGAAGACGCCTGGCCGTCGATGCATTCGATCGATCCCATATGACGCTCGTCTCTCCCCGTTGTAGCCTTCCAAGCTCTTGCGCGCCTCAGCAACAGCACTCATCATGAGCGAAAGCAGGCGCAGCTCGATTTCCAGCACATGGTCTGAAGACAACCAGACCCCCTGTGCTAGGTATTCTCTTCGAAGAGCAACACCATTTCGGATGTTGAAATATGCTGGAATCTTCGTATTAGGCCTAGCTCTTGTGTTTCTCCTCTCGACCAGGACATCAGTCTCAAGCAAGGTTCTACCGACGCGTATTCCTGCTCCTACGTCGATCCCTGCTTCACAACCAGCCTCGCCATCATCGCAATCTTTCCCTCGCATTGGCAAAGTTACAGCGTCATTTGGTCCTGGGGATCCTGTTTACGAAGCCGCTATCGCCTCACACCAGGTCCACAACGATCTCCATGGATACCCTCAATTCATACTGCGCGAACGCATGCTCCCTGGTCTCTGGTCCAAACACGCTTTCTTGCTCACGATTCTTGGAGCTGAACTCGCTAAGCCGGCGGCGGAACGGTTAGAGTGGCTCTTCTGGCATGATCGGGATACCATACTGATGAACCCTAACGTACCGTTGCAAGTCTTCTTACCGCCGGTACAGGATGTTCATTTGGTGGTGACGAATGATCGACATGGCCTCAACAATGGCGTCTTCTTTATTAGAGTAAATGAATGGGCAATACGTTTCTTCGCTGCTGCACTAAGCCTGAAAGAGTATAATCCAGACATACAATTGAAATACAGCGAGCAAAGTGCTATGGAAGAGGTTAGCATGCGGCAATACTTCTCCTCTGCCGTTGCCCATGTGCCCCAACGATGGTTCAACGGGTTCCCACCAAATCCAGCACACCCTGACAAACCATCATTGGCACGTCCTGCGTCTTTGCTTATCCACTTCGCTTCGAACAGAGACGGTAAACGTCCAGAGAGGATGGCGTACTGGGCCGGAGTAGCGCGGAGCAAGGGTGATGAATGGATCAAACCGCTCAACGAAACAGGGTACCCAGCTGAACTTGAGGAGTACTGGGCGAGAATAGGGAAAGGAGAGGATGTTGAGAACCTGTGTAAGGAGATTGGGGCACGGGTTTGGACTTAACGCTCTTGTACCATTGCTATAAGACTCGGACGAATAACTCGCCTTGGATAGATTCAATCGAGGTTTCATGCACTTCAGGCTGAACGGGATCAGAAGTTTGTGGGTTTTGAACAGAGATTTAATTCAACAATGGGGTATACCCTCCTCCAGCCATGCCGTCCTTACCGAACGCCTGATCAACGCCTACCGCCTCACTCTTACTTGACACTCATTTCCAATCCCCCATCCCTTCCGTTGTTGACACGCATGATACTGCTCCTCATGGCAGATCTCGTATTCTGATTGTCGCTATCCACTCCCCGCTCTAACCTCTCCCACAGACCGCCATTAGCCGGTGGCCCAGATCCCAAACTCTCCCTGACATCCACCGCAGAATCCACAATACCTAGACCTTGAACTCTCGCACCCAGGTCCTCGATAACCTCGTGCTGTCTAGCCTTCTTGGCCTTGTACAACGTCTGCTCTACAGAGCCCGGAAGATAGATGCGTTTGGCGCCTAGTGTGCGCTTGATATCCTCAAGGAGGACTTCCATCGGGCAGATGTAGGCGATTTGGTTCTTGTGACAGAATGCGAGGACGTGGCCGACGACTTTGTGGTGGCCGTTTTGCACGACCCAGGCTCCGCTGTCGCCGCCTTTGCCGAACCCACCGGCGACGTGCCAGGAGCGTGAGAAGGACTTACGGTGATAGATGCGAACGGCGGACATGACGCTGCTGATCATGCCGCCTTGGAGGCCGGTTGTCCGGCCGAAACAATGCACAGACATACCACCGAGAGACGAAGTGGGAGCAACGCCGTTAGGATACTCGTCTTCTTCTGGAGTGAAGTTACGGCGGTTGACTGGCTTTTCGAGCTTGGAGGCTATCGCACGTTGTTCGGGTGTCATGTTGCCCATGCAGAAGCGACGACCTCCTTGGCATATATTATATGGTTGAAGGCGATCTTCTTTGAGTTTGAGGAGCGCCCAGTCAATTTCATGGAGGATACCATCGCGTTTCCAGCGGCGAATTCCGGAAGAAGCATGAACGTGACCTAGCTCGTGCGAGGAAAGATGGTCGTCGTCGCGATCTTCTTCGTTAGGGAAGAAGTCTGCGTCGACGTCATCGATGGCTGGTTGTGTGATCTTAATCTCCTCGCCTTCGCCTGGAACAATGCCGTCAATATCACCCATAGTTGCGCGCGAGACGATGGAATCGGCCATGTCTGAACCGAGATTAGCATTGGCGCCTTTCATGGAATACCTAGTTGACGTACCTTCTGCAGAGTCATCGTCAGATTCGAGCTCGCTGTCGGAAAAGTCGAACGAATCGATATCAGCATCCTCATCCTCACTCTTCAGGTCATCGTCGTCTGAGAGTTCAAGATCCCACATCGCGGCAGGCTCATCCGACTCCAGATAAAGATCTGGCTGCTCACCCATACCCATCAACCAGGGATTGTTCGCTGCACTTGATAACATCACGTCACTGGGAAGAGGGCTATCGGGTTCTTCACCAATGTCATCTTCATCATCAGACGGTGCGTCGAGTAGGTGATGGACGCTCATGCCCAGTGGCTCATCGTCGACCAAAATAACTCCACCATAGGACACTGGAGGCAGGTGTTCACCCCTGAAAGCTCCAATAGAAGCGCCACATAGTGGACGCTCCTGATGATAAGGATTCATCACTTGCATGTCAGCATCATAGGCATTGGTGTTCATCATCGATCGATGGGGTGGCCTAGTTCGACGCGACGAACGGCTCATTTTGGACCGCCTGATCTTTCCCCTCCGGACTTTGAGATCATACACGTTCTCATCGTAGCGGAAGCGACGACTAAGGATAGCTTTGACCTTGGCCACACTGGTACAGGTGACAAACACAGTAGGCTTGGCTTTCTCGAGTACTTCTCCAATAGCGACAAGATCAATGCTGACAGTCTCTTCAGAGTCTCTGAGTGCGCGTTCAATCAGACGCTCAAGGCGGGGCAACATAGATGAATGCCACTCATCCACAATCTCGGGAGTAAATTTGACGGGGAAGAGGCGAAGTTTTGGCCGAGGAGCGTGTTCCATATCGGTCTCGATTTGTATTGAGGACGTGACGTAGCTCTCACTCGAATCGACTGTCCTGCTTTGAACCTCGGGTTCAGGTGTAGGATAGCCGAGAGTAGCTTGTGGCCAGTGCCTCAGCCCATCACTGACCAGGGCTGAGACAGTGTTACTGCTCCGTTTTTGTTTTGTCTGGCGCCAAGCCTTCTGGATGATAGTGATTTTGTCTTTGTAGTCTTGAAGCGTTGCGCCTCGATCGGAAGGGTTGCGTGATTGTCGCCATGCGCGCTGGATTATTGAAGCAGCGGTTATCACACGTTCTCTGTACAATGAAGAATTGTCGCTGAGGTCTTGCGAGTTTGGTGGAGTCTCGACAAGAGTACCTGATTCTTCCAAAGGATCTTTCTGCTCCCACTCCATCTCTGTAGTTTCTTCCTTTGGACTCATCATACGCAAACTTTCTGAGATGCTCTTTCGAATAGAGTGTTGCGAGCTCCGGGATGGATTACGAGCCAATGAGAGATCTGGCGACTTCTTCGAGAGAGACTTGGTCCTTTCCAGCGCCTGTGATCCCTTTTCCAGTGCCCATCGCTTTGCGCTCCTATATGACGGGCTTGACTGGGCATCGGTTGCTATTTGTGGCTGACTTACGCTCTTGCGCTTCAATGGAGATGCTTGCTGTATAGGTGTGGAACCCGGTCTGAGTTCACTCAAGTCGAAACCAGGTTCAGATTCGTCGAGCATGCAGCAGCGTTGCAATCTGGTAAGGATGCGTGTGTAGACCTGCGGGACATCGATCGCATTATCGCCCTTGACATCAGCGGCCCAGAAGCAGTCGCGCACTACCTGCATGTAGGCTGTTCCGCATTTGGAAGCAAGCCTACGGATGTACACATCTTCTATCCGTTGTTTGAAGTCACTGAGGGTGTACTTTTGCTTCCAGAGGTCAAGCAGAGGCACCCATAATCCTATTTCGAGCAGTACCAGTCCTAGGCCATAGAGATCGAAGTTGGCGTTGTACTCTTGGTCCTTGTTTCCGGTAAATTTAGGATCTTCCGGGTGACGATAGATGTTCAATGCTGGTGTCGTTCTGGAAGTCTCAATGTCAAAGTCGGAGAACAGGTCGAAGGAACATATGACGGGTGCTCGCAGCGAGTATTGCAGTGCTCTGCTGTTGGCAGATTGTCTCTTGCTCTTCTTGAAGACCATGATGTTGGTGCTGTTGACGTCCTTATGAAGGAAATTGTCGCCATGAACCTTGCTGAAGGTCAAGGCGAGCGTAAAGGCCAGACGAAAGCGGTCTTCAAGCGGCGGAGTGGCACTGTTGGAGTTGTGTTGAGACTTGGAGCCAGTCTGCAATACACTGAGCAGTGTGACTGGCTTGAGTTCCTCAACTGGCTTGTGAGAGTCGGCTGGTCCTGAGTAGACCGAGGTGGGTAGTTCAAAGACGAGACCAAAACGTGGCTGCTTTGGGTCTTCAAAGTAACCAAGACACTTGAGAGTACCGTGGAAAGATTGGTTGTGGGTCAGCTTCGTCAAGATGGACAGGAGATTCTCGAGGCGGTCCGTGGGTGGAGATACTTCAGTGAGTCGATAGGTAGGGTCGTAACATGCGTAGTCAACCAGAACGCAAGTCTCTATGTTCCTACTTCCATCCGTCTTCCAGGGGTTCGTGGAGCTGTGGCGAGATCGGAGACGACCGATGACGCGAACAGAGGTAGTCCCGACGCTCTCGTATGGTGGGGGTTCCTCGTCAGGGAGGATCAGGTCTGCAGGATCTAGTTTCGGTGGAAGATGAGACTTGGGTGTGTGTGCATTCAGAGGAAAGGTGGCTGGGTTAACAAGTGTCAAGTCAGAGGCGTTGTAGTCGGGCGACAAGAAAACGGGAGTAGATGTGGTGGGACGCGGCGCAGCTTTTCCTGGACTGATAGCACGTTCATTGCTTCTCTGGGCTCTTCGATTTCGTGAAAGATCGTAGAGTATGTCGATGGAGGTGGTAAGGTCCTTGATGAGGTCCTCGTAACGTGACCTGTCGGCGGCCGCCCACGAGGGGAGGTCAGGCCGGCTCTTCTCTCCAGACAGTGTCTTTCCCCCACCCGCAGCAGATGTGCCCGGGTGCATCTTTTCCGCCTCATCGAGGATTTCCTTGATCGTACCGAGCACGCTTGTGACTGTCTCTGTCATGCCTGCCTCTTCCACGCTGTCGTCGATGTCGCCCTGCTTTCCCTTGGAGTTGTCGCTCCAGTCGACGCCCCATGTTATGAGCCGGTCTTTCTGTATCCTAAACTTGCGATGCAGCGCATGCGACTCAGGCGTGTCTTTGGCGTCCTGTTCCACAACGGCATCGCATGTGGTTTTGGTATCGGAGTAGAGCTGTGTCAGGCGCCGGGGTAGTCTACTGATGGTCTCCATGGTCACGACTGGCTTGAGGCTTGTCGCAACGAGTATTCTGACGCGCGACGGGCGAGGGCGGAGGGATATTAAGTGTGACGAGGTAAAGACATGAAGGAAGCCTGCAGCGCGTTTGCCTGGAAGGTGGTCGTCATGGCACAAGACCCGTGTTCAGTCAACTGGGCTGACTGGGGTGCATTTGGTGGTTGCCTACAGCCAGCCCTAGCACCGCCTCGCTGCCGTAGACGAGTGGGGGGAGAGAACATAACGCCGCCGAAGCCCGCCAATCATATGCCGTTCAACTCCGCCCGCGCCTGCGCCTCCACCTCGGCAGCTACAGCAGCTGGCCTTCATCACAAGGCATCATCGCTGGCACACACACATACTCGACAATTTTGCTCACTTGGAGGCTGTGACACATGCTTTTGTTTCTATTGCTACATTGTTCTCACTCGTGCTGCCCATTTGCTAGCTCTGCGACGACAAACTATGTAAACATCTAATCCTCAGTGAGATCACCATACTCCCACTGGCCGCGGCGCTCCTCCTTGGCCACGTCCTGCTTCTTCTTCATGGCAGCAAGCACACTGGCGTTGCGCTCCCATGGCCGCAGCTTCTTTGGCACCATGGCAAGACCTTCGCTAAGGATGTCGGCGTTGATGCTTTCTGTGCCGTCTTTGCTTTGGTCGGGGTTGTACAATGTTACCCAGAGCATGCCATCCTTCTCAGTAGCCTCAACTCTGGCGACGAGCTCACGGTCAGCTGTCTCTTGCGAGATGAAGCTGACGGCGTCGGCAAGGTACTCAGAGTTGCCAGGAAGCTGAACAAACGCCAATTGGGCCTCTACAGCCTGCGGCTTCAGTTTCGATGGCAGGAACTCGGCTTGTGAGAGAGGACGAAGGCGGGCCCATGGGATCGTCTCCGAGTTACCGTAGTCAATGTAAACGACCTCAGCCTTCTTGTTCTCTCGGTCATTGCGTCGGATGCGCGCACGGTACCATTGGTCGTCAGCAGTGAACTTGGCTGCTACGAACTCGCCGGCCTTGGGTGCATCTGGCAGACTAGCGCTGTTTGCTGGGTTGAGATGGAACTTGCTGAAGGCGCTCATTAGGGATGTCAAGGCTGATGTGCCGCTGCCGATCTGCTGCAGACGAAGTCTTCCGTCGTCTTCAACGTGGGTGATCATAACATCGCGGTAGTCTGCCTTCCTCGATGGTTCAGCGTCGCCGTTGGTGGGCTCTGCAACTGCTGCTGTTTCGTCATCTTCTTCTTGAGACGGATCGTAATCTTGCCACAAGTTCTTTCGTGCATCCTTGGCCTTTTGCTCAGCCGCAAACAGTTCGTTTGCGTTGCCAGACTTCTCCGCTGAGTAGGCATGAACCGTAGCCAGACCTTCCTCAACCAGAGTCTTTGCAAAGTTCTCACGGTTAATGTACAGAGTACCAATGAAGCCACCGACCTTGTCGCAGTCTTCGACGTCAATCTCGACGTCGCGCTGCTGACAGCGGCGGTTGGCAAATTCATGTGCCTCCTTGCCAAAAGGTTCGCCCTTTTCGCTTTCGTTTCTCGCTGATCGAGGTGCGCGAATACCGGAAAGGACAAAGGTGAGCTTCGCGTTCTCGCGAGGTACTAATACAGTAAAGCGTGATCCTGACTTGACGAAGTCGACAATGGCCGGTACCTTGCGTTGGCGCGAAAGCAGAGTGAGTTGACGCTTGGCCTTCTCGAGCGACTCCGAGTAGTCGCCGTACTGCTTCACCGAGGGAGACTTATCTGACCAGAGGCCCTTCTTTTCAGCTTGTGCAGTGGACTCGGCGAGGAGGAGGTCGTCGTAGATCGGGCTCCTGTCGGCATCGTCCTGTCGGTGGCGGATTACCGAAGCCATACCGCTCTCAACAAGCATCAAACCAACGTTCTTGCCCTGGAAAGTGACTGTGCACATCTCACGCTCGTCATAGCCCTCGGTCGCCGGTCGCTTTCCGTCGACGTGGAACTTGACGTGCTTGCCGATGAGCTTCTTGCGCAAGAACTCCTTTGCCTCAGCCACCCATGGTGATTGCTTGGGATCGGTAGGCTTCGGTTGACGGACGCTGCTGAGGTTGATGCGCTTCTCCGCACCCGCCTTGTTCCGAATGAAGATGGTGTCGGCGCTCTGAACACGGCTAACGGTGGCTTCTTGCTCGCCTGCCTTGCTGATCTTGGGCGCAACATGCTCCTTGTAGACACCCAGGCGACCATCCTTTGCCTGCTTCTCGGCCCCCCTCAATATGCCCATCCTCTGCCCGAGGAGGGTGGTGTGGTGGTCGGTACATTTGGCCAATCCGTTCTTAAGCAGGAAAGGTGTGATGCTGCCTTGGGTAGGGTGCTTTACGTCTGCGACAATCTGGCCGTTGGGTGTTGTGCCTAGAACCTCGACAAGGACTCCTCGCTGTAATAGCCTAGCCTCGACGAATTGTTGCGCATCGTCACCGAATGGCTCGGCTGGTTGGACCTTGCCGTCGGAGGGGTTTGTTCGCTGTGTTGCTGGTGCGCGGACACCGGCGAGGAGGACCATCGTTTGCACGTGCTCGGTGGGCGAGAGGAGGAATCGCACGATGAGGCGGTCGCCAGAGAGGACCTTCTCAACAATTGAGTCAATGTCTTTGCCCTTGTTCTGTTCGACAAACTGTTGCGGATCGCTCAGCTCTGAAGACGAGTTGATCCTGCCGCCAGTCTCAGCCCAGAGGCCCTTGGAGTCTGCCCTAGCGCGGGCTTCATCTACTGCAAGTCGTTCAAGCAGGTTGGCAGCTTCATCCGAGTCTTCCTTGCGACCGGCGTCGTCTCGCAGCTTCACCCAGCCCGCAGCGACGGCTTGTTGCGGAAGAATCTCCTTGTTCGGTGTGACGATGAGGCCATATTCGCGGTTTGCGCCAGTCGGTATCTTATACAGAACTTGGAAACGCACGACCTTGCCTACAAGCAGACGTCGGAGGTAGTCGCGTGACTCGAAGGCAAAAGGCTCGTCTCCCTCTCGTCGCAGTCTCGGCGCAGTTACAAAGGCTAAGCTCAGTGTGCGCTCTGCTTTGGGATTGTTGATGTTGTGTAGGACGACAGTATCGCCGGAAAGGACGCTCTTAACTTTTGCTTCGAAGAGGTTGCTCATGATGGACGTCGGATAGCTGCAGAACGGGAGGGGAGCTGTTAGCTACCGTGTCCAGAGAGCTTCAGATGCCAGGTGGGGCCACGCAACAATTCCCCTGCACTTACCTGAAGGAGATACCAAAATGGGGTCAATGTACCAAGGGGAGTTTTTGGGAGGTGCAATTGATGTGTGGATTGTATGTCAATTGCAATTCGGGGATAGTGAAGCTACGTGTTGTTATGGCGGGCAAATCTCGCCGTTGCTACTCAGGGACCTTTCGCTGTGGGGTCAGAGGCCTAGGCGAAGCTAGACGTCACCGCCGCCGCCTTCCAGACTTCTGTTACTACAAACTGTACTACCCCCAACTTGAACACCACGCCAAAACCTATCTGGGTACCTGGATACAGATGTCGATTCTCATGTGCCACCGCTGATAGAGAGCCACGTGCCGTAAGCCCGCAAATTATGCTTCACATCACAGCAAACACGCCGCGACAGACACTCTCTTAGGCTTCCGTGTCTGGCATGCGCTCCGCCTGGGAATACTCTCAAATACCTTTGCAGTATATCTACTCAGGAGACTATTTCCTTTCAGAGACGCCTTCTTCCTTGCTGCCCTGCTTCTCTCGTTGTTGGAAAACTACCTGGTCCAAAGACAATTCCGCGTTACGACCCGACAATGCTGGTAAGCGGACTTTGCCAGGGGTACACGTGGGACGCTTGAACGGTGCCGCAGACGAGCATTAACTCCCCGCCCAACTTGGTAGGAGACCCGTCCACACCTCGCAACCCTGACATACGGTGAAGATGGACGACGCGTCGCCCCCAAGACGTCCTCGACCAGTTGTTTCATGCCTTAGATGTCGCGAGAAAAAGCTGAAATGCGACCGCACAACGCCATGCGAAAATTGCACCAAAGCATCCATCGCTGAGACCTGCACTTACAATCGAAGCGGCATCATCATCCCAGCTGCATCCAAAGTAAAACGACCTCGACTATCGAGCACTTCTGACAGTGCGCCTTTAAGCTTGCTCGACGATCTTCAGCACCGAATGGCAAAAGTGGAAGAGCTCTTGGGCGTTGCTCGTGCACATCAAAGCTCAGCAATAACCCGCATCGACCGGCCGACGTCGACAGATCTTCCTCTGCTTGGCATGGTCGTTGCTGAAGGAGATCGGTCACAGTATCATGGGCAGAACGACAGGGTTACGCTCCTCAATCAGGCAAGAAAATTACAGCACTATAGTTCTGGGCACTGAATTAACTGAATCCAGTTCCTCGATGTCAAAGATTTTCTCAATAGGATGGCTTACGATGGACCATTAATGGCATCTGCCAAGAAGATCAAGTTTCTTGAGAACAAATCCAGAGGGAATTCACTATCACTGCTACATCGCCGGAAAGACCATGAATCTTCGCCTACATTGCTAAAGCTCTGGGGGTCGCTACCTCCAAAGCCTTACTGCGATAGGCTAGTTTCGATATACTTCAAGTATTTCGAGCGAACTATGCGTGTTCTTCATCGCCCAACATTCATGCGTCAGTATGAAAGGCTATGGCATAACAACGAATCCGAGATCGGTTCCTCATCCAGCATCATCGCACAGCTCACAAGCCTTATGACCAGAGCTTACTTGCTGGATAACGCAACAAACGCCAACGAGCACGAAGCCCATACGCTCTATCTGAAAGAGACGGCTATCAACTATGTCGAAGCATGGCTCGACGAACTTGGACGAAAACAGAGGACCGAGCTATCAACTCTTCAAGTCGAGATACTTGTGCTGTTTTCCAGTAGCGTTCGAAAGCCAGAGACGCTTTGGCGTTCTAGTGGCGCCCTTGTACGCTCAGCTATGACGATTGGCTTACATTGGGATCCGGCCAACATAAAGTCTATTTCACTTTATCAGAAGGAGATGCGAAAGCGGCTGTGGGCAACCGTTCTAGAAATCGATCTACAAGCGTCAATGATGGGAGGAATGCCCTTGATAGCTCCTGATCTCGACAATTACAATCCAGTACCGACAAATTTAAACGATGAGGATTTCGATGAATCTTCAACAAAAATACCCGCTTCGCGCCCACTCAGCGATCTCACAGACACTGTATACCAGGTTTACCTTGCTACATCTCTTCCCCAGCGGTTCGAGGCTCTTTCGCTTGTGCAGCGCTCGACACCTGATGCGAACGAGGCAATCGAAATAGGGAGGAAAGTCGAAAAGTGCTTAGTTTCCAAACCCTCGATCCTCAGCTTGCACCGCAGTCAACTAATGCCTGGCGATCGAGGTGATCTACTGCATCGCGTTCTTCTCGATTTGTACCTTCGGCGACCGCTATTCTGCTTGTACAAACCACTCCTTTATAACGACCAGGGAAACCCCGAAGCGACCAAAGAAGTCTGGCTACATTGCATCGATTCATCGCTAGCCATACTCGCCTATCAGGATTTCTATAATCCTCCAATCTTGAAGGAAGCAGCTGATGGACCATCATCGGAGCAAGACTTTTACTATTATACGTGCAAAACAGACACTTTGTGGGCAGCTCTTATGATATGCCAGCGCATCAAACAAATCTGCCAGCACCCAGAGCAGCAAATGCACGCACATCATGAACAAGCACTTGTTGCAACTGTGCAAAATACCATCAGATCTCTCATCGCGAGAATGGGGCGCAAAGGAAGTGATTTGAAAGACATCATCTTCCTCTCTCTGGTGCTGAAGTGGGTGCAGTTACCGGACTCATGTCCAGAAAGAACCTATGAGCTCCACCTAACCGCCACGAGAACAATGGCGGCTTGTGTCGATCAATTGCTGCAGTATGAGCTCCGAAGTAACCATTATCGACATCGACAAGACGAGTACACTGAACCGTTGCCGCGCATACGAACTTCCGCAACACCCATGTCGCATATTACCATCAACAGCAACCCCATCACACCGGGACTGGCACTTAATCCATCGCTACCTGAGCGTCGCGCTACGCCAAACATTTCTGAGGAAGCTGAACAATGGCTCAGCGACTTTCCTGGATTAGCTGCTGAGTTTACGAACTTTCAAGCTGAATTGTACAATGGCAACGATGCTTTCAATAGTGGTGTGGCGCAAGATTGGGAATATTTTTGGCAGTAATGATTGCGGTATGGGATAGGCTCACGACAGGTAGCAGAAGAAGAAAAACCTGAGATAAGAAGTGCTGCGATGCAGAAAGATACCCCTTCCATGTTCCGACGTTTCATGTGTTCTCGGTTTCTTTTTCATGGTTCATTTACAAAAGACGTTTCGTTACGAACACAGCCCCACCATCCAACTATCTTGTCAATCCTTGGACACCTTCCAACACACCCATGGTATGTTTCCACACTCTGTCCCTAGTGTCACTCTGCCTCAGCTTCGCATAACTCACTTCCTTTTTCTCATCACCCCTCTGACCGACAGCATATGCACCACCGCCTCTTTCTCTCATACTACTGAATGCCACATCATTTCCCTCTTTATCGCCCTTCGTATTACCCTTGCCGTCATCCGCCCCAACACCTAAGCCCTGTGCAGGATATCTCCCAGACCCCAAAAACACCATGACATGCCCACAAACCTCGGGGCTCGTCATGTACCAAGCCATCAATACCTTGGCTACACGCCACAAAATACGGAACCACAACGGATTCACATGACTCAAGAATACCGGCCCATCAACTAGCCCAGGGTAAATATGAATAAAAGATATCTTGCCAGCGTGTTTCTCGGCCAGGGCCTCGAAAAGATACGTCTTCATAAAAGAGACGTGCGTGCGGACCGATGTGACGCCGTATTTCTTGGGCGGCGGTGGGCCGATAGGGAGGTTTCTCGCATCGATGCGGTCTTCCATTGTGCCTGCGAAAATAGATATTACGTGGGCACCTGAGGGACTTTGAGAGCGATAGAGGAGTGGGGTTAGGTTGAGGATGAAGCGGATGCGGGAGTAGTATAGGAGAGACATTTGAGTGTCTAGTCCTTCTTTTGTTGCTGGAGGGTTGATTGTTGATGTTAGCATATGGAAATTTTTGTTGCTACTATGCGACTATGCTCCAGTTTCTCATCTGGTAGTAAAAAGTAGAAGAGAACTCACGACCGGACGGTGCTAAAGGTGAGAACGCTTGACTCATGTACAACATATCTATCCTCGGTCCTCCCCCCTTCAACGGCTCTTCCTCCTCGTACCGCTTGATCTGCGCACACACGGTATCGACATCGCTCATCATCGCCAGATCATTCGCTTTCAAGAACCGCCATTCTGAACCTGGACTCGTCGAGCGCACATCTGTGAGCAAGGCCTCTGCGCGTGAGGCGTCGCGACCAACAAGGTAGACGCGAAGTTTGACTCCGGCGTTGCGGTAAACGGAGGCGAATACCTTTGCTGTGTATGATCCGATGCCCGATGTGCCGCCTATGATGGCGATGACAAGAGGGGGACCGGTGGGTAGTGTGGTAAGGGTAGCGTGAATCTGGGCGCGGGATGGCATTGCTTGGACAGTTAGACTTTTGTAGGGAGAGCATAGTTAAGTTGCTAAGGGAATGATATTTATATGTATACAGATGCTACTACTCCCCATTCTTCGTGATGGTTGAATGCTTGATTCTACCATTGTGGTTGTCCGGATTAGGAAAATCATGCGCCAGCGGACCTGATGAGTTTAGACCAGATGAGGCGTCCAACAACTTGAGTCCAATGGTATCGTCAGATGTGGATGCGACCGGAAGCTTATTGCGCCGAGATATGGTATTTGATGTATCTTGATGTTGAGCAGATGGAGCTCCTTTGAGCCTCTGCCTACGTATGAGGAAGAGTTCGCGCGATGTGTGCATCTTCGGCATAGAGGCGCTCAACCGGCATCTAGCTGCAATTGGTGATCTAGCATACACTGTACTATGTATGTACACGGTGTAATGAATTCCAAGTTTAAGAGATAATACTTGCTGGGGTACGTGATAGTCGTTGAATTTATTTGGGCGCAAAATCGCCACAGTTGCCCAGATGGACCATGTTCAATTAATTTCCGGCTCGCATCTGAACCCTAGCTCGCTGCAACTGTAGTAGATGTCAAAGTGTACGTGCAAAGGTACTAATGTATGTTGCGAGGCATGGTGCATGCAAACCAATATTTTGGCTGCAGAAACGTGACCGTGGTACGTGTACCATATGCAGCATGCAAGAGGCTAGAAGGCTGGCGCGCATTTTTGACAGTTGAGCCAAACAAGTATCTGCTTCTGCTGAAGTCCGGTAGGATGACTTGACGCTGACGCGGCGCTCGTATGCACGGCGGAACGAGATTCGCTCAAGGGCGCGGGGTAGGATCGAGTGGTGAGCACAACATGTCTTATCAGCCGGGCCGGATGGCGATCTGGTGTTTGTGTTTCACCACAGCGATCAGATGGCTACAAGGGCAATGGATGTCGCGCATGACGACCGTGGCTGAGACAACGGACTCGGACTTCGTAGCAAAAGATGCGAGTGCGGGAATAAAAAGAGGAAACACGATGGGCGATGGCAAACAGATGGCAAAGTTGAGGCTATGCTATGCAGACTAGACAGGCTTAAAGTAGGTCGCTCCAGATTTCCGAGTGGAGCCGTTTGCGGTAGCGGCTGACACGAGGAGCTAATGGTGGAACGTGGTGAAGTCAAAGACGTTGTTGACAGAAGCTCGAAGCAGCAGAGACTATGCAGGATAGACAGCAAGGCGTGCAGTCGAGCAGGGGATGAAAGGGATAGACACCAAAGAGGATGCGCGGCAATAAAGATGCAACTGATATGGGAGATTGCCTATGGCCCAACCCTTGTTCGCGCCGTTGTCGATGCGGCTTCCCGTGGGTAGCGCCAAGGCCTCGCTGCGACTGCTTGTTTCTGGTGAGGCTATATCGCGCCTGCCTACTTTGAGCGCACAGGCAGGCGCGATGGATCACAGCGCAGCAACAGGCAGGCACCGTGTTGATCCTGATATGGGAGTGAATTGATGAGAGATGAGAGAGTTGAGAGAGAAGCAGAATACGACCGAGAAAGCAAAAAGGGCCATGGTCGGGTCTGCGAAAAGGCGCGCTCGCTCGGTATGTGCAACGGCAGCAGCTTATCACGGCGAAAACCTGTTGAGGCTGTTTGGAGGCTGGTGCATTGGCGGAGACGTCACAGGTGGGTTCGCTGGTGGTTTCCTGGGTGAATCTTGCGGGCTAGCGCAGCCAACCCGTCAGCCTCTGTCGTGCCAGAGCCGTGTACCCGACTAACACACCTGCATCAACTCGGCCACACGACTGCTCTCTCTCCACAATTGCGCCTCTGCGAAACGCTGCATCATCATTTTCTCTCGTTTTTGTCGGGCCCTTGCGTTGCAGCTCCTACGAAGAAGAAACCCTCGACCAAGCGTGTCCCGCGCCCCCAACCACTAGCCAGGCCCAGCCATAGTCCGCCCATCGCGATCATCAGAGCGGCGCGCCGCCGTCCGCTACCACTTCCGAGCGTTGCCCGCGCCCGCCTGTCGTTTTCGCCTTTTGACGCGAGGTGTGTAAGAAAACCTCAAACAAGCACCCACAATGGCTTTCCAGCAACCCCAGGCTTGGCCATTAGGACAGCAACCAGACTCCCTACCGTCCGACGACAATCCGCCGCCTCCGCCTGTTCATCGCACCCCCGTGGGTATGCACCAGCAGCGACAGTATACCGACCCCAACAACTACTCCGACTACTCGACTCCAGGCGTCACTCCAGGCTCTGACAACATGGGCGACACAGCCGCTGGCGGCGGTATTAACGGCATCGCCAACGGCGTCGCTAGCAACCACCCACGCGAGAGCGGCATGCAGGCCGCGAGAGGTATGCCAGGCCCAGGACGACCCATGGGCGTACCCAACAGGAACTCGCAGTCCTCACCCTTCAACGACCCGAATGGCTACGACCAGCCCATGGTGCCCCGTCCAATGCACTCGAATCGTTCCTACGGTTCAGGCGCACCACTGGTCGCTGGCATGTACTCGAGTGACAGCTCCCTGCACAGCATGCCCCACTCTCCTCACAGCGGCGCCCCCTACAACGACACGCCCTACAACCGCTATTCTTCGTCTGCCCAGAACCTCGCTCCCCAGATGGGCATAATCAACCCACACGAAGTCGACAATGATGACGACTGGGGAATGGGCCCAGACCACAACTCTATGCAGAACAAGCGACGCTCTTTCGTGCCATTTGGTGGCTCGCGGGACGGCAGCAGTCGCAATGGTTCTCCGGGATCATCAATAAACCACGGAGCTGTTGGTGCTGCCGCAGGCGCTGGTGCCTTCACTGCCGCGTCGTCGCGAGACGGCACCAAGTACGATGCCGTGCCAATGGTCAACGGAAGTGGAGAACTCATGCCAGAAAAGATCGCCAGCTGGAAAGCCGAAGACGACTTGAAGAAGCGGAAGAAGAGAATGTGGATAGCCATTTCAATCATCGCTCTCATTCTCTTGGGTGCAATTCTTGGTGGTGTCCTAGGTGCTACTATCGGCAAGGGCGGAGGTCACGACGCTAGCAAAGCCGAAGCTGAGCAATCTTCTCAAGATGTCGCCAAAGACAACAAGGAGGATCTTGGCAAGGATTCTGATGAGATCAAGGCCTTGATGAACAACGCCGATCTGCACAAAGTCTTCCCAGGCATGGACTACACTCCACTCAACACACAATACCCAGACTGTCTCCACGTCGGACCATCCCAAAACAACATCACCCGAGACTTGGCTGTCATGTCGCAACTGACCAACTCAGTCCGTTTGTATGGTACCGATTGTAACCAGACTCAGATGCTCATCCATGCTATTGATCGCTTGGAAATCAAGGACACCATGAAGATTTGGCTCGGTGTTTGGCTCGACAAGAACGATACTACTACTGAGCGACAGATCGCTCAAACATGGGACATTCTCGACGATTACGGCTGCGATTACTTCAAGGGTATCATCATCGGTAACGAGGTGCTTTACCGCAAAGACCTGACGGAAACCGAGCTACTCGGTCACATTACCGATTTCCGCAAGAACATCTCGGACCACAGCTGCCAGCTGCCTGTCGCCATGGCCGATCTAGGCGACAACTGGACTGCCGATATGGCTTCCAAGGTCGATATTGTCATGTCAAACGTTCATCCCTTCTTTGCTGGTGTTGACGTCAGCGAGGCGGCCGCCTGGACCTGGAACTTCTGGCAAACCCATGATGTGTCTCTCACTGCGAGCCAAAACGGCATACACCAGGTCATCGCAGAAGTTGGTTGGCCATCCGGAGGCGGCACTGACTGTGGTGCAGCCGATACTTGCGCCGGAGGATCCGTTGCTGGGATTGATGAGATGAACCAATTCATGGAAGACTGGGTCTGCCCAAGTCTGGCAAACGGAACAGAGTATTTCTGGTAAGTGTTTGCATCGCCGTTCGTTGACGCACCGTCACTAACATATATCTGCAGGTTCTCAGCATTTGACGAGCCATGGAAGATTCAGTACAACGAAAAGGGCAAAGAGTGGGAAGACAAATGGGGTCTCATGGATATCAACCGCAACCTCAAGTCTGGCCTCAAGATCCCCGATTGCGGCGGCAAATCTCTACCCTCGACGTACGACAATTAGATACGAGACGAGCGCGTATAGCATTCATTCTCATCACGAGTTCTTGCATGACGGCATGGCGTTGGCGGGCGTTTTCATCTTCGGCATCAATGCGGCGACTCTTTCTCGACCGCTCTACCGATCTCTTTCCGCGAATTCTGTATATCCAGGGCGCAATTGTACCCTTTTCCTTTTCTTTTACGCGGGTCTGAAATCCCACAATCGGATACCATGGGGTGTCTACCTGTCTGGGCCCTACATCGAGACATGTTAGGAATTTTGCATTGGATAATCTCTGGAGGGAAAGGAAGCCCTCTACTTGTGTATATATACGATTACCGGGAATATGTTGGAACCCGGCTGGCCCTATTGTGTGTATCTGGTGGATTTTGGGCAAGTCTCTACCCAGGCCCAGGCTTCGGGCTGCATTTTTCTCCCTCTGCGCTTTGTGTAATAAGGAGGGAAAATGTTTGAGAGAAAAGCATTTTGTAGATAGAGCATGTGCGGAAATAAATAAATGCAAGAGACGTATCCTTTGTGTCTTATTCTCTTTCTCTTTCTTTCGGGACCTGAGGCCACGTCATCCGATTGCGTCAAGATTGGCCCTATCACGAGTATGTGTTCATCTGGTTATGAGGGGTGGCGTCAGCTGGATCCACTGGCACGGCGATTGCATGGGTAGTGAGTAGAAGCGGAGAAAGAGCAGCCAGGGGTGATCATTTGTGTCAAGCTGCTGGGTCTGGTCGCCTTTAGTGTGGTATCTGGTGAATCGGTGTTGAGTGATCGAACGGGCTATGTAGCGCCTACAATGTAGAAAGCATGCGTGCAAACGAACAGTCGGGTGTGCTGCGAAGCCCAATTTCAGTCGAGAAAGAGGGATGTGTTAGAAAAGACGTGAGGCTTGAAATACCAAAGTGTTTTGGCAACTATGTGGGGTTGCGTGTCAAAGCATCGTAATCACAGTATCGCAGTGATCGATCATAGTTTCCAGCAACATAACAAAGCTATCACAATCACGTTGCGCACTGAATTGCCAAATCTACAAGCACTGCAAATCAACCGTGAGATGACAACCACTCCCACAGGGGTCATGCACCTCTTTTTAGTGTCAAAGTATTATAGAGATATTCACCAATTTCAAAGACGCGAGCAAAATTGAGACTAGAAATTAGAATTTAAGAGTACTACTACTATCATAACTACAATGTGTCACAGCTGACATTACTCGAGATTGCAAGGTCTGTTTATGGGACAACCACTTTACATGACCTCAACAACGGCGGGACCAGCAATGATGGTGTCATCAGTGGCAGCGGTGTTGCAGCTGGTGAGAACAACGTAGCTCTGTCCAGCAATACCCTTCTCGGGGATCATGACCTCGAATCCACCCTCGACCTCCATGGCGTCAACGAAGACAGGGCCGGTAACAGTGATGAAAGCAGCGTAGACCTTGCCGTCAACCTTGTATCCAGAGGTCTTGAGAGTGACCTTGCTGCCAGCCTTGATCATCATGCTTCCGTCGGATGCGGAGGCAGCAAGGGTAGGGAAAGCCTTGACGGGCAGAGGAGCGTTGGTCTCTGGGCAGGACTTGATGAACTGCGCAGCGAGTGTGTAGACCTCGTTGTAGCTCAACGGGTTGTCGAAGGGAGCTGGGAAAGGCGACTCGCTAATGGTGTTGCGTACGTAGGCAGAGTGGCGGGCCTCGACAGTCAGGATGGATCCAGCGGCAGTCAAGTAGGTCTTGGACATGATGTCTGCGGCGGCACCGAGGTAGGCGCTGACACCAACACCCTCGAGGATGCTGGCAGTGGCAAGGAAGGAGGCAACATCCTTGTATCCGAAGTCGTAGGTGCAGGCCTCGACGGGCTTCGCTCCAGCAGCGCTGAGCGCACCAGTCAGGAACTCAACGTGAGTCTTCTCATCGCCCGAGATAGTCATGATGCGGTTGTAGGTCTCCTCGGAGAAGTTGGCGGCCTTGAAGTCCTCAACGCTGTACTTGGCGAGAGCCTGGGCGTAGAAGGTGTTCTCGAGGTGCTCGAGAGTAAGTGCGTAGTTGAGAATCTCGCCATCGGATGGGCCATCAGCACGCTTGACGGGAGCAGCAGTAGAGACAGCCGCAAGAGCAGCGATGGAGAAGATGGTGGACTTCATTTTGATGGTTGGATATTAAAATCGAGTAATCGAGTAATGAGTACAAGAGAATGTGTAGTAGAGATGCTCAGAGTAGTAGTTGAGATGCTGTGAGATATCTCTTTCAATCCGGCGAAAACCATTCCATCTTATACCTACCATTACTCTCCTGCCTCATCTCCCGCAAAGACAAGACTGAAAGCTTACTACCCCTCTTCGAGCTTGCCCATCCCAATCTCATCATCATCTTCCGTAGCCTGGGCTAGGCACGAACTCCCGTAGACGGACATGATTCCATCCGGCGCCAGTCGCGATCTCACAGCCCAAGCACCAGGGCAGCTAACAACCCGATCAGCCTAACCTCACCAACTGATCCACCGTCGTCCCGATCAGGCAGAGACCAACGACCTTGATTACTACTTCTAGACGAGAGTAAGGCCTTGGAAAGAAGGAAGCGAGTAACAGCAAGGGTCCAAGAGTCATTCCCCGCAAAACCGCGGCAGGTTAGTGATGTTGTGTACCACGGAACCTTCACCATCCGAATATGGCGCTAGGACGGTTAAGCTCAAGAATGACGTCGCGCTACTACACAACAGGCTCAACTATACCAAGACCGCTCTAGTATGCAGCTAATCATGACCATTTTAGTCAGGGGACAACAACTTACAATTGTCAGCTTTTCCTCCCGTTCAGACTACACGTGCTGTTGAAGCCTTTTTTTCTCCGCAGTGGCTTGATCGCGGCGGGATCTACGACCGGAGGGCATGGAAGGCGTTGGAGTTACTATGGAAAGGTGAGTTTCCGAGGGGCAATGTCGGCGGATGTGGAAGACTATGTCGAGAAAGGATGTTTAGAGAACGTAAGCTGCAAGAGGAAGCAATTGGTTTGCACCAAGGTAGGGAGCGATTACAAAGCGATTGCACCTTCTGTCTTTTCCTAAGCTCCCTCTGTTGTGCATGCATGGAAACGCTAATGGAACAAACTATCATTCCAATAACGATTCTTTACACCCTGCTAGACCGCCAGCCTGGTTACAAACTTGAACGTCGAAGACTAACGCACTCCCGGAACCAGCACCGTTCGCTAGTACAGGGACTTTCGAAATCCAAACGGAACTTCCCACCTCCACATTCCATTTACCCTTGAACTAGCCAGGTAAATTGCAACCCACTGGTCTTACCACCTAGCCGCCCTACCCAACTACCGGCGGCACACAGTCTCTCCGTACTTTAGACCGTTAGCTCGGTTCTAGCAGCCGTGAGTGTTTCTTTCCCTCCCGCGCCTTTGAAATTCGGCAACTTCTTGCCCGTTGATCAACACTCAACTCTGCTGCATCTGTGTCTGATAGAGTGGGGACGTTACCTTGGGATGAATGTATTCTCGGAAGACATACAACCCGATGAGACTTGGACAGTTGGCCGGGCCATTCTGTTGCGATCTTGCCACTTGCCAACGGTTGTTCGAAATGAAGGGGTTCTAGTAAGTTGTGGAAGTGAGTTGTAGCTTATTTGGGAGGCGAGTAGGACAATGTGCTAGTAGTTCATTGGTTCACTTGGGGTAGAACTGCCGCGTTCGATATATCCTAAGGTAGAAAATGGAATCAACCTCGGGAGGAAGAACTAAGGAGGTGAACTGTGCGCATGATGGAGGTAAGTCGCCAGGTGTGGATACAAAGAAGCGGCATAGGCGCTGTTCGATTACCGTTTCTTCTCTTTCCATTCCCTCAAATTCTAAAAGTCGTCGTACATTCTTTTGTAGTCGTAACATATACTACATACGCCACCATCTAATTAACGGCATTCGTACCTTATAACTCCCAATATGAAGTTCTCGGCATCCGTTCTCAGCACTGCTATCGTGCTATCCAGCACCGTCTCGGCGTAAGCAAGCTCTCTATCTCTCCTCTCTACCTCTTTGTTCTATAATTCAGTCATACTCAACTCAACTAACGCGCCACAGCCAATCTCCCGCCGTAACATCTACCCTCACAGTCCACCCAGGCTGCCCTTCCGCCGCCCCTGCCGATGTAATGGTGACACGCTCCGCTGTTGCCGTGCCGTCCTGCGCCGCTGGCAGTAACGAGACCAAGCCAAGCATCATCATGATGTCTGGATCAGGAATGATGGGCAGCGCGACCGCTTCGGGTAACATGCCGGAGTTCACTGGTGCCGCGGCAGCAAACAAGGCGATGGGTTCCGTAATCGTCGGTGTGTTTGGAGGCTTGTTTGCTGCGCTTATGGTTTAAGCGGTGTGATGCAATGGCGGTTATGAGGGGGACAGGTGTAGTCAGATGTCTTGATACCAGGAGTGCGTGGATGATGAGTACGGGAGAGGAACGACTTGTACTTTTTGGCTACTAGGTTAATGTGTTAATGGTAATGGTGGTTGAAGAATGATAAGATGGCTCTTCAGCTCGAAGAAACTGTCGTGCAAACATGTATCACGTACTTGCAACGATCCGCACACATCTACACCTTATACTATGAACTTTCAACAGTGCTTCTGAAAATATTGGTATCAGAGTATCATAGTAGAACCTTGTAAGGGCTTTACGCGGCTAATTTTGACGGCTAAACGATGTAGACACACGCCTGCGTCCATTAAAAAACGCCATAAGGAATGCTATGAAGGGTCGGTTGGCCAACCCACCCAACTGAAAAGAGCTCAGCTTCTGAGGTCGAACAATCAAAATAGATACACGAAAGCATAACGAATAAGCACCTGGCGACCCGGTCAGTATAATGCACCCCAACCCTAAGAGTCGAACACAGCCCCGTAAGCCGCACCCCCGTTCCCCTTGATCCTCTCAACGACCTCTCTTGTAGCCTTCGGATTACTAACGACCATAACAGCCTCCGAGTCGCACTCTTTCTTCATAACCTCTGCCTCACACGCCACATCGGGCCTCCCGTCCCTAGAGTCAAAGATCTTTGGCTCTGGATCTACTCTCCGTATAATATCTTGCGCGAACCCCCAATGCTCCGCATTAGGATCATACACAACCCACATGACCTTAACCTGCTTGCCCTGTTCGCGCATGTGTGCGATGGCTGGTGAGCTCAAAAGGGAGAGCAAGGGACCGATACCTGCGCCCGTGGCTACAAGAAGGAGGGAGTCGAACAATGGGGCGAAGGAGAGGAAGTTTTTGGTGGCAGGTTTGCGAAGCCAGATGTGAGTAGGTGGGGAGGTGATGATGGACTTTGTCCAGTCACCCGCTGCCGAGATGACTATATATGCGGAGGAGATGGTTGTTGTAGATGAGGCTTGGATAGGGATCGTGGCAAAGGCGTGCCACTCGAGAAGCGGGGATAGCGAGAAACGGGTTGTGGAGGTGTAGGGCATATTTTTACAAGGGAATGTAAGCTTGACTTCGCGGCTTGAAACAGCTTCGGCGGTTATGGGTACGCGGCGGATGCGGGTCCATGGTAGGATTATGAGGAAGGTTGTCGAGGCTAGGAGCCAGAGGGTGGCGTTGGCATAGAGAGGTGAACTGCCCGGGTTATTGCTAGCTACGCCTGCATTTATCCATAGTACTAGTAATGCTGCCCATCCACCAAAGCGATGCGTGTGTTCGAACGTGTCGTGAAATCTCACTCTGAGACGCGGGAGTGCTAGAATACAGACGACTAGGATGGATAGGAGGAAGGCGTAACAAGTGAAGATGTCGGCCCACATCCAGCCCGTAGCCTTATCCTGCTTTACAGTGTCGAGAACGAAATTTGTGTTAAGGAACACAAAGTAACAGTACCATAGCAGTGCTGCCATGGAGCATCCAATATGTAGTCCGCCGTAGTGGTGAAAGTCTGCAATCGTCTTCCGGAGCCATAACGGCAGGCTAGCTGGTGTTTTGGCTACGAAGGAGAAGCTTACGTTGATGAGGTCCTCCTGACGCACAAAGACGGCAACGAAAACATTGGCGGCCGTAGCGATTAGAGGTCCAGAAAGGGCAAAATGCTCGTGGCGAGTTTTTCTAATGTACACAATGAACACTACGACGTTAACTAGAAAGGCGAGCCCGATGAGTATCCGATATGCTGTGAACCAATGAAGGTAAAAGCTTAGAACTCGTTGTCGAGGTCTGGTCTCCGCTGATGACAGAGACCCCGTGAACGATAGAGCGTGTGAAGACACTGTCACTGATGGTTTGATGCCAATGTTCTTCTCGTCAACAGGCTTCAGCAGTGGCCCTTTATAGACCTCTACGTATTCTGTCTGCGGAGACTTGTTCGATTTACTATGCGTTTCCTGTGGCATATGGTACGGTTTCTGATAACATGTCTCGTCCAAAGGATCGTACGTGTCTTGGCGACTACTTCGGTAGGTCTTGGCTTCGTTGGGGTTGTTAGTATCGGCGTGTGCATCTTCAGACACGTCCGAAACAGAACAGCTGGCGAGGGTCTGATCGAGTGAATCTAATGAAGTGTTTGACTTTTCGATTGGCCGGACCACACTGGGCATGACATGAGCGCATGTGCCATGAATAAGAGGCTGATTGTGATCGAGGGAAACGCTACGACGGCTATGGGGCGTGATATCTCGGCAGTACTCGACCGATTGACGCAATGTTGCAATAGAGTTGGTAAAAGGAACTGGTGAAGTACGGGAAGAAGCGACTGAAGGAGTTGTAGTAGAGGTGGCCATTTTTGCGAATCAGTGAAAGTCCCCTGTGCACAACCGCACCATCGCCTCGTCCCGTCCTTCCAACTTATACAGTGCTATCCTGCCCATCTCATAATCTGGTCATCCACAATGAGGCAAGTGTACGCTGCACGTTGATGATAGATGATGTGCCAAGCACATATCATCAAGAAACGGCTCTAGCGCCGAGTCAGCACTGCCGCGAGCTGCATACGAAATCAGGGGAAATAGACGCTCACGCCGCATTGCCGCAGCCAAGCGAGCCCCGATTTACTCGCAATTAGCTCTAGCTTCTAAATACAAAGACATTGTCAGCTCGTTTCAAATCCTCCGATCGATCGGACCCCAAAGTCGTCTTCGCTATCATTATAATGCACATGTATGTACGTCTCCTGTCGACCTGAAATAGAGCTCCGGGTCATATCTTGAGTGGAAATAACCTGCGCAAAATTGGATAAGCGTTTGGCTTGACGTTTTGCGCCGTTTGTGGTGTCTTAATGTATTACTGACGTTGCATTGTGTAGCTTAGCGTGTGATAATAGTGGATCTCGACTATAGAGCTTCCTAATACCACAATACCGACAGTGCTTGACTACGGATCTGGCTGCGGGCCCGAATGCCGGGCAATAGGGAGCGACCGGACAGCAGCTCTTGCTGAGAAGGATGAGAAGGAATGGCGGCGTGGCGGCGTAGCGACCTCAACAAGATGATGAGCCGATGTGGAAGGGATGCCCTTAGTAGGTGGCTGGATCCAGCCCGAAACAATACAGGTAATATGGAGACGCAAGAGTTGATAAATCGATAGGATCGCATGTATCTGCAAACATCTGTACACGTCACAACTGCAACTCACTTAAAGAGAGCGAATGAATCCTAGTACCCCTTCAACAACACTCTCCGGCTGCTCTTGTTGAGGCCAATGTCCTGCACCTTGGATGAACCGGACTCCTCTAAAGTCGGAGCATGACTCGGGATAGGCCTCGATGGCCCCAGGTTGCTGATAGTTGCCCCAGTCCTTAGCGCCTGAGATGAAGGTACTCGGACATTCGATCTTCTTGCCCGCGAACAGGTGGAGGTCTCTCATATTATTCGGATCAGTGGTAATTCGGTAGTAGTTGAGGCCACCTTGAAAGCCTGTTCGTGACCATTCTTGGACGTAGACTGCCAAATCCCGATCAGGCATCCACCGTTCGGTTGCCGAGCTATCTTGGTTGACCATCATGTCAGCAATGGTATCAGGCATTGACTTGTGCAACGGCATAACGTAGTAGTTGGGTACTTTAGCCATCTCTTCAGCCGTCCAGCTCTTAAGAGGGTGAGGCGAGTTCTCTTTCCAGTCAGCTGACTTGACATGAAGATACCCTCTGAGAAAAGCATGCAATCCTTGGCTTGGGTTTAGCCAATCGCCTGCAGCTCCATTGGTACTATTGTACCACTTGTAATGTTTCCTCGGCACAGGCAGATTTGCCAGCTCAGCGTGGATGTCCGGCTGTGACGCGTGTCCGTCAGTCTCACCGTCACCGTGGGCTATGTCGAATGGCAAGAGCGCGGGCGCTTTGAAAGGATGACTCATCATGACAACGCTTTTGAAGAAATCCGGACGCATCAAAGCACACATGCTTGCAGTGACGGCACCAAAGTCGTGGCCAACAATGCACTTGACCTCTCGATAACCCAGAGCATTGACCAGGGTCACGACATCGCGAACCACGTTGGTCAAAGCAAACTGCGATAAGTTTGTGTTGGAGTAGGAAGAGTTGTCCCAACCAGTTGTCCGCCCGTATCCTCGCTGATCAAAGGTTACCACATAATAGCCTGCCTCAGCGATAGGCACCATGACCTTCCTCCAAGAAAAGGCGAGTTCTGGGAAGCCATGACATAGAACTATCAGAGGCTTATCGCGTTGCGGAGTATAGCCAGCTTCGAGTGTGTGAAAAGTAAGGCCATTGGAGGGGCAGTAGACGTAGTTCTCGACGATACCGTCTGGTAGTGGCAGAGGCGGAAGGCGCGACGCTGACGACGCCATACTAAGAAAATGCTACACGTATGCAGATCAAGACAAGGTGTAAGGAGTGACAGGCGTTGAGGTGTGGTATGTTTTCACGTGATCCCTACTCGATAGAATGGCAAGCTGGCCATGTTGGCAACCTTGGAAATCGTCACGATGCTATTAGCGCGGGGAAGATATGCGGCCTGGGCGATCTTGCAGCGTTGAGTGGGCCAGTTCGGCGATCATAGAACCCACATAGGTTCTGACGCAAACATGTGCGTTACATGTTGTCAATGTTCAAATCGAGTGTTGTTCAAGTTGGAGCTGCCTTGATTCTGTCGTAGCACGTTGCTGCCTTTGCGACGTGTGACTGGCAAACGGCGATGACCGACCAGTGAGCATGCTATGCTTTGGAATATATTCGCGAATCAAACCGCGGACCCCAGCCGGCGCTACGACGGCTTCGTGGAGATATCGCATACGTCAGTGGCGCCGGACATGGAACTGGCCAGATTGGTGCTGGTGCTTCGACAGGGCCACTAGCTGGAGAGGTACAAATCAGGGACCGTATGGTGCAAAGCGTCAGGAGAAGTGCGTGCGCGTTTGGAGGATGGACGAGAGTGTAGACAGGGAGTGAGGGCGAAAATAAACAAAACATAGCTACGTCTGAGGCGCGTCTAGACTGCATCTGGCAGGGCAAAGCCACGCTGTCCCTGACACACGCGACAGCCTCACCCTCGACAACGACGCATGTTTGACGCCTGGATGAGACGGTGAAGCGTTTGACACTTTTTTTGCGACGGTAGCAAATGGCGCCGGCGCGAGGCTTACCTTTGCGGCGCCAGAAGGTCGGCCTAAGCTTTTGAGATGTCCGGGAAGATGACGATCCTCTTACTTGTTTTGCTAGCTACAACAAGTCCACTCCGCCCAGATGCGTCTTCGAGCCCTTTTCAATTTCCAATCCCTCCACACGTGAGAAGACCCCAACTCACCTGCGCCCTGTGATTTGTTTTTTCTTTCGGTGGTTTGACGCGAGTAGCCGTCCACTCTCTTTCACTTCAATCAATCCGCACGGTTCCGCCCTGCAGACGTGACATCATCTCGACGACCCTTGCTGCATCTCCGAAGCCACCACACCCTCGCATGCACACGGAAATGCAGAACCAGTCGTAACAGCCGTAATCTCTAATTCACCACACCAAAATGTTCGGGAAACGACGACGGGCAGCGTCCAATCCGGTAGGTACTCGCCTTGGGTGCGCGCGCAAACCTCGTGTCGCGCTCAGCAGACCCTCTGGCGACGCGATGCTAACAATTGTTGCCCGATGCAGCCCCAACGAGCCCCTCCACCCAGCGCATCCGCCTCGCTTGCCGCCTCGAAAGCTTTTATAAAGAATGCCGAGTCACATGGCGACCTCTCGTCTGCAGCCGCCGCTGCCGCCTTGCGCACCCACGTAACGACGCCGACTCCCGTGGGCGAGACAGTCACAAAGCGCATGGTGCGCCGCGGCTCACTTTCGTCAAACGGCAGCTTCTCGAGACAACAGCCCGGTGCCCCTGGCCTGCGCCGACAGTCGAGCTCAGGCTCCATGACAGAGCGCTCATTCCGCGCGCCATCGCCTGGCAGAGGGAGCCCAGCTGACGCCGATGCGCCGCCAGTCCCGCCTGTGCCAAAGAACATACAACAGCAGGGAAATGTCGTTCATCGGCGTGCGTCCAGCCTGGAGCCCACGTATCGAGGATCACCAGCACCAGCAGGAGGCCGAGGCCGAGGCGTCAGCCTGGATAGGGGCGCCAACCCCGTCGGAAGAGGCCAAAAGCCTGCTAGCCATCTTGCCCAAGTATCCGAGGAAGACGACGCCTCGCGATCTGTAAACTTCTCCCGTCCAATGTCTCCGGGCGCAATAGGCACACGTCAAAACCCCTCGCCTCCTTCCAGCAAAGGATGGTTCGGTGGCCCGGTCGTAAACCAAGAAGCAATCCAACGCATGGCCTCGACATCGCGACCCAAGACATCTAGCGGCGTCTCCAGTTATGATCTCCAGAACGCCCAACGGTCCGTCCAGAATGCTGCTGAGCGTCCAGTCAAGACGCACCAGTTATCACAGGGTGTTCAGGGCGCAAGACTGTCGAGCGGCAGTATGCGTGCCAAGCCATCTGGATCTGCTGTACAATCGCAATCCTACCTGCCGCCGCGCGCTCCTCGTCCAGTCGATCCCAACTCGCCAGATGCCATCTATGATCCTTCGACGCGCAAGTTCATCCATAAGCAGGATGCCATGGCCCGTCACCGAGAGCTACACGAAGAGCCGGAGCCTGCGCCGCGGTACGTGTCACAGCACCTCGACACCTTCCATTCGGTCCACATACCTGAAAACCAGATGGGCCGGGGCTCACCAAGTCCTATACGTCACTATGTCCGACAGGAGCAACAAGCACCGCAGAGACGAGAAGAACCTGTAACGCAAGCTCTCGAACCGCAATTCAACGCAGCTACCGAAACAAGACATTCTGATGATTTCGTCGATGCCGACTTCCCACCCCAGGAGCAGGCAAACACCAGTCGCAAACTGGAAGACTCTGGTTATGGCACTATAGTTGGCCATGAAGACGATGTGGCTTCGCCCAAATTCGCTCCGAACCAGGATAGCTCATATCCTCGCCTGGCTACTCCTGTGGCTACTCCAGACAATTCGACACCTGCAGGTTCTGTTAGTGGCCAGGGTCGTGGCCGTCTTCCCGAGGCGCACGACCGAAATGCTTCACTGAGCCCACCGCGTACCGCCCATTTTGCGGCTGTACCCGTTGAACTTGCAGGGACCAAGCATGATCCGCTCCCGCGCTCAGTTTCCCCTGCAAAGTCTGTTTTGAAGAGCTCGCCTTCGGTTTCGCGCCGCGGCGGCTCGCCAGCGACTGCAAACGGACGTCTCTCCGCTCGTTTCGCTCCGAGCGAAGCATCTGATACTGGGTCTGATGACGGAGGCAGGAAGAAGAAGAAAAACGTTCGTGTTAGTTTTGAGGAAGAACCAGTACTACTGGGCAAAGCTAGTGATGCAGAGGCACCTCTCGGAGGTTCCGGTGCGCCCAAGTGGAGTCCCATAGCCGAAAAGGAGGATGAGTTCGAAGACTTCATGAAGCCACGCGCTGCTCTACCAGTGTTCGGTAGTATACGCGAGAAGGAGCGACGACCGCAGGAAAACATGGCTGAGAAAGTTACCGAGACATTCCCTACTTCAAACGCCTCTAGTGACACCGCGCTTGGAAACATTGTCGCAGAGGACTTCGCCCAAAAACATGCAACTCACAGCGACCCGCTACCTCCCGATGTCACCACTGTCGAAGGGAGTGGCTATGTGTCGGACTCCAGCGACTACTCAGATACCCATAGGCCCATGGAGACTTCGCAACAGCCACCTGCTCCCGAGCCGAAGTCATTGTCCGTATCACAAGAAGAGACAACATCAGCGGCGGCTCCCATCACGGAACAAATCGTTGAGGTGCCTAACATCGCACTCCAGCCCGCCACCCCTAGCCCGTACGAGAGGTCTGAACCCGTGTATCAGAGCATGACGATACCTGGGGGTTGGGGTGAGGAAGTCCCTGAAGCCGAGAAGAAGACAATCGACCCGACTTCCACGACGTCTGCGCCCGTTCTGGACTCAACAACGCAACAGCCGAAGTCTACTACACAGGCAGAAGAATACGACGAGACCACAGACGATAACAGCAGCGTTTACAGCGACGCCTACGAAGATCTCTCCGATGGTGAAGGGTTCGGCAGCATCAACGCCCTGATGGAGAAGCCTGTTGCCGCGTCTTCTTCTGGGTTGATGTCTCCAAGATACGCAAATGGAGATGCCACAGACAAGGCTACCTCGAATCTCAAGCTAGACACCGCCGTGGACGACCATCGCGACTCGGATACAACACCAACGCAAGATTGGAACGCTGCTCAACAGCATTGGAGTGGTCTCAACGCGTCTTTAAAGAAGCCAAACCCAGAGCTAGAGCAGACTCAAGCACCTCCCGAACGAGCTTCACATGCTCAGGAAGTAATTTCTCGAGTCATGCAGGCTCCAGTCTCAAAAGAGATGCCAGCACCATCTTCCTCACGCGAGTATACACCAGATGCAACACCAGAGCGCAAGGTCACAGCCATACCACCTCCACGGACTACTACTCCATCAGCTGATCAGTCTCCGGCAAAACCTCTCAAGTCTGCTTTGAAGAAGAGCCCTGCACCACAGCCGACGCGGCCAGTTGAATCACAAGCTAGGACGAACCTGCGGACGGCAGCGCCGAGGGAAGGTGCCTCTGAGACTCATATGAAGCGAACTATGCGAGGAGGTTCAGATCCGGCTTCGCGAGCAGGACCGCAGATGGGATCGACTATGCGGACGAGCATGCGGGGACCCTCAGACGCGACTCCTAGAGCGCAGCCCCAGATGCGACAAAGTATGCGTTCAGCGGATGCCTCACCGGCACCAAGCATGGGTCTAGCAGCGTCGCGACACAGTATGGTACCTATGGACACCAAACCTCCGCGAGGTGCTCTCCAAAAGAGAAACATCCCGCCTGCTGCTGCTGTCTCCAAGGGTAGACCACAGAGCATGCCTGCGGCGAAACCGATGGCTGCACCAGCACCTACATACGACAGTGACTCTGATGCTTCTGTAAGCAGTTTCCAACGCGAACGCGCCAGAAAGCGCGGAGGACGGGAACAAGGTGGGCGCTATACAATGCGCGGCTCAATGAGACAAGAACCTGCACCCACTATGCGAGCAAGTGCTCCGGCACCTAAGCAAGTCCGGGCAATTTCTCCACCAGCCACACCGTCCGCCATGCGAAGATCTATGCGGCCTTCTTCGCCAACGCCAGAACCAGTAAAGTCATCGAAGTTTAGCATTCGATCATTGTCGCCAATGGGAAGATTCCGCAGAGGATCTGATGTTCGTCCTTCGTCGCCTACACCGCCAATGCCCGTCTTCAACAAGCAGACACTGCCGCCTAAACCGTCTAAAGCGCCGAAACAAAAGGCACCACCTGTCAAGGCTTCGAAAGCTGCGTTCAAGAGTCGTTTCGCCGATTCAAGCGACGAAGAAGACGACGCTCGACCGTCTCGTTTCCAAAGTCGATTTGACGACTCGGACGATGATGAGCCTGCTGATTACACCCTGCCTCCAGGTTTGGCGCCAGTACGAGGGATTCCTAGAAAAGCGGGCGAAGAGGATGGCGACTCTACCGATCTAGAGGAAGAAGCGGATGATGAAACCACAAACGTTGTCCCTAAAGCTACACCAGTGACGAATGGCGCAAACGGTAACTCGGGCGCACAAGGCGCAGCCCTCTCCGCCGGCTCTTTGCGTGACAGCAAGCATGCGCCTTTGCCCTCGTTTGGAGATGCTGGCAAGAGCAAGTCGAAGCGTGGTTTCTTCGGCCTAGGAAAGAAGAAGACTAATGCTCTGCCACAAGCCGTTCAGGCGCAGTCCGAGCCAGCGCACCACGCTCCAGCGTCTGATGAGATTCCTTTGCCACCCACACAACGCAACCGCGATCTGGGGCATCCAATGACGCCCATCGACGAGGACAAAGAATTCGGCGACCCAAGACCCACCTCTCCTCGATCGCCTAAACTACAACGTAGAAAGACTCCCGAATGGCCACTTCAACCTCCACCTGTCATTGGCACTGACGACCGTCCAATGAGTTCAGATGGTGTCACGGCCCGCAGACCGCGCTTCGCCAACCGACAGTCTAGCGCTATCTCCAATGTTTCGGCGCCCATTGTTGACGCCCAAGGCCGTTCCGTCTCCTACGGCCGAAGCGGAAAGAAGAAGAAGTTCCAAGGTCTAAGGCGGGTCTTTGGGCTGAATGACTGAGCGAGTTTAGCTGGTGGCTAATTCGCGTTTGTAGAGTCTTGAGAAGACACCAAGACAGTCCTATGGCTCCCACTACTCATGTGAAGAGCCATAGGCTGGAACACTCGTCATGTACAGCATCGAACCGATCGCGCGTTTCCTTTGCATCTTTTGCTCGTATTCCGAACAGATTGTTGGCTTGTCATCGTTCCACTACACATCCACTATCACTGTTTCATCTTTGAGCATGACCCACGAACATATCAATTTCTCTTTTCCAATATACACACTGTGCTGTACTTGGCTGTTTTCCTTTTCCTTTCTCTCCCCTTCAGCTGGCGGCTTGCGTGATGCAGGCAGGGCTTTTCGGAAAGAACAATGATACCAGTTTCTCTTTTTGTTCCATGTCTCTCTGGCGATGCCGCGGCATATATGCGCGCCTGCCGCAATACCCTTCGCTTTAGATTCAAGCTTGAATTTTCCTTGCACGACGAATTGATTGTGTTTGATGTACGCTTATGTTGGATCGAGTCGAGCAGAGGGATCGGGATGTGACGTAGATAATTTCTAATGGAACTTGCGTTACCTTATCAACTTTCTGCTCGCAAGTATTGTGACCCAATTTGTGACTTGTTATCGATTGAGCATAAGTGCATTCTTCTCTGGAAAAGTATGTGAGGGCATTGGAGCGGCTGACATCTGCAGAGCATGCGCGTATGTGAGCAGCCATGCGATATATGAGATGCAAGTGTAGAACAACCGTAACAAGAGAGAAAGCATTTGAACCAACAAGAAAGTATAGGACTATTGTGAACACAGAGAATGAACGCAAGATAGCAACACTGAGCAAGCTATCCTGTCATGGTGTCACAACAGGAAGAGTAAAGAACATGGATCTTGGAGGACCTAGTCTCAATTCCGCTCGCTATCTTATACTACATTACTTATCTGCACTCATCCTCTTTGCACATCTCACTCTTCCCTTTAGTACTTTGGCTTAAAGGGCAACGTCGACATCTGTGCCCCAACTTCGGCCTCAATACCAAACAACCTATACAGCCACTTGATGATAACAAAGAAGCTCTCTGGCTCCCCCATATGCTTGATGCCCGTTATAAACCTCGCTTCCTTGGGCACACCATGTTGCAACGCAAGATAATAATCGTCAATTGGGAAGATCTCATCCTCAGTTCCATTCACCAACAGCAATCTCGAACATGTTTGCTTATCCAACGTGCCGTCGTTTAGCAACGAGAACTTGTTCATGGCTTCCTTTTTGAAGGCTTCGACGTCGTTTCCGTAACCCCATTTGTATGCGAGTGTGTTGGCAAGATCAAAGGGGTACTCGAGGTGATTTACATTGTCGAGCCATTCGCGCTCAAACATGTAGTGGCAGCCTCCTCCTAATGCTACGACGCCTGCCAGACGATCTGCGTGTGTGTGAGCGACGCGGATAGCGTAGTAGCCGCCGGTGCTGAAAGCCCAGATGGCAACTTTCTTTGCATCAAGACGCTCTTGTGTGGCTATCCAGTCGAACAGTGAGCTGTAGAGACGGTCTGGGGATGTGGGGTCCGATGCGGTAGCGGGACAGTCTCCAGTACCGGGTATCTCCAGAACAATAGTGGCTACGCCTACGCGACGCCAGCCTTCCATCCAGACGGCCAGCTCTGTGCGATAGCCGTCGAGGCCAGTGAAAATGATGACGGTGGGTACCGGGTTTTCTTTCGAGGCGCCTTCGGGGACGAGGTGGTAAACGGGTATGTGTTCTCCTTCGTCTTGGTTGCGATGTTGATGTGGGATCATGACTTCGTGCACGGGGTGCGGACGCATTCCTAGGCCCTTGATGCAGACTTCTTTGCCTAGTTTCCATGCTTCGCGTTGAACATCGCTGCGTGGCGCAGGGAAGCGGCTGATGCGGTAAACGGCGCTGGAACGGAGGTAGTATTCTGATGCCTTCTCTTTCTCGCCGTTCTTCTCAGCCTCTTCGGCTATAGATTTGAGCTTCTCGGCTTGCGGGAAGTAGATTTTGGCATATTCGTCCCAGTTATAGGGCTCTTTCATATCTCTGGATTTCATCTCTTTTAATATCGGCTCGAAATCGGAAGCTGTGCCGAACATGAAGGGGTAGACGCCCATCTCTGCCTGCGATGTATCAATAAACGTAATTCAACATGGTTGCAGCTGTCGCATCTATGTTATTGAGTGACAAGTGATGAACATACAGGCTTTTTCCACTTCGTCTCCCAAAGCTGTTCGTAAGACTCATGATGCTTTGCCGGAGTCTTCAGCTTCTCTTGGATAAAGAAGTTCCCCCCTGGTGCTGCCATGCTTGAATCAGTCTTCTCTCGTTATAGTATGTATTTGTCTCCTTTCTTTGGCGAAATGTGTATCCTAAATCATAGTAAGATCTTGACTAGAGATGAACGGCTAAATTGAAAACACAAACTTAGGCCTCAGCAACAGATCTTCAAGTCTCATATATAATCTCTAAATCTATTCATAGGCCTCCCGTTCGGCACAAGTTCTCGCGGCAACAATGTTGCGGCAATGGTGCGGTCCACCGCCGTTCGGGGATAAAACGCCATGGTCCGTGAGCGGGGAGCCGAAACCTCAAGCCCATTATCTTTATACAGTACGCGATTGCGCCAGCGTTCGTTGGAGGAGAACTCGCGATATCTTCAAATTGTACAGTAACTGGATTAGAGCGCGATTTTATACAAACAATGCGATGTCTTGTCTAAGAGCACCATGAGTGACGGTAGATCGTGTCATAGAGATGATGTGATAGCGAATCTGGTACGCGAACCATCTATGAATTGACGAAGAGGCATCAAAATGATAAGATGCATTTCGCACCAGTGAGTATTCCAAAGGAATCTACCGCGGACTTTTCTTAAGGCACTTGCAGGATAACACGCTGGTAGTGTGTGCGTTTGAAGTTGACCGTGAAGATATTCGGGACGATTCAGAGAAAAAGAGCTTTATATGTTCTTGCAGAGTCGTTCATGTCTTCATCTTCATTTATCTTGGCTAAATCGTTCTTGAAACGTGCCTCATGATCCGTACCCATGTCCTAACCATCCCATACGCCGGTAATGCTACTTTGAATCTACTTGTGTGCTGCATCACATTAGCAAGCTGTGGACAACTTCAAAGCTTTATGTACTTACGAATGCCCTCAGTGGGCTTGGGGGTTACGTCGACAACCTCCGCGGCGGGCTTCTTGACCTCAACGATGTCCTTCATGAAGGGGAAGGTGAGCACCTCCTTAATGGAATAGTGGTCTGTCAAGAACATGACTAGACGGTCGATACCCATACCCCAGCCACCAGTGGGCGGCAGACCGTATTCGAGCGACTGACAGAATGTCTCGTCAATGAGTTGTGCTTCATCATCACCAGCAGCCTTCTGGTTCGCTTGCTCTTCCTGTATAACCGTAAGTATTCATATTATCAACGTACCTGCCTCGAACTTACGAATCGCAGACGTTGGTCAAATGGATCGTTCAACTCAGTGTAGGCGTTGCAGATCTCCTTCTTGCACACAAATGCCTCAAAACGCTCGCAGAGACCAGGGGTATCGCGGTGGTATTTGGCGAGTGGTGACATGACCTCGGGGTGACCGATGATGAATGTAGGGTTAATAGCAGTCTCCTCGATGAACTCACCAACCAACTTGTCGATCATTCTTGAGTTGGTGCGAGGCTCTGAGCAGTCGACGTTGACCTTCTTGAGCACCTTCTTGAGGAACTCGTTGGTCTCGGCAGTGTGTAGCTGGTCCGCTGGTGGGAACTTCTCACCAGTCGCCTCTTCCAATGCGGGTATCATTTCGACTCGCCTCCATGGCCTTGCCCAGTTGACATTGTAGATCTCGCCGTCCTGGGTATGGTAGACCGTCTCGTAGCTGCCAGTGACCTCCTTGACTAACTCACTGACGAGCTCTTCGGTCATGTTCAAGACGTCGTTGTAGTCAGCGTAGGCCATATAGAATTCGCAAGTGGTGAACTCAGGGTTGTGGGTGAGATCGATACCCTCGTTACGGAATTGACGCCCAATCTCGTATACCCTCTCAAGACCTCCTACTACGAGCTCCTTGAGGTAAAGCTCGGGCGCGATACGCATGTAAAGCTCCATGTCGAGTTCGTTGTGGTATGTCTTGAAGGGTCGTGCAGTCGCACCACCAGCAATCTTGTTCATCATAGGTGTCTGCACTTCCAGGAAGTCTCGTTCATCGAGATACTTGCGAACGGCCTTGATGATCTTGGAGCGAGTGATGAAGGTGTTGCGTGTTGAGTCGTTCATGATGAGATCGAGGAATCGGTTGCGGTGGCGTTGCTCCTGGTCCTTGAAACCACTATCACAGTATCAGTACTATGTTCACCTGAGTCTACGACCGAACTCACAAGTGCTCCGTTGGCAACATCCTCAGGCAGGGAGTAAGGAGGATCACTTCGCGCGCGAAGATACTCAGCTCGCCTTCACCACCCTTCTTGGGACTTGTGCGACCTGGGAAGCCGATGACACCGATGATGTCTCCACGCTGGATGTTCTCATGTTGCTTCTCAAAAGGTACGTCGGCCTTGGCTTCCTGTAATTGACACATGACCTGGATCTTGGTACCCTCAGCCTGGCCTGTAGACTGTTAGCCGTTGAAGGCATTATTGTGTGCTGTGTACGTACAAACATAGAAGTGCAGCGCGTTGGAGGCAGAGCGCTGTGTCATGACGCGGAGACCAATGCGAATCTCCTTGTCGGGCTCGGTCTCTCCCTTCTTGAGGTGCGAGTAGTCGCGAACATAGTCGGGGAGCTTGTAGTTGGTGTGGAACTTGTGCGGGTACGGGTTCGGTTGCTTAGAGGCACGAAGTGCGTTAATCTTGTTGGATCGGATTTCGAAGTATTGCTGTAGTTTGTGAGTAATTGGATCGACAGGAATTTCAGGGTTGAAGACGTACGTTTGGGTTCAATTCTTCGACATCGTCCTTCTTCTCCTTCTTGGTTTGCACCGGGAGCGCGGCCGCCTTCTCCTTCTTCTTCTCGTCCTTCTCACGCTGCTTCTGGCGACGCTTCAGTTCACTCTTGGAGATCTTCTCGCCAGTGACGGGGTCAGTGTGCAAGTCCTTGGCCTCGGCAGCCGGTGGCTGTGTTGCGGGTTGTTCGTCAGCCATTGTTGCGATGTTCGGGTGTTGCTCGTGTGGGCTGCGCGACGAGATACAATGCCCCGCCAAACTTTTCGATTTGACTCACCCCGCCTTCGCATCGACTGCAAGCCACGGGAACAAAGTTTTTCCATCCGGCTTCTAGGACTCATGCTTCATGCCACATCGGTTTTCTTCTCTATTCATTGTAAACATATTGAGCACTTATTCCATATCGCTGCCAGATTTGGTAGATGTAGTGTCTCTGGCACTATGATTGTATCGATTCATCATGCGTACCCCGCATGCGATCGAGGCTTGACATGACAGAGCCCTTTCGATCACAGAGATGGAAAGATTGTAATTCTCATCTAGCCACGACAGATCCAATGGACTCTGCAACAACGCCTCGGTCCTTGTCTGCATCACGTTCCGAGTTGACGTGGGCTACATCCTATAACGCAACAACAAAAAGCTTTTGCATCGTCAATGTACTTCTTGCCTGACTCAACGAAAGAAGTTCGTGTAGAAATTTCGTCATTCTCCTGACTCTACCCAAATCAATCGAAATGAGGAATAGACCCACATGGTCATGCCTGGATATAGCATCCAAGGATCACCTAGTGGCCTCAATATGCGCAATACGAAGACGCGCAGCATTGGGCATCTACGGCAGCAGATCTTGCATCACCTTAGCGACGGGATGAACAGTGGGAACAGATCATCTCCGGACCCTGTGGATCTTTAAGGCGATGTCACGGGAGGTCCCTGGATGTTCGTCACTTTTGACAGCTGTCTGTGTTGGGCGTCTATTGCGCAGTAATATCCGACCCATAACCGACAGATACCCCATCTCTTCCTTCTTGGCGCGTACGCCTTGTGGATTTCGATCGCTGAGACCCTGGGTAATACCTTGATTGTGCGGGGTTTCCACGCAATTCTTCTACCCATTTTGGCCTTCACTTCCATAACCACGGTCATGAAATAGGCCCTAACGCTCTCCTGTTGAAAAGCCACATCATCTACCCACGATATCATCAAGCCTAGTAAAACATCTAGGAATAGTTACCACGGAAATCCGAACTGGGCGAACAATCCAGCAAATGTTACCATAGTGATTGGATTGGGCGACAAGCCGTATGGCCGTGACAATATTAGGAAATTCGAAGTTGTGTTCTGAAACACGCGTTGAAACATCAAACTTGGGGTATCATGAGGCTGGTGCCCGCTGCAAGTGCGGTTAAGGCTGACCTGTGCATGTAGCTGCACTATACGTCGCCGTGCGCTCATGGCGCGTTCCTGATTTGGAACTCAGAACAAACTCGTATTGATCATTTTAGATGCAATGTCGCTTCTGCTCGGGACCGGTAAAACTGCAGCGCATTGCATATCCGGAAATACTCGGGTCCATGCCTTAGACAACACTCTTGGAGCTTGCTGCTCGTCGCAAAGTGATCGGGTCTTTCCGATGTCGGAATGTGCCATCATAGTGACGATGGATGGGTGTAGAGAAATATGGAAGCGCACGATAGGCTAAAGCAGGTACGCCGATGATGAAACAGGAAAACATGGCGATGGAAGCGCGTACCTGCAGTATCCGACGTTGGACGGTAGACTAGCGGGGATAATTCTAGTACCAATATTATTGAGGTCGCAGAAGCGGCCACATGAGGCAGATTCGGGGTATCAGACCGTTGTTTTTTCCCCATGACGCGATGATCTCCACGCGTGACAGCTCGAGGGCGCTTGACTGCCGACGTGCTTTTGCGTTTGATCGATCAAGCAGGTACGATCTGTAGCCGCACCTTCCCGGAGAGTTAGTAGTCAGTTGATGCAACCATCTCGAAGTCTGGCCTCAAACAAGGCCTCGTGAGCACGCTGTTTGAAGAAGACTATCGAGCGGCATACGGTCCGCCTCCGGGACCCAGCTATCTGCAGCCTTGTGAGCTTCTAGCGTGTATCATATCGATAGCTTAGCCGCTCTACGTTCACGGAGTGGCTCTGACATCGAGAGCTGGGGGAGAGATCAAGGAGGCTACGTCATGTGTAACCACCCATCTTCGATCCCGGCGCCATGGGATGGACGGATGGCTAAATGCAGGCGAAGCATCATTGGAACAACCCTCGATCGCAGGAAGCCGTGCGATCGGACAAGTTGAAATGTCGAGAGGGGGATCCGGTGGTACGGCTGAGTTGTGCGTCAACAACGCGAAGACGCGTCTTGGGCAATAATCATGTTCAGCTGAGAAGTGGCCGATGACGACGCCGGGAAATATGGCGTGGGCATATCACAGCTTACTGCAGGGAAAGGAATATGGAGAGGACGTTTTTCACGAGTCGCGAAGCCTATCGATAGCTAGATAGGCGAAGATGCAGACAATCGATAGGAGGCTGCAGGCCAGCTGCAGACTCGTCAATCATAATGGGGAAAGCTAAGATTGAGACGCGGGCCGCCGAACTGGTGGCAGGCGGACGTGCAAAGCTGGAGCCCCTATTTCGCGTGACTCGGCCACCCGATGGCATGAAGACGATAAGATTTGCTAATTTGGGCATGGAGAGAGCCTGGGAGATGGGATCGGCCTGTGGTTCGAGCGCCATAGTGCCGATACTGTGGTTGGGGAGTTGTGTGATGGTGGCGAGGATTCCGTGTTGTTTTGATTTTTGCGTTGTTGTTGTTGATCAACAAACACGGAGTGTAAACATGCAAACTTCAACGTGGCAAAGGCTCCGCAGCAGCGCCTCGCACTGCATTGCAAGTGCAGCGGTCTGGCAGAGGTGGAGCGTTACGTGTCTATTAATCGTAGAGACCATTTCGTACCATTGTATGACTGCTTCACTTTGTCTTCGTGGTCTGCATTCTATTGGTAGGCAGGGCTAACGGGCTTCGCGCTGCAGGGCGTTACGAGGTAAATGGGTGGGTTGGGGGCACGGGCCCCGTGTCCTCCTGCCACACGGGCGAAAAGGCACAAGGCACCCTGCGAGAACGCGTCTTCTCCCATATACCACAGCATTCCCAGCCGATCGCTATCGAGCGCAAGAAGGGTCTCCTCATCGCTCGATCGCTCTCACTCTCTCCTCGTCATTGCATCATCAAGTTGTTGTCGCGCCTGCCGTGTTCCCGACTATACTTGCCTGCCGTGCGGAGGTAAACACGCGCGCATTGCGCCTTCGCTTCCCCAGTACACTATACAGCAAATCACCCTAGGCCACGCCGACAACACCAACCACGCTCTCTCCACCCTCCAGCCATCCTTTCTCCACCAGGACCCTCCATCACCAGGCCTTGTATGGAGCACCTAACGACCTCGGCCGTTGCTTGTTGAAGGTGGAATCACGGAACTTGGCCAACATCGTCACCATCGCGCCCCACGCCATCGCGCGCCTGCCGACAACATTGCACGCATTCATACCACCCAGGTGCCAACACGCACTACCAACAGCACCAGCACCAGCATCGCGCTACAGCTATCGATTCAAGACTGCAAACATCTCCATGCCCTCTGCACCTGCCTAAAACACGACAACACGTCACGGGAGACATTACTGCCCGCCGCCTGCACAGTCTCATACCAAAACACCCCGACTCACTTCAGACGCCTCCATCACTGGCAAAAGTCTGCATTGAGACGCTCTCATTACGCGAACCATGGATTACGGATATTCGCCCAGTCGCGAATGTGGCACCATGCACTTTCCCTCACCAACCGGACCCCACAGCTATCGCCTCGACAGCACCCACTTCTCCCATCTCCAGGAGCTCCGACGCTCTCTCTCGCGCTCACCATCAAAACAGTCGCGTTTCCAACTCCGCAACTCCGACACGCCCCGCTCCCCCATCTCTCCCCTCGCCATTGCGCGCGCATTCTCTCCCAAGGCGCTCAAGGTCACAAGCCCTCTCGCGGATTTCCCTGAGTCACCACTGGCGCAAGCCGCCCCAGCCAACAAGAAGAAGTTCTCCTTGCGACGCTCAGGCCCCTTCCGGTCATCACCGCGCACGCGCAACAGCAACTCCAAGAGCCCGCGTCGACGCGCCTTAGCCGAGTCTACCGACGTTGGCAACGCGACGCCCTTCATTACGCGACATTCACCCGGCCAAGAAAACACCCCCGCGCGACGACCGAGCGCAGAGTCCCCGGACACCATGGACATGGACAAGCGTCTTGAAGTAGACGACAAACCCATCAAGTTCGAGTTTGCGCGTCGCCCCGAATTGTCGCCCGCGCCTCCCGCAAAGTCAAGCCCACTCAAGCGCAACGACGGACTTATGAATCTCAGCGGATCTCCCGGCAGCAGCCCTATGGCGAAGCGCCGGAGTCTGCATGGCGTCTCGAGCCTCGGAAACGACTTCGAGAGCATATTCGACCCAACCCCCGCACCGCGCATCTCTGCTGATGAGAGCTCGCGCCCGTTCAACGACATGACCAACGGCTTTTGTTTCAACAGCTCACCTATCTCTGGCGCGACATCGCCCGTCCGTCGGACAACCTCATTGCGGAGGTCGACACTGTCGCAGCGCTCCAACACTCCGCGCAAGCCAAGCCACGACGGTGAGTTCGCTATGCCTGGACCGGCTGCCTCCAAGACTCGCAACCGCATGTCGCTGGATAGCACCGTGAACCAATCGATACAAACCCCACCCATGCAGACGCCTTTCCGCAAATCCACATTCGACGCCGGGCGCATGGGTCTGCCAACACCATTCCCTCGTGGTGGAGCACAACCTCACCCACTATCACATGCGCATACACCAGCATCTGCTTCCTCAAGCGTACACGGCACACCAATGGCCCCTCCCCGAGCTCCAGCCGTTCAATGGGGTGGCCCTGCATTCCCCCCGCCTCCGATGTCCTCTAACCCACATTTCTCTCGCTCACTACCGATCGGTATCGGACGCCCGTTTGCACCAGACGGTGAGCAATCGTCGCAGGACTCATTCGACACACCTTTTAAGATTGCGCCGGCGGCACCTGTCGCCTTCTCTACTGGCCTCTTGTCCAAGAAGAACCGTAATGCCGACGAGCCAGCAGCAGGTGGCGTCTATGTCATGCCCGACACGCCATCGAAGCGCCAGTCGTTCCCTCCAGCTTCAGGAGACCGCACAGTCAACATTGACACACCCTTGGTCAAGAGGAGTGGCAGTCTCTTCGGCAATGAATCTCGACCACAGCATCAGTTTGGTACGCCTAGCACGCCATTCAGTGCGAGTGTATCAAATGTGTCAAAGTTCACAACAGACTCATTCGGTAAGCGACCAAGCATCTTCGGTGGCATGGGCAGTACCATGCAACGCCGAGGCAGCTTTGTAAGTATCGACGGAGACAATGACGAAGATGCCCAGCCGGACACACAATCACCGACGGCGAACCGGATGGGTGACAGTCAATTGAGTGCGGATGACACACCACCTACCCCAACCAAACCTAGTAATGGATCTAGTCGTCGTTCCAAGGAGAGCAGCCTGCGCCGTAAGACGTTCCGCTCGCGCCCTTCTATTGGCCAAGATACATTTGCAGTACCCGACAATGACGGTCGGCCGACGAGTAAGTACATATCTCATACAGATCTAGTTGATTTTCCGGATGAAGACAGCTCGTCAGAAGACGAGGAGTCCAAGTCAACGGTTAACAAGTCCCCTTCTGCACATGCTCTCAGCGCGAATCAAAGTCGGCTGTTGCGGCAAACCAATGCTGTGGCTCACCCTCTGTCATTTTCGCGGCGGGTTGCCCGTACACCTCTTCAGTCACTGAATAGCGAGAGCAACACTAAACATTCTACAGCAGCTGGAAGTCTCTTTGGCGCGCCATCACCACATACCCCCGCGCACGAATCTTCCGCTCCCCCCGACGCGAGCAAGCTATCAATCTCCGGCAACAGACGGGGATCTTTCCCTTTCAACAGCAGCTTTGGCTCTTTCGCGCCTGCCACACCGACAACACCACGTGACTCCGGCTTCTTCGGTAGTGTCCAGGGCGCAATTCCCATCGGCCTAACAAAGAACGACGTGGATGAATCCTTGAGTGAAAGGTTCCACGAGATCAAGCCTCTTGATGGCGGAGAGGGCGAGTTTTCTACAGTCTACCGTGTGAGCCAGCCGGTCAAGATCTCGCCGCTAAGGTCACCCGCTGGCAACCAGGTATGGGTTGTAAAGAAGTCGAAGAAGCCGTACATTGGTGCAGGCGACCGCCAGAAGAAGATGCGTGAGGTCGATATCCTCTACGCTCTTCAAGGCCACGAGCATGTGTTGGACATCAAAACCCACTGGGAGTTTGACCAGCACCTATACATCCAGACTGAGTATTGTGAGGGCGGTAACTTGAGGAAATACCTCGACACCGTTGGCTTTAATAGCCGTCTCGATGACTTCCGCATCTGGAAGATCCTGCTCGAGCTTTCCATGGTATGTCTAAATATAGTCTTTGTTCGCAACACACCGCTAATCCTATTGCAGGGTCTCAAGGCCATTCACGACGCTGGCTATATTCATCTTGACCTTAAGCCCGCCAACATCCTCATCGACTTTGAGGGTGGACTCAAGATCGCAGACTTTGGTCTAGCGAGTCAGTGGCCAGCTCCAGCTGGTATCGATGGCGAAGGCGACCGTCATTATCTCGCACCCGAGCAACTCTCCGGCCGATTCGACAAGCCTGCCGATGTCTTTGCACTTGGCATGATGCTCGCTGAAATTGCTGGCAATTGCGTTATCCCCGAGAATGGCGACTACTGGCAAAAGCTACGATCTGGCGAGTTTGAGAGCGTACTCCCCAGCCTTACTTGGAGCGCCGACAGCAGCACCCTCAGTCGCGACGTCCATGGCGACCCTGTCTCTGAACAGGCAAGGCCTTCCATGGACGGCTTCCTCATGTCGGATGCTGCTGAAGACTCGATGGCCTCCATTATGGTCAAGCCGGCCTCTAACCCCGAAGAGGAGCTGGCTCGCGCGCCTTCATTCATGGTGCAGCGCAACGACCCCAACTCTATGGACCACGTCGTCTACGCCATGCTGAACCGAGACCCCGAAATGCGACCAACTGCGGAGCAAGTGCTCCAATGTTACGGTTGCCGATGGGTCGAGTCAAGACGCCGAGCTGGTGCCACCATCTATGAGGGCAACTTCGGGCCCAGCGACGAAGTTCTTGCCACTTACACTGGTGATCACCAGGACAGTGTCTTCGAAGACATGATGGACATGAGCTAAGCGCTCATCCAATATCGTTTTCTTGTTCAACTCCGCTCCGTTTACTCCACACAAACACCGTCTTGGTTACGACGTGCATCTGCAGCCATCTTCTGAATGTCTTGCGATACTGTTGTACCTCGACATCATCAACATCACCACCCTTGTAACACTATTTCCACGATCTGGCGTTTTGAGATCGGAAAAAGGGCAAAAAGCACTTCTGATGCTTTAACGACTCACTGTATCACGAGTCGCCTGTTTTTGTCTTTGTTTCCTTTGTACCTTTCCCTTTGTTCTTCATCACTGTTATTACGAGCTTCTGAACGTTACGGCCATGATATCTTGGGGCACTGGGTTGTCCCCCTCTTGGCGGGTTTTGGGTTTGGCTATTATACTTGGAGTTCTCTGCGTTGCATATGCATCCCCCCACGAGGATACCTTCGCAGCTGGAAAACAGCGCGAATGGGGATTGGCGTTTTTCTTTCTTCTTTGTTTTTGTGCATCATTGAATGACTGGTACGGCTTTTTACTGTATCAACGTAGGAGGTTGGAGTTGAGATGGCTGGGTGGGTTATGGCGGTGGTTGGTGGGACGGTTGGAAGGTGGACATCGGGGTTAATGTTCAAAGAGCAATATCACTCACGATCTTCATGACCCATTTTTAAAGTCTTTTGCTTGCCACGCGTGTGATGTGCCGTATGTATGCTGATATGGTTGTATGGTTTTCGGACCGTGCGATCAGGCGCTACTGCTATCAACTAACAGAATGAAGCCACCCTCATAAGCAGCTGCCATTGCCAACACGCTTCTGTATGAAGCGGATATACTAAACCTTAGGTATAGTCGCGTATGAACGCAGGCTTTTGCAGGTAGACCTAGCCTTGAGGTGTAAGATGGAATGATAATTCGCATTGAACGGTTGGAAGCAAATTTGGGACAAGACACTGACACTAGGTATGCACTTGCATCTCGACTGTGTTCAGTTCTGGTGCCAGACTTGCATATGATCAGTCGATTAGAACCCGCAGGTATGGTTCTCAATTATCGACAGGTATAAGCTAAGCTTTTTAATATATGTGCAGGACATGGGCATGGGACCCAGGAATGCCATTCCTGCAGCAACCCCATCCGGCAATGCATCTCCGTCCCCGGGTTCGAACACGAAGAGATGAATCTAGCCTTCCGGTGCATTGTTCAAAGAATACCGGCAACGGAAACGGCTCGAGATACCCTAGCCGGTCCGGCCAAACTGTCGCGCCAAGAAGGCACCGCGGCTTGGTGCGCACCGGGAAGCAAGGAACATATGGTAAGCTGCATACAAAGTATCCTACGCCCTGTTTAGCCTACAATCTGCGCGAGAACAGCGTTCCTTATTGAATGAGGTGTTATGGCGCGAACGCACCATATTGGTAGTCGAAACGTTACTCTACGGATGGAATTGGAGTTCAATGTGCGACTTCAAGGCGGGGTCGCGATATCCCCAACCCCACGGGGTCATTGCGCCTAGCCTCATCACCGGCCTTTCTAATCCTTGACTGATTGAGCGCCATCGGCCCTCTTCCATGATGCCATGCCGAATGTAGTCGACAGCGAGCCGCATGATGACGAAAATACCGCTATATGGATACATGCCGAGATAATCTAATTTTCAACAGGCCTAGAGACAAACGGTGAAGAGATTATCCGTGCAGAAACCGTGTACTTCTTATACTGTGGCTGTCCCCAGAGTTTGGAGAGTTACAGTCGGTCAAACTCAATTCAAGATGCCATCTACCACCGTCTTCCTGGCTGCTAGTGCAGCAGTCAGCTGTGCTTTCGCGCAGACTGTACCCGAGTCTGCGCAGATCGTCGACCAGAAGAGCTTCAATGTTCTGCCAAATGTCCCACCGCCTTCCGGAGCTAATGCTTCAACGGTATGTTTTCCATCTCGAGCAGCTCCATCCGACTTGGGATATCTAACAGTGCTATAGCTGTTTATTTGGCCCGGTGTAACCGAAGAGTCTCTATCAGCCAAGCCCTTCCACATCTATGATGAGGAATTCTACGATGTCATTGGTGACAGCCCTTCGTTGACCACCATTGCAACCTCAGAATCGGACCCCATCTTCCATGAGGCTGTCACCTGGTACCCTGCAACTGAGGAAGTTTTCTTCGTTCAGAATGCTGGTGCTCCTGCTGCGGGCACAGGACTGAACAAGTCTTCCATTATCCAGAAGATCAAACTTTCGGATGCCGAGAAAGTGAGGAATGGAACCCTCGAGGCAGTCCCCGTGACTGTGGTCAACACCTCCAACCCACAGGTTATCAACCCCAATGGTGGCACTAACTGGAAGGGCAACATTATCTTCGCTGGTGAGGGCCAGGGTGACAACGTGCCATCCGCGTTGTATGTTATGAACCCTCTGCCACCATACAACACGACCAGTAAGCATCTCAAATGTAATTCGAGAGTGCAACACGATACTGATCATCACAGCTCTTGTGAACAACTACTTTGGTCGCCAGTTCAGCTCGCTCAACGACTTGGTCGTTAACCCAACCAACGGTGATTTGTACTTCACCGACACTCTTTACGGATACCTCCAGGACTTCCGTCCTTACCCCGGTATGCGAGAGCAAGTGTACCGCTACAACTTCGACACTGGTGCGCTGACCGTTGTCGCCGATGGTTTCGGCCACCCCAACGGAATCACTATCTCGCCTGATGGCAAGAAGGCCTATGTCTCCGATACTGGTGTTGTAGGCGGATTCTACGGTCTTAACCTGACTGCTCCTGCGTCGATCTACTCATACGATGTCTGCGAGGACGGCACCTTCGACAACCGCAAGACCTTCGCTTACGTCCCCGCTTTTATCCCTGATGGTATGTTCTTGGACGCGGACATTAACTGTTGAATGCAGTCGCTAACGAGTTCTGATAGGTGTACACACTGATTCCAAGGGTCGCGTTTACGCTGGTGCCGGTGACGGTGTATGGGTCTACAACCCTTCTGGCAAGCTCATCGGCAAGATCTACACTGGCGTGACAGCGGCTAACTTCAAGTTCGCGGGAGAGGGACGCATGGTCATTACCGGACAGACCAAGCTGTTCTACGCCACTGTGGCCGCGTCTGGCGCACCTATTCAGTGATCAATGGAACTTCCAACGTCGCTGCTTAGTTAATTACTGAGCTTATACCATAATGTGTTGCACTGCACAATTAGACAAGTAATGTAATTTGAAATGCCAGAGCTCTAGACTTGAGAACCATGTAAATCCTGCAGTGATAGTGATGCCCAAGAGGATTCCAAGACAACACGCCTTCTCTTGTCAGGTACGCGGTGCCGAAGCTATACCATACCTAGTGTCTTGCAGGCCGCTGTTACATGGTGGCGTCTACTAAATATTTGTCTAAAGCCACCGGGTGTTGAACACGAATACGCAAGGTAGTTCGCGAAAGGTGCACGTGATGTTGGGCTTCCAGCAGGTATAAGGGGGAGCTAAGTCCACTGGGTCCCGAAAGAAGGGCCGTAGACTACCAGTCGGCGTTACCCCGGACCCCGTGGAAAGGATGCCTTCGGCTCCTTCATTGCTAAACGCCACTTCGACGCAACGCAAAACACGAAGCGATACAGCACTGCCTCCTCCTGGGAAATTTGAGTTCTCTCGCAATGCAGCGCTACTCATATGCCTTTCCGCAACAGGCAGCTACTTTTGCATCTCAGAGCGTACGAAGAACGCGTCTGACTCTCAAGTCGCTCAGCGGCACCAGCGGAACGACCTGAACAAGGCGCCATTTACTTGGCACATCGCCCCAGAAGCTAGAAACCGTGAACCGCGCTTCCGTCATGCCACCTGCAGGTACCTTCAAAGTTAAAATCGTGTACGCTGCAAGCGAGCCGGTCAATGCAGAAAAGATCAAACCGACGTATTCTAGGTGACACCGGGAACCGAGTATCGTTTTGCGGGTGCGGGTTGGAGAAGCGCATGAAGCCTCCAGCCATGTGCCTCATTCTTGGTCGATCCGGAAAACTCCCCATCCTCCTTGTGTGGTCTAGAGCGGCATCGACCATGTTATCGAAATCACTCGGGCCTCATGTAAAGTACGCAATATCTAAATGCGAGAAGGGCCTGTTGTACTCACTTGCTGGTTATCCATGGCGATAATGTCCAGGAAATACAGCCCAGATCATACGATGCTTGATTTCTAAAGCCAAGGTTTTTTTCTCAGGGAAACAAGAACTGGACTGGGACATGGCGGGCACGGCAAGCAGATAATGATACAGGAGCGAATCGCAACCTCGATGTGAGTTGGGGATTAGCTGGAACGGACCGATGTTCGATTGCGATTCAAGCTAGTGTGGCTGGCATGGCATTCACGCCCACCAATAGGGGTATTCACATAGGCGAACATGATGTGTCGCCAAGAAAAGGAGGGTCTCATGAGATGTCTTCCGTTGTCCCCGAGCGAAACAGACTGATCTTGCGAGGGATTTCCTGGCTCTGTCCGCACGTACCAGGATCGGTATGTCCTTGGTGCCCCTGCAGATGCGGCTCAGATACGGTACGGCTGATATGGGGGGGAGGGAACATGGGAAGGTTCAGACTACCCATCCACATCCATGGCGGAACCCCGGTTACACCGAGCCTGGCTGAACAAGTGTTGTGGAGGTGATCCCCAGATCCGCTTTGAACTCCACTCTTTGCTTCGTTAACACTGCTTTTCCCTCCCTTCGAACACCCACCTGCCCTGCAATGGCCGTCAACGTCGTCGTATCGAAGACCATTGCGGCGGTGTTTCTCAGCATAGCACTTTACAACTTTCTCGAACTTAATGTCTACATTTTTACCTTGTTCAAGAGACGGAGCGGGCTCTACTTTTGGAGCTTTACCATCTCAACATGGGGTATCGTCTTCAACGCCACCGGATACACGCTCATGCACCTGGCAGAGATCCCGGAAAAGAACATTTACGCCACATTCATCCTCATAGGATGGTGCGCCATGATCACTGGACAATCGGTTGTGCTTTACTCGCGATTACACATCGTGATGCATAACAGAAAGAAACTCAGAGCCGTTCTGATCATGATTATAACCAACGCAGTGTGGCTTCACATACCCATCATTGTTCTGGTCTACGGCGCCAACTCAAGTAACCCGGACCCATTCGTCAAGCCTTATGCGATCTACGAGAAGATCCAGCTCAGTGTCTTCATCGCCCAGGAACTCATCATCTCCGGCCTATACGTTTTCGAAACCACAAAACTCCTCCGCATGGAACGTACAATCGGCAACTTTGGCACGAAAAGCCTACTTCACCATCTCATGTTCGTCAACTTCCTTGTCATCCTCCTTGACTTCAGCATCTTGGGCCTCGAATTTGCAGATATGTTTGAGATCCAGACCTCGTGGAAACCACTCGTATACAGCATCAAGCTCAAACTCGAATTCAGTATTCTCAACCGCCTCGTCCAGTTGACCAGGAACGCCAGGAGTGGGTGTGCCAGCTCGTATAGTAACGGCGCCATTCAATCCCAAGGCGTGGCACTAGGCACCATGAAGGGAACAAAGAAGGGAACGAGCCATCAACGCTCCGTTCTAGCCACCGCCACAGATCATCATGAGCAATGGGAGGTGCACGTTAGCAAGGGAAAAGCAAACAATGAGGCGTTCCCATCGAGCGTTATAAAAACAACAGAATTCACGGTCCAGAGCCATGCGCGCGAAGACAGCGAGGACAAGATTAGCGTGGCAGGGAGCAAAGAAGAGATTCTGGCCCATTCGGCACCTCATGACACCCAAGGGACTAGTACTTCTTCTGTGTCGTCAGACCACCAGTATGGGAGATATAACAACCAGCCATGGCAATAATCACAAGACCGTGTGTACACTTTGCCACACGGTTGCTACGAATTTCTTTGATACCAATAGATTTTACTTTGTTTCACTTATGAATTATGAATGGACTAATGAATACGCACCTGGTTCGTGATCAGTACCTCTCCTGGCTGGGTTTCATGTATGCCAAGGTCCAAGTGTTGCCTACAAGCTCTTGATCCTGTCGGAGACCGGTTACTATGATATTCCACCTTCCTAGTACGGAATTGACCCGACTTCAAGCACCGTGATGTCTTGCACAAACGCTTTGAACTTTTTAGCTTACTTGTTATGTCTGAGGGGCTAGGTGGGTCAGACGATTCTTCAGCCGTGTCAAGTTTGTCTGTATCGGAGCCGTCAACGCCAAAATCTTCGAAGCCAGAATCGTTGCGCTCCTGTTCGAGTAGAATGAAGCCTTCAGCATTGGGGTGAGGCGACGCTAGCGCTAACTTACCTGGCTCTGTGGACATGACCAAGTTGATTGAGCGAATGCGGCTAGCTTGGATATGGTACGTTTCGTCCCAGAGAGATGCTGTCGATGGGGTCGATGAAGCCTCAACAGTTGATGTGTGGTTCCTGAGCAAAGGCTCAATATCATTACCAAAGCCAGCATCCATGAACTCTGGGACCAAATCAGAGCCCGTTGACATATTTTGTGTCGATGATAAGCCTAGTGCTGGAGCTGCAAGGTCAAAGCCAGCACAATGTTTCTCGCTTTGAGCGTGGCAAACGTCGTCGCAACAGTTGTGCCAGATCCGAGTGGATATGAAGTGAGCCCAACAAAGAAGTCTTCTGTAACAACGGTCCGTAGTGCAGATATTTACGAGGATCAAGCGGGTATAGTCAGCAGGACAAGAGAACTTATCTGTGCTTCGCTGTAACCAGTCGGCGAGCTCCTTAACAGCAATATCCGGCCTCCCACGGTATTGGCCGCAAAATTTGGCGAGTTCAACAGTAGTGATACGGGGCTTGCTAGGATATTAAGCCTGAAAAGCTTGAGCGAAACGAGCGATGGCATCTGACATGTATCGTTCGCAACCGCCGTTGTCGAAGAGGCGCTTGAAGGTCATGATGGAGCTGGCTTTGCTTGCGTACGAGATTTCGAACGTGCGCTCACCACGCTGAATCTAGCTTCTCAGGATGATTTATCCTCATGGTGATCGTTTCACCTTCCGTGGCACCTATACCGTCAATAACATTATGTAGATCCGAAAGCGTCATACGCCTCTTTGGAGAACCAGTGTTCTTCTCGTCTTTATTGGCCTCGAATTCGTCACTCTCACTCAAACAATCAAGAGTAGGCAATTTAATAGCTTCGACTTGATCCAGAACCTTATAATTTGCAGTAGCTTGCTTCTTCATTAGTTTCGTCATCAGAGCCCCTAATGCAAACACTTGCGCAGCATTTGTGAACGTAGGACATTCTGATGATTCCTTTAGTACAGGCTGTAGTTTTGACTTCTGTGCACTGCGATCGCTAACACCAATATCGATGCAGTCAACGTCCTCAATGCCAATGTAGCTCCAGAAAGGGGCTCTATTAAAAGCTGCACTTAGGTCGTTGTCAGCTGTACCTGGTAGATCTATCAGATAGAAGGGCACATTTATATTGGAAGCAATGTCGGCTAAGAGTGACGATTCTTTGGAACCGGGTGGACTGGCGAAAAGATGACTATAGCGATAAGGTCGACTGCTAATTTTGTACCGAGTTTGGGAGTCTTTGTGAAAGAAAAAGCCAAATATCGTCGATGATATCCTGCATCACTCTTGGGTCGAGGTCGATTGTGGAAAGAGGGTGTTTCCTTCGCCAAGATTGACTTCGCCAAGATTGCCTATCCTTTCCGGCATCAGCGCGTATTTCGACTACAGTTAGCTTTGTGTTTTCGGCAATGCGCTTCTGGAGGTACTCGAACAATGTCGTGGTCGGCTCTCGGCTACGTACCCAGCATCGGACAGCCATACATGTCAAGGGATCGGGAACGCGTACGAAGAATTCGCTATTATCCATGAGATCAGTCTTCTCCTTTCCCTTTTCCTTATCTGCACCCTCGTAGTACGGTCGGCTACCTATGAGGCTCGATAAGCGACTGAGGTAGACGCTGTACTCCCTCGAGACCAGAGACGCTGGAAAAACATCGGGGACGTTACGGATGAAAGCTCTATTTCCAGAAACCGATGAGCATCTGAGTTTATAGAAGGGAATAGTGCATTCGCGTCGACGCGTTGTGATAACACGACCAAAATGTTGCAGCAGAACTGACTAAGCGAATAGTTGCCCCCACCGGCTGAACCACAGCCGAACTATCACGTCTCAGACACCACGCGTCTCGGAACGTGATACTCAAGCCTCACAAGGCTCATTTCGTCCAATATCGCATGAAAGCCAGCTCTCGCCCTCTACCAAGCATCATGCAAGGCCTCTGGGCACGCGATACCTGTACCGGCTATCGCGCGCTGCGAATCGTCGCTGTGATTGCGCTTCCTTGATTTACTGCTAACGACATTTCCCGCTTCAGGCCGTCCTTTACGCTTCTTTCTTTCTGTCGTTACTGCTGGTCAGCATGCATCGTTGTTGAGCAATGATTTTCTCAACTTTTTCTCCGTTACTCTCTCTCTTTTCGTCATGTCTAATGCACAATGTCATCAATGCACAGATGCTGGGAACGTGGTCGCCGGATCATGATCCCCTCGAGAGACGACAGAATGGCAATGATAATCGTAATGGACAGAATAATGGACCCGATACCAGCGCGTTCACTATCGTGAATGGAAGAATATTCACGCCAGGGTTAGGAATCATACTTGCGGTACGTCAGGCGTCGAAGGATGCGCGATACTCCCGCTGACAAAAAGATAAGCCCCAGCCCTTCACGCCTATGGGCGGCGACTTTCTTCACATCGCGCTCGACGTCTCAGGCGACGGCAAACTCCCCGTACCGCCACGCAACATCGCTGATCCGCTCACACAAGTCTTCAACTTCACGCTCTTCCTCACATCGACGGTCACGCAGAAAAACTTTACGATATCGAACCTGACAACGTCCACCCCACCTTTCGCAGACATACTAGATCAGGAAAGTGGCCAAACAGTCAAACACATCAACTTCGAATGGCCGGAGTGTTTAGTCGGGGATAACAATGAGGATGAAGGTTCAACTGCGAGGGGAGATTACAACATCAGCATACACCAGAATTACCGATTAAATGGTGTGGAACGATACACTATCTTCAACCTTCCTATCAGTGTTACGAACAGCATTCAGCGCTTTCCAGGTGCCTCGCAATTGACCACGAAACCCGCTCCCGGTCCACTCAGCGCAAACGGAGGCCGAATGCCCTGCGCGATGATCGAGAATCCGTTGGAGGACTTTCAGACGCAGGTTAACAGCGTCAACAATCCACCAGGGCAGCCTATGCAGGATATCCCGCTCGAAACAAGCGCAAGGAGTGACGGTGGCCAAGTTGGAGGAAATGGGCCAGATGACGGATCGAGTGGGAGAGGAGGAAACGGCAACAACCAGAATGGACAGGGAGAGATTGCAGGACAAGGTGGTAACGCTGCACTGGGAGGAGCTGTGAAGATGACGGGAGAGTCATTTTCAATCCTGATGATTGGGATGTTGGGCGCAGTCGTAGTAATGTGCACGTCTGTTAGCTGGTAGTAACGACTGATTGCAGCCACACTACTCTTATCCTTTGCTACATTGTCGATCTAACCTGCGCTTCTTACTAAGCGGTAGGTTGTTGATTTCCATATGACCATAATTAGGTAGTCGCTAGTGCTTTGCAGCTGTAATGAGACCATGATAGTCCAATGTATGAACCAAGTCTACGGCGATAACGTTCATCAGGTTGAAGCACGAAGACAAGGCGACCATGGTATCGGTATTCGAAACACGGACGCTCTGCATATACATTAGTTACGCGAGATGAAGATCTACGCATACACGGGAGATCACTGGTATGACGCTCGCACCACACGCACTGAGCATTTCATTCACGATTTGGGGTCGGTAACCGAGGTGTGAAGTCCATGACAAGTTTGATTGATTCTAGATGTCCGACATTGTGGTGAAACCTATTCAGCTCCTCCCATATATGCCTTGATGCCGTAACTCGTTATCGATCGTGTCGCGTGCCCCAGTGGCGATGCGCTTATTTGGCCTCGTCGAAGACGTAGGTCAGGTGGCACTTTCCGCAGTACTGGCGGTTGTGCATGGCGGCCATGAAGACACCAGCACCGCACTCGGGCTGGGGGCACTCGCGGCGAAGACGCTCGATCTTGCCATCGCCGTCAACCTTGTAGTACTTGAGGACAGCTAGCTTGGTCTTCTTGCGCTTGTGCTTGATCTTCTTGGGGGTGGTGTACACCTTCTTCTTGCGCTTCTTGGCCATACCACCACGAAGGCGGAGGACCAAGTGGAGGGTGGACTCCTTCTGGATGTTGTAGTCCGAAAGAGTGCGGCCATCCTCGAGCTGCTTTCCGGCGAAGATCAGACGCTGCTGGTCCGGGGGAATGCCCTCCTTGTCTGCTAGGTATTAGAGGCGAGACTGCTGGAGCGAAGTCGGGCTACGTACCCTGGATCTTGGACTTGACATTGTCAATGGTATCGGAGCTCTCGACCTCGAGAGTGATGGTCTTGCCCGTGACTGCGAATTTGTTAGCTACTATGTCGTGTGCGACGATTACGATGGCGATGGCGAATTGGCAGGCGACGGATGCGACGATGGCGGCGCATAGGCTGTGATGTTGGCGAGCACTACTTACGGGTCTTGACGAAGATCTGCATCTTGAACGCTGAGCCTCTCTTCTGAGATGCTTTCCTCACGTAGATGCAAAGGGTGGGGAGGAAACGGAGTCGAAATCGTGAAGTAGCAAAAATGCGTGTGGGCGGGGCCTCGCGTTACTAAGCGGCCCGTGCTCTGCGTCGATGCGCTAGCTCCGGCTAGGCCTAGCTGCAGCATCAAGCGTGGGCGGCTTCGGGTAACCATGTCGTTGCGGCGGCAACGCCAGATAGAGCTCTATGTTTACCCGTCCCGGTAAGGTATTATACATCGTCATCTCCTCCTCCGCATTTATCCTCCACTTCACCAGCACTATTCATCCCTCGCATCCACATCTCTTTATTCATCTCAAACATCCACTGCTGCTTTAGCGACTGCTACTAAACACATCTCCACCACCACTCATATACACTAGCACAGGCCTCGGCCTCATACTTACTTGAAGCAGGCTACTGGGAGACTGCATCTGTACTGAGGATTTCATAAGGATACCAACCGCCCGGCGGAGCGCCGCTTGCTTTGCGTGAGGTAAGTTACTCGAGACTTCCATCTCAGCGCAGTCGAACCATCACATGACATCAAATGCTAACACCACATCAGTTTCGGAACCCATAGGACTATTCCCCATCCTCCCGAGAACCAACTCCGGACTCGACCTGCATACGAAATGCTGTCCAACAACATGCCAGCCGGCATCCAGCGCCAACGAATTCAGCACCGCCGACAACTGTCGACACCCACTGTTTTTGACGCACCCACAGTACGAGCACCACCTGCTAACCTACACCGACGACGACCAAACCGAAGCGGTATGAGCTTGGATCTACGCGGCCTCAGCCTAGAATCCATCCATGCCGCCCGACAAGCCACAAACCAGGAATACACACACCAACCAGGACCATTCGACACACCATCCTTCCAGCAGGAGGACAGTACGGTAAGTAATACTAACAATCTAGGACAAATACCACAGCAATCTATGCAAGTAGCGCATTCGCACAGACAGCCCCAGCCGGGCCCCCAGGAATCCTTTTTGGCATCCCCAGTACAGATCTCTCCCATCACACCGCGGACTCCACGAAGGACACTCCGCGCGCAGTCTCCCCAGCAGCCTCCTTCCTCTTCTTCTAAACCCCCTACTGAACAGCAACTGAAAGAACTTCACGAGCACATACAGTCAGTGTATGGCTCATGTGGACAAGTCTTCATTAACATCCTCCCAACACCCACTGCGACACCACAAAAGCCTGCGCAGCTACCCAGTCATGAGGCTTTTAGCGCAACTCCTCAGCACCCAAGCTTCACTGCTATGGGTGACATCAACCTTGAGCCAACCTCAAGAGCCATGACTTTCGACTTTGACAACCCGGACGCCGATATGGGCTACGAGTCGTCATCCTACTACACATCCGATGCTTTGTCACCATCGCCAGTATCTTCACCACGACAGAGGGACGTACAATCCTTCTTGGAGAACATCGAAGAGCACCAAGAGATGATTTTCTCGCAGACACAGTCTATGCTGCCTACATCGCAAACTTCAATGTCAATCAGCGGTCTACCCATGATGGACTCATTCTCGCAGCCCCAGATCTTCAATGATCTTGAGGTTGACGCAAGCTATGAGTACACTGGTATTGCACCAGAAGAAGTCGCGCGCTACATCAGCGAGCAAGATGCCACAACCGGCAAGTGGACCTGCCTTTACGAAGGTTGCAGCAAAGTCTTCGGACGTCGTGAGAACATCCGATCCCACGTTCAAACTCATCTTGGCGATCGTCAGTACAAGTGCAATGGATGCGGCAAGTGCTTTGTCCGACAGCATGACCTGAAGCGCCACGCAAAGATCCACTCAGGCAACAAGCCTTACAAGTGCCCCTGCGGCGCAGGCTTTGCTCGACAAGATGCCCTCACACGTCACCGTCAGCGTGGCATGTGTGTCGGTGGATTCCCTGATGCAGTCCGACGACAAGCCAAGCGTGGCCGCCCGAAGAAGAACCGCCCAGACATGGAGCAGCGCGTCGAGAAGGCCAGCAGAACGAGACGTGCGATAGTATCCGCACCACCGTCTTCGGCTGGCTCGCCATACTCAGAGGCTCGATCCTCATCACCGATTGAGGGGTATGAGCCAGCTCAGCTTCTCTCCGATTCGCAAAGCTACGACTCCATGAATGCTTCAGTGGATCCCTTCAGGTCAGTATCTCAGTCATGTTCCGTCTCACACAACGCTAACACATACTCCAGCTTCGAGACCTCATCAAGCCCTTTCGCTGAAGATGCACAATCGAGCTTTGCATCTGCTACCTACCCAAGTGACACCGCGTCCATGAACATCCTCCAACAGCTTTCTCAACACTCGCACACACCCCCCATGTCGCCCGCTGACGTACGGCCTGCTTCTTCCGGGTCTACCAACGGTTCCAGTGAGCCAGTCCAGTCCAGCCCTTTGAAAGTGTCTTCCTCTCCATCGCGGTCATCGATCCAGTCAAATCAGTTTACAACACCACCAACATCGCCAATCGAGTCCAAGGACGCTCTTGATGAGCTGTTTGACACGATGCCCGACAGCTCGTACTCTCAGTTCGATCTTGAGATGAAGGCAATGGGTGACTTCACTTCACTGGACTCTTCCTCGTACGACCTCTTGGACTTCACTGTGTAAATCTTCTTACCCGACGTCACGACTCGACTGCGAGACTGTATGATAACTGTTATGGATTACGAACGTATAATGACTTGGCGTTCGCAAGATCTCTGGAAGATGTTTCAACGCGTTGCTTTCGATTTTCGCATTTTGAGCGGGCTTGGACAGGATCTGAGATTATTCTTACGAGAGGACGATGTTTCGCTTCTGTTCTTTTATTCATTGTAGGGGCCGCAAGACGTGGGATCACGCTCCTTTCGCAGGCAGGATTGTTTTTTTTTCCAAAAGGCGTATACGGTTAGGTTATCTCACGACGTTTAACGTCAGAATGAGTGCAGCATGTCTGCTAGCGATGCGCCACCACGATAGATGAGCGCCTCTGTAGCAATGAGACAATGTTGGACGTCTTCTCAATTCAAAACACATCATGGTGAAATGTCATCATTCAAACTTGGTACTTGCATGTGATTGGCGTGTCAACGAGCGGCCTGGCCAAAAGCAAAATGTGCCCACCGGGTGTCGTACGGGGGATGGTCGTCGCAGAAACGTGAAGCGCTAAGTCGTCCCAGCACTTTCTTTGACGTCACGACATCGCGCGTGGACGCGTTCGCGACGCGCCAATCCCGATTCCTTTCCCCCCAACCTTGTCAATTTCATACAGTTTCAGATCGATACCCTTAACTCGATTCAAATCGGATCTATCGACCCTTCCGTGCCTTCCAGCCACTTAGCACTCCTGCTGACGATGCTATTGCTCCACTATCTCGATCGTACCTGCAGATCAGGACGATATCTATGATGTAGATGCATGGGCCAGATGAAGTCCCCCTAAAGTGTGGCATGGCATTTACTTTGCGATTAGGTCGGCGATCTGCCATAGCGATGATGTCGGCGCAGGGGTAGGATTGTAGGCGTGGGCTGTTGCATGGAAGGTATAGATGTAGTCTCCCGACGTTCGCATTATAGCCCATCTCTACCCATTCTTGCAATACGTCTGTTACTTACAATCTCATTGTTCGTGAAGCAATGACTCAAACCACTACTGCCAACAAAGCCTACACTCTACACTTTTCCTACGACGAGGACGATAGCTGCGCTTTAACTGCTCTCATCAACGATGTCCGCTTCCACGTCACTGTTGATCCCAAAACGCTCCAGAAATCCAGCGAGAAGCCTCTCTACTACAAGTATCTCGAATTGGTCTCCGCACTCCGCGAAGCCGAGGAGCGTGAGGAGGAGTTAGCTGAAGAGCGAGAAGCGAAAGTCCATCATAAGAAGAATAACAAGAATAAAGACCGAGAAGGCTCGGAGGGAAAGGACAGCGGGGTGGACGTCTCGGCCGACGACGAGTATGTACCAGATGATGGTGAATACACACCAGAAAACATCGAAGAAGCAGGAGAAGACGCCGACCAAGACTCCGCCAGTGCAGGCGTCGAACTGCGAAACTGGATCCTCGCCTCCTTCTCCGACATCACGCAAACCTCCGCGCCGCCGAACCGCGAACCAGAAGAATCAACACTCTACGAATGGTACCACGGCCCAACCTATTTCTACACTTTGAAGATCGCAAAGGGAGAGCTCTCCCCAACACTCCTAGAAACAACAACCGATCTAGAAGCCAGAATCGAAGACCTCGTACCTCGCATGAAAGTCCCAAAATACATGCAAGACTACAAACTTCCCTGGCACAATGCAAACGACCTAACCGTCCAATCCGAAGTCAGCATGCCTCCACCCGCCCATCCAGGTCAAGTTCTGCATAACGAGAGCAGCGAAACATATTTTTTCAAACCCGTAGTATCCGACCAACCCGACTCTGTGAAGCGCGAAATACAGATCCTGCGGAAAATGGAGAAATTGAATCTCGACATCAAGTTCCCCCGCCTACGCGGCTTCGTCGCTCTGGGCAACAGCAAGACAGAAGTAATGGGCCTCTTGCTAGAGAACATCGAGACACCGACGCCATTGACAAAGCTGCTCAAGTCTTCAGTAGATGAGGAGAAGCGGCGCGTTTGGAGCAAGAAGAGTGCAGAGTACATATCGCTACTTCACGACAACGACATTATATGGGGTGATGCGAAAGCGGATAACTTCATGGTGGACGCTCACGACGAGCTTTGGATCATTGATTTTGGAGGCAGTTATACGGAGGGGTGGATAGATCCGGAGATCAGTGAGACGCTAGAGGGTGACGATATGGGACTGGAAAAGATTCAGCTTGCGCTCGAGGATCCAGATAAGAATACAGTTGATCTGGGGCTGGTCGATGAGGAAGAGGATGAGGTGGAAGCGGAAGTGAGCGAGCAGATTAGTAATGTGAAGGAGACGGCCAGTACGCTGTTCGTTACTGAGAAGTCGGCTGGCGAGGAAGTAACGAGGACTGAGAAGAGGAAGAGAGCAATCGATGAGGTTGAGGGTGGGGATGGTGTGGACGCGACCAAATCTACTGATGAAGGGGAAGAAGAAGAAGAGCACATGGAAAAGAAGAGGAAGACCGTACTGGAGGAGGAAGCATAGAGATACCCCTACATAGTATTTGCGCATTAATATCATCACCTTGAACACGTCCTCTCATCTCCTGTTATTGTACTAGAATCGCATACTCGACTAACTGTGTCTATCTTTGGTACTTTGCGCTCAGAGGGCGTTAGCAAGTTATTCAAAATGTATCATGGTTTGAGTTTGGAGTACTTTGTTGTTATTCGTCATGAGTGGAAAGCTACACACTTGCACGCTTGCACCTCGCTTTTCCCAAATATATTTATACACGATGTTGGTTTTTGGAAAAGTATTCTTTGGAGACACTCTCCGCCACATCCTCTTACTTCCTGTTCGCCCTCTGCTCCTTGTCCGCCGAGGTTTGGCTGATGTCCAGACCAAGACCCTTGCTGTCAAGGTAGACCTTATTGCTGCTCTGTTGCAGGATCTGTGCGATATTCCTTGCGTTCTCGAACTCCCTAAGGTCGACATAACTCCTGCTCTTCTTGATGGCGTCACCAATCAGCTCGGCGGAGCGGGCCTCACCCTGGGCGCGAACGACGGTGGCTTGCTTCTCTTGGCGGGCCTTGTCAACGACGAAAGCGGCACGCTGGGCCTCTTGCTGAGCGACTTGCTTGGCTTCTACGGCGGCGGTGAACTCGGGAGAGAAGGCGAGGTGCTAAGCATGGTCAGAAGATGCGGGGTAAGAAGGATGCATAGGTGAGGGCTTACTGTCAGGGAAACGTCGTCCAACATGATGTTGAACCTCGCTGCTCTCCGGACTAGGTTGTCTCGTACCAACCTACTGACGTTCTCACGCTGTGTGATGAGTTGACTAGCATTGAATTGCGCCACCACGCTCTTGAGGACCTCGTTGACGATGGATGGCAGGACGCGCTCATCGTAGTCGGTACCCAGTGTCCTGTAGATCTGCGGTAAAGACTCCACCCGCGGTCTTGAGAGTACACGGCAGGTTATATTGACCATCTGCAAGTCCTTGGTGCCGGTAAGGGAAGCGACGTTTCGTGGTTTGGCGCGCACGTCGTAGGTGATGGGAGTCTCGAACCATGGAATTCGGAAGTGGGTTCCTTCGCTGTAGATTTCCTTCTGAACGCCGCCTACTCGGGTATACTTGATTGCTCGGTGGCCACCATCGACTGTGGTGAGTTAGTACGATTCGGGCTCATGGAAAGTCGGAAGTGCCTAATTAGAGGCCTCGACAAAGCAGGGCTTACCGTTGAACAGGGCGTTGTTGGCCATCCATATTCCGCCACCGATGAGTATCAGCCCTCCGATTCCTCCAAAGACACCCTTCGGTGGTCCGCCGCCGCCCGCGCCGCCGAATCGAGCGCTTCGTCGTGTGAGTTCATTCTGGATGCGCGACCAGGCTTCCTTTGGATCCGGTGCAGACATGTTGGCGGTAAAGGTGAGGGGCTGGCGTGGGGTGCGTGAGACGTCTAGGCGGCGACGATGGCGGATGAGAGCTCGGTGATGAGGTAGACGACGATGGAGAAAATGGTAGCCGGCGAATCACAATCCCCGACGCAGAGCAACCGCCAAGCCAAACCTCCGCATCGCTGTTTCTCGCACAGTAGACCCTTTTGCGACTCTATTCTCGGTTCTTTGTGCATCGCTTGAAACATTTCGCCGTCTCTGTATCCACAGGTCGACTATCTTCGTGGGCTTGACGTCTCATGTTAGACGGTGGCTCTTACAGTTGTCACAGTATGTCCGCGCATAGACCACCCAATCAATGTCATAGGTAGTCCCGTCTTAAGCACAGCTGTCCATAAGCTCCTCCATCTCTAATTAAGTTGCGTACCTGCCCATCTGGTGGTAGTTCTTCTCTTCTTGTGCATTGTCATCGTTTCGTGATACCCGGTTGTTTCTTTCTATCCCGACTAATTGTATTACGCTTGTCGCGTGGAGCATTGCGACGCAGGTGAACTAGTGGTCAAGCAGGAGGTGCGTTCGATCGATATCATGGACCTAACTTGGCAACCCCTAACAGGACTTCAGGTAGATCAAGACTACTTCTGCACATAGTCGAACCATCAATCGCTACCAGACTCGAACTTCATCGTCGACACGAGCAGCGCGTCGCGCCCCACCAACATGCACATCACATCGCAATCGCTGCGAACCATTGCCTGGTCCACCCTCGCTCTCTCCCCAGCATACGCCCAGTATGTCATAGACAACCTAAGCTTTGGCCAGAAAGCAGGTGTTTACATATCGCCCGATCTTCGTTCCGTTCCCCACTTTGTCATTCAGGGCGCAGACGACTATGTGCCGCAGGTACTCTCCGACAGAGTTATCCTTACACCCCCTTACCCAGGAGGCAAGCGCGGTTCAATATGGGCTCAGGACCCGCTACACCACAAAGGCGATTGGACAGCTGAGTTGGACTTTAGAGCGACTGGTATGGAGCGTGGAGGTGGTAATCTCCAGATGTGGTATGTGAGGGACTCACAAGCGCATGAGACGCCAGCGAGCGTGTTCACCGCGCCCAAGTTCGATGGTCTAGTACTGCTCGTAGACCAGTACGAAGGGCACGGAGGCTCTGTCCGCGGTTTCTTGAATGATGGAACCAAGGACATTAGGTCTCACCCTGATCCAGACACGCTGGCCTTTGGTAAATGCGACTACGCATACAGGAACCGTGGAGAACTTACCCCCATCAAGCTGCATCACGCAGAGGGCTTCCTCGAGGTCATTGTAGACGGGCAGACATGCTTCAAGACCGATAAGGTATGCTTCTATCCTCCGTCCCCCAAGATACACGTCACTGACTGTCTTTCTAGGTTGCACTTCCTGAAGGCTACTACTTCGGTGTAAGCGCCTCCTCCGCCGAGAACCCCGACTCTTTCGAAGTTCACAAGTTTATCGTGTCTACTACCAACTCCTACGCGCGCGAAGAGCCCAACTTGAAGAAGAAGGACTACATCAACTCCCAGCAAAACCACCAGCAGCAGCAGGATCGTGCTGTCCAACAAGGTCACGAGCAGCAGACGCACAAGCAGAACCAAGCACAACAAAACTACGGCTCCTCCACCTCGCAGAACGACATCCCAAAGATGCTCGAAGACGTCCTGGCAGGCAACATCCGCTCGCAGCAAGACCAGTTTGCCGACCTCCACAACCGTATCCAGATCATCAACAACCGCGTCTTCGAAATCGCTGAGACGGTCGAGAGAATCCAAAAGCAGAACGACGAGCGCTGGAACGAGCTCATGCACCGCATCGTACCCATCGACGACCGCGGCGCTGCCACGATTCGCAACGTAGAAAAGGTCGAGCGAACAACCATGCAGATACTGCGAGACTTGGAGAACAAGGACTTCAAGGACTTCATGAGCCAGATCCATCTCGCGCTGGACAGGAACCACGGCAATGTCATGCAGAGCTTACCCGGCATGATGGGTGACGGTAAGTAAAGAACTCTGGGCTCGTACGATTCGAAAGAGGGATTAAGCTAACGCAACATCACAGTTGTCACAAAGAGTGGACCCAGCATGACTACATTCTTTTTCATTGCGGTCGCTGTTCAAATTATGATTGTGGGTGCTTATATTGTGTACAAGAAGAGGCGTGGTGGTGCTCCCAAGAAGTATTTGTAAATCATCTTTTCGGGTGGCTTGGTCTCATTTCAAGACATACATATGCAAGAGATGGAAGGTTTGTGTTATACTATGCATGGGAAGTGGGCTGTCATTCACAGTATATTCGTGCTTGTCGGGACGTGGGACATTTCAGGGTACACCGCTTGTTGCTAGCTTAGCTGGTGTTGTGTGACATGGAGTTCACAGGGAAGAATTGCAGTAGTCTTCTTTCAGCTTGTTTCGAATTGAAAATATGTGGAATCATGAAGGATTTGTTCTGGCATACCCTCAATAGTAAAACGCCTTCTATGCAATAAAGAGAAAAGAGATGTCAAGCACTGCGTGCTGTATGCAGTGTCCCATGTATATGTATGCACCATGCTTCCCATAACGACAACGAGAAATTGAACAGACTACCCTTCAGCCATTCTTCTTAACCTAAGCGTCCATTTTCCTTGGTTCAAGCAGCAACTTGCCCTGTGGACCAGATTTCTCTTGAAATCCCTCTGCCCTCGTGAAGACACGCTGGCCACGTAGCCAAGTCTCCCTTACAACACCCTTGAGCGTCTTGTTCTCGTATGGTGAGACCTTGTTACGGAACAGCATGGTGTTTGGCTCGACCAAGAACTCGGCTTCATCGTCAAAAACAACGATATCAGCATCAAAGCCCACACCAATATCACCCTTGCTCTTCTCAAGGCCAACTTGCTTCGCCGTGTTTTTGCAGCACCAGCGAACAATCTCCTCAACACTGAAGTCAGGGTTGCGCTTTGTGCCTTCGGTCCATAGAATGGGTAGGCCGAGCCCCACACTCGAGATGCCGCCCCAGGCGCCGAAGAAGTCACCCTTCTCTTCCGGTCCTTCCATCTCGCCCTCGCTGCTCTCGCACGAATCACAGTCTTTCGCGTGACCCTCCTTGCGAGGAGACGGCTTCTTTGGCGCAAGATGTGAGGGAAGGAGTTTGATCTCTGGGGTGCAAGGAGAGTGGTCTGAGACGACTGTTTGAATGACGCCATCAGCTGTGTCTTGGAGAAGTTCCTCCCACAGACCGTCTTGGTTCGATTGGGAACGGATGGGCGGGCAGCACTTGTGTCGTGTGTCGCCTTCTTGAATACCTTCTGCCGCAAGGGCAAGGTAGTGGAAACAAGTCTCTGCTGTGATTTTTATGCCATCGGCACGTGCTTTGCGTAGCATGGGGATGGCTTCTATGGCAGAGAGATGGACGATGTGGAGTTGGAGCTCAGGAGCGAGATGCGCTAATGAGAGAATTTCGGCTACGGCGCAGATCTCGAATGATGGGGGGCGGGATTGGAGGAATGTGTCGTAGGAGGTTAGAGGGCCTTTAGGGGCAAGAGGGGGGTTAGAACGTTGGATGTCGTCGCCTACAGAGTCGGAGATGGGTGGGATCATTTCGGCGTGGAACATTAGTGTTGTTGCTGAGTCTTTGAGTTCGAGGAGGGCCTTTTCGATGTCTACAGATGAAACGGCAGGGAACTCTTCGACCTATACATATGTTAGTGTCACGTGTTTTTGGAATATTGAGGTATAGGTACTTACGCCACTGTCGCACAAGAAGCCCTTGAAGCCACGAACACCCTCCTTGACTAGAGCTTTCAGATCACCCGAGTTACCAGGGATGACACCTCCATAGAAGCCAACATCGACCCAGCATTTCCCTTGTGATGCCTCGCATTTGATCTTGAGATTCTCAACGGTCGTCGTAGGAGGGATAGCGTTCAGAGGCATGTCAATGACAGTTGTGACACCACCGAATGCTGCAGCACGGGTACCAGTCCAGAAGCCTTCCCACTCCGTTCGGCCAGGCTCGTTGAGGTGGACATGAGCATCAACAAGACCAGGTAGTAGGATATTTGGCGAGTAGTCTGTATACGATGTGCCTTCGGGGAAGTCTGTAGGGGGAAGTACTGAATGGAAGATGGATGTGATCTTCCCTGTATGGTTTGATACAACGATGGTAGCCTCAGTCAACCGACCAGCAACGACTGCTCTCGAGGAAGCAAGAACTGTGATAGCTTGAACGGGTTGCTCGTGCGAAACAGGTGGAGGTGTGGTTGCGTGTGGAGCCATGATGACAAGTTGTATATGTTTTTGACTGCGAGAAGACGAGAAGGACGTAAAAGACCAGGTAAAGCAGTGCTCAAGTGCTCAAGTCCGTGCTAACAGCAAGAGCTATATACAGTAACAAGCCCCGAACTCGGCAAACGCGGGGAAGAGGGCGTGGGCGTTTCCGGGTGAGCTGCAGATAAGCGTTGATAAGGCACGTTTGGTGTTGCGCCTAACAACTGTCAAAGAGGAATGTGGTTCGGCTCTCGTAGAGAAAAAGGGAAGTGGTAATTTCAAACACTGAAGACGTGTAACGGAAGAAATTCTTTGGGTGACTGATTACCAAAAACGCCAAAACCTGGGGTACAGCCTCTTATCTACCCGTTGGTAGGGGCCAGACCAAAGATATTCTCGGAGCATTGTAGCCAGAATCTGGGACTGGCTAACATGGCGTCAGGGGACTGTGGAGCATCGGCGAACCCTGAAATACACGTTGCTCGATTCTATCGAGTAACTAGTGTGGAGGTAGGCTATCGTGGCCGCCTTAGCCATGCATCTCGACCCTGTCTCCCGTTGGTCGATCTAGTGTAGATACGAGTCTGTTGGCCATGGTGCTGCGTTCTACTCTCATGATCGGTAACACACTATCTCTGCTGTGCAAATCGCACGTAATGAAAACTGCTTTGCTCAGCCATATATGCTTATGAAAAATTATCTTGAGAACCTGGTCAAATGTTGAAATCGGCAAACTTCCTCACCCTGTTGCTGCACGTCTTAGATGGTGTTGGGGGACCGTGCGTATGTCACTGATAAGCAGCTGCAAGGATTTAGCTGCATGCGATAGGCGCACAGTAGATCGCGCGATTAGAGCCCCCGAACTAACGCAGGGCCAACGGCTGAGCATCATACCTCTGGGATCTCGAACGTCTACCATATATTATTCACTGCTTCCCTGGAGATTCCATTCTGAAGGTTAGGTAAGAAGGACTGTTGATGTCGTGATGCTCGTTGGTGGACAAGAGGTGCGAGTTCTGAGGATATCGGAGTAAGGCCCGGTTCTGTCCGGAGAAGCTAAACGTATGTCAGCCAGCGTACCTCCCAACACGATCTTCCCATTACTCGATTGAAATCGAGTAAGGGAAACACAATATGCCGGAACTGATACCAGCCAGGCTAGTCCAATATGGACGCCCTTGCAATTCTCGGGGCTGGCCGATGGCCATATAATCAGCCGAGAACCAGAATGCGCCCGGGTCTTTTCTGCATCCGTTGTCCCGCCTACCTCTTTTATAGAAGGATGAACATACTCAGACACCGTATCGGAATCTCGAAAGACGCGAATATGTAGAAAAGTGAAGAGATGGCCAAAATGTGGTTTCGGAGTGTTCCGATATTCTGACATGTTGTGATCGTCGGTAGAAGTCGTCCACCGCAAGCGGCGAACTACGGCGGTCGAAGCCCTGTCCTCAAGGTAACTATCGAGTAACGGAAACTCGACGCCTCACGGGTTCTGGAATTTTCAGTAGCGCGCCAACACCACGTACGTCGCAGAACGACAACTACTCTCAACTGGCTCTGGCGGCCAGTAGACTTTGCAGACACGATGCGCCGAAACGCCTCTACATTGGCTGCATGCGCCTACGGGCTATTCAGTGTAGCGGTAAAGACCATGCAGCTGCGCTGCAACACCGGAGATGAATTTTGCTTACGTTTGCTTCGAGTGGTTGAAGGGTATATTGCTCAGCATGGTACGCAACGGTCTTAGTTGCAGTCTCGTTGGCATATCAAATGCGCTGTTGCTTCCGGGAGCGGCTCGGAGATCAGCGTCGACAGGTATAACCGCATGCCTCACGCGTACTTGTTTGTCTGTGAACAGCCTTTTTGAGACCGACCAGAGGACGTAGCCGCCACCAATCGCGGTGACGATGCTACGGGTGAGAACAGCGTGATGAGATTTATTACTGGATATTGTGCTGCAATTGAAACACACCTTAGAGTGAGTACGTAAAACTTGTATCTTCTCCAACATCCCTTAGTTGGTTGTTGCTGTTGATCTCATCCCCAAGTAGCACTATAGCCGTCAATGCCCACTTAAAGAAAACCGCTCAGGGTCGACTGCTTCTTCTGGGCCAGCAATGCTGACTTCGGCACCTTGTTAGCCGCCAACAAAGACCGAGAGTTGTAAAGACTCGCTTGTAGGCCATATTCTACGGCTGTATCGCGGACGAGATTCAGATAAGTGTATGCATCTGGTTTGTAATAGATGGTTCTGCCACCGTTCAGGAGACCCATGTTTTCAAGTTCATGGAGTACTCGCAATACGTCGTCAGCGTCCTGGAAGTCCTTTGTGTATACACAGACTGGTATTTCTGAGTCAGTACCTGTGCACTGCAGATTACAAATGGAACTCACTCAGTCGCTCTTCTTTGCCATCGTCGGTAGCGACCTTACAGGTACAACCAAGTCGATTGTCAATCACGTTTGCAACGACTTGCTTCCAAACCCGTGTAACGTCTACTGATTTCGGGAATAACATCCACTAGTCTGGGTCAGTCATACGAGTGGGCGGTTGCACGGATTATCCAGCTGATTATACCTTTCCGGAAAGAACGTTTGTCTCGTTTGCAAGGCTTGAAATCCGTCCCTGTAGAGCCTTACTCTCTTGATTGAGCTGTTTAGTCACCATACCTCTCGGTCCTCTGGCCCCTTCCATCTGGATATCACGGCGAGTCTGAAGCGACTGCTCAAGTAAGTCCATGCCACGCGATGTGAAGTCTTCAACACAAGGCGAAGGTGACTTGTCGCGAGGATTGCGATGTGGATTAGCGGCCCAGATCCAAGGGAATGTAGTGATGGCTGTATTATATGGAGGAAGGCGTCTGACGAAGTCATCGACAGGCTCGCCCAGTTGCCATGCATCCTTCTGACCTTCTAGAGGATTGAACAGTTCGTGTGACGGTATGGGTGAGAGCTCTCGCTTCCGTTTGCCTGATCGCGCAAGTCGCTCCTGCTCCATAGCTTTGCGGTCGACACCCGACATGTTGAAGCTGGTGTCTTTCACTGCAGTCTCTGTACCTGAAGTCGCCTTATCAGATAGTGGTATTGGTGCTCTGGCTGCCATCGTGATCACATTAAGATCCTTCCGATGTGCATGCCAGAAAGGTTCGTGCTTGAAGTTTTCGCATAGCCTTAGTTGATGTTGTTGCTCAGCTTCATCACCTTGGTCCAATTGTTAGTCAGGTGCGGCTGTGACATGTCCCAGTACGGAATATATCAAGTACACACCATAGAAGCTGCTGTCATCCGATATCCACCCTTCGCCGGACACAGTGTCCTCCTCCTCCGCCATCAGTCGCGGAACAGTTCTTGTTGTCGGGGTTCATGCCCTGAGGTTTGAGCAAGGTGGAGAATGTTTGCTTGGAAGTTGACGCGATATGACGAGGGAGGGTGACCCAAATGAGGAAGCAATGGGGGACACTAGACAAGGGTACCCCTACACCTCGAACGCGCCCGCGGCCACTATACGCGAACGCGTCGACCAACTCTTTCATTGCCAGCGTACGCGTCCTCACCACATATACGCCGAAATCTAATCGCATGACTTCCGAGATGCCACATTCAACTACGCCAGAGTCTACGCCTGCAGAGGAGTCCTCAGCGGCGCCGTCCCAAGGCGACGCTATTAAAATAGAACCAGAGACGCAAGATGTCGCAATGGACGACGCACCCACGCCTGCCGCGGCAGACAAGTCCAAAGCAAGCCTCGAAGAGCTCTTCGACGATGAAGATTCAGACGAAGAATTTGCTTCGAGTGCGCCGGCACCCACGTCGCAAGAGGATGCCTCACAACCCGCACCAATGTACGCCCCACCTGTCGAAGTGTTACATCCATGGCCACCGCTGATATCGATATAGCAAGATCACATCCAAATCATCATTCTCCGATCCAGACGTCATGCGTGCCTTCTACCAACGTCTGTTCCCTTTCCGCCCTCTCTTCCAATGGCTGAACCATTCCGCAACACCTACCAATGACTTTGCACACCGCGAATTCGCCTTCACCCTACCCAACGACGCATACCTACGATACCAATCGTTCCCAACAGCCGATCTACTACGGAAGCAATGCATAAACATGCTGCCCTCGCGTTTCGAAATCGGTCCCATGTACAGCACGAACCCGCGAGACAGGAAGACACTGCGGAAAGCGAGCTCATTCCGCCCGTTGATGAAAGAGTTGGTGTTCGATATCGATATGACGGATTACGATGATATCAGGACATGTTGCACGGGTGCGAACATTTGTCTGAAGTGCTGGGGCTTCATCACAATGGCCATCAAGACCATCGACGTTGCTTTACGGGAAGACTTTGGGTTCAAACACATTCTCTGGGTGTACTCCGGTCGTCGAGGAGCCCACGCTTGGGTTTGTGACAAGCGTGCACGAGAAATGGACGACCAGAAGCGCCGCTCAGTGGCCAGCTATCTCGAGTTGCTCAAGGGAGGAGATCAAGGCGGCAAAAGAGTACATGCATGGCGACCACTACACCCCCATCTAGAGCGTAGTCTGGACATCCTGAAAGAACACTTCCAAACCACCATTCTTGCTGAACAAGATCCGTGGGCAACAGAAGAAAAGGCCGCACACCTTCTCAACCTCATCCCAGACCCTACCCTGAAGGCTGCATTGCAGAAGAAGTGGGACTCTGCGCCCTCCCGCCCTAGCGCATCGAAATGGGCCGACATCGACGCGTTGGCAAAATCCGGTGCCTTGTCAAAGTCACCCAAGGACCTTCGCGAAGCCAAACAAGACATCATCTTAGAATACACATACCCCCGTCTCGATGCCGAAGTCTCCAAGAAGCTAAATCATTTGCTCAAATCCCCATTCGTAATCCATCCTGGAACAGGTCGTGTCTGTGTCCCGATCGACACGACGAAGGTGGAAGAATTCGATCCGTTGAGTGTACCTACAGTCACTCAATTGCTTCAGGAAATCGATGATTGGTCAGGCGAAGAAACGGATAAGAAGATGCAGGATTGGGAGAAGACAAGCCTGAAGCCATATGTAGATTACTTCAGGCGATTCGTTGCTGGCTTAGTGGATGAGGAAAAACCAGCGCTCAAGAGGGAGAGGGAGGAGGGTGCTGATGCCATGGAATTCTGATAACGTACCCAGTATCATGGTTGTGAGGACTCTGAGGGCGCTTGGCGTTGAGGAAACGCGGAGAGGAATATATATGATGCAATCCGATGATTCAATTCGTTACCCATTGCGAGGGGGCTTGTTTATCCCAATGATGTCGCTGCTGGAGCAGATACCGTAAATACATGCTTGTTTGTTGCATCTACTTCAGTAGTGACATCAGGAGGACAAACGAGTTCCTTAGTACTATACTCCCTTCAATATTCCACACTCCGCCTCACCCAGTAAACCCTAATTGACAAACGTTCCCCTCCATAGTACAATATGGCATCTGGATCGGCTCAGCACCAATCCCTTTCGCCACCAATCTCTCCCTCATCTCACTCAGCCTAGGCGCTGCATCAATCTGACTCCTATTCTGCCCCTGCCCGTCCTTGGCTCCCGACCAGAGCACCTCCGCAGCCGCAGCCGCACGAGGCCAAATCATGCGATCAACATTGACAGGGTCGGTTTGTTCGGCCCACATATGCGCTTCACCGCCTAATACGAGATGCTGGTTCTCGGCTGGAACGCCAGACAAAGGATCGTACGAGTAGATAAGACGCCAGTTATGGAAAGGAGCGCAGTAGTCCTGGTAAGGCCAGTAATTGGCGCTGACCGAAGGATCAAAATTGAGCCACTGGCCTTTGCCGCAATCGAGGTACTTTTATCATCTATTAGTATGCGCGATCTATCATTTGTTGGAAGAGAAGAGAGTGGACGAGAAAATGTCGTTATCTATAGTAGTTGTAAAAGAAGCCTCACTTACCCAATAATTGTAGTTTCCAACCAAGGCTTTGTGTCCTGCTGCGGTGATTTGTGCAACTGCTTCGTCACTCTGCCACGACTGCACAATCACGTCGGAGCCGAGTGTCAAGTTCCACTCTAACAGCATTTCTTCCCATACAACAGGTGTGAGCCCTGCGGCGCGTACCTGGTCATGAGCTCTATCGACGAATATTTGCATAAGAGGTTGCAGGACGGCCGAATCGTTGCTCCTGACAGTATCATCGAGTAAGTACGCATTTCGGTTTACTTCGTCGCCGCCGGTGTGGTAGTACGCTGAGTACGGCAATACCCTTGGTAGCAAGTCGTTGAATAGCTTTTCGACGAAGTCGTAGACGGCAGTGGAATTGAGCTTCAGTGTGCCGGTTGGCGGCTGGGCGGCGTAGGTGTTCCAATCTGGCTGTTGCTCAAATGCTGCTATTAGGTCAGGGAAGCTACGGTGTATGCTTGAAGTATGACCTGGCATGTCAATTTCGGTGATCATCTGCACGCCCTGAATCGCTGCGTAGCGTTGGAAGTCCTTGAAGTCGTTTACTGTGTAGACCAAGTCCGGACGGTACGCTCCTTTCGCGGAGAGTTCGGGCATGGAGGGTATCTCCAAAGGCCAGGACTGACTATCCGTTACGTGGAGATGGAACCGATTCATCTTGTTGTAAGCAGCCGCCTCGATTTGTCGCTTGACGTCGGCCGTAGAGAAGTAGTTTCGTGAGGTGTCGAGATTAATACCACGGTGCTGGAACTTCGGACTGTCGAATATCTGCACAGGCGCCGAAAGTGTGTACACATCCTGCTTGTTCGAGTGTGCATAGAAGAGCTGTGTGAATGTCGTCAAGCCTCGTGCTATTCCGATGCTAGTGTTCGCGCTGATGCTTGCAACACCCTGCTCTGTTAAAGTCAAGCTGTAGGATTCGTCGACCTCTCCAGCGAGAGACTTGGCGACATCCGGCTGATCAGCTTTGAGCAGTTTGACATCGACACGAGAGACGTATGTTGTGTTTGACGCGCTTGGGGACGGCTCATCCCAGTCCCGAGGGTGGAATTTCCATGGGTACAAGTTGTTGTTGAAAACTGTTTGCCACGTAGAACCGATAGCGTACTCAATTATATCGTCGCTTGTAACGCCTTCCTGGGTTGAGTTCTTGGATGCTTCGCTAAGCACTGGTTCCGTGTAACTCTTGCGCAAATTGAGCTGGCTGCTGTCCTGTACAATGGGAGTGCTGTTAGAATTTGATGCAAAGAGAAAGGGAGTTTGATGTATGTTCGACCCTACATTTCTTGCGCCAGGTTCGTACCAGTAGAAAGGTACATCTTTGGAGATGAAAAGAACAGTATCGCCGTGCTCGTGAGAGACGGGTATCGGCCAGATAGCCGCTACTGAAGAAACGAGAAGAGATTGTATGGTAAATATAAGAGGTTTCATATTGCAAACAGATCAGATAGAGATTGAGAGGGGTAGAGAGCACCTCGAAGAATAGGAGTAACTGATGACGACGTGCAATTTATGTACAAGAACGAAGACTGGCGCAAGGAAATGTACCTGGGTAGGCCCGATCCGTAAGCTCCGAATGGCCTCACACAGCCACAGCTACCGCGATGCCCCCGGTAGTCACAGAGGGTAATATACTAATGCCTGGTATACACTGTATAGCTTAAGACTGTCGAACTGCGAAGCTTAGGTGGTATCGTTAGCCGAGAGTTTATGGATGCGAGCTAGTGGGGCATGAGATCCTACGCAGAAGCACGATGACGTGCGGGCGCTCAAGTCCAGCCTCGTCTTCAGCGAAAGATAAGTTCAATCAGCTTCGAAGTAAGTTTCAGTACATTGCGATTTGCAACCCTGAGTCGCGTCCTTTGCATTTCTGCCAATCCTCTGGGGTCTCCGCGCGGCGCGGGTTTCTAGTGACGGCTTGATGCTGCCGCCGCCTCGGCAGTCCGGGCGATCCGCCATGTGCTGATAGAAGGTATCCGCAGCGCACGTTCTCGAGCAAGCAAACAGCTAAAGCCTCTCCAGACCACAAGCACGGGAGCTGCTGAGTTATGCGCCCTATATAAACATATCGTATTATGAGCACGGATCTCGGATTCCCAAGTCTTCCAGACTTCGTCCGAGCGGCACCATGTCACCACCATCCCCACTTTGTCCAACTATCTCGATCGTCCTTCCCCGCTTTTACAGGGAGTCGGGGATGGATGTGCATGAGCGCACCATGGCTACGCGAGCCTCTAGTAGACAGTGTCTATGTCGAAAATAGCGAGTCTTGCGGGACGCGTGCTCCCAGATGTCATACCGAGGTGTCAATGGAGCACACGACGTTCTGATTGCACCAGGCATGGATGCAAGAGGCCATGGCAAGCTCATGTGCCACAAAAGAAGGATAACCCCATGGCACCAATTGGCTGTTGGTTCCTAACATGCTCGAGGCAGCTGTCAAAGCTCGGCTTCCTTGTCGCCCCGAGAGTCTAAAGTATGTCGTTTACCCGCCGGTAGTCTACTCGGCCTGGCACACCATCTTCATGTGAATGCTACCATATATGCGTGTGTGCTGACAACCTGTGAAGCTCTAGCAATCGTCTCTGCCTGTCATGGCCGAACTCAAGAGCACGAATTTCTCGACCTCCTACCTACTCGGCGCCGCCGTCCTCCTGCTCCTGGGCTACAGGATCGTACAAAGATTCTCCATCAATGCGCGAATCCGCAAGCTCGGCGCTCGAGCGCCAGTTCGAAAGACATATTTCCCCTATGGCCTCGACATGGCGTATGAAGTCATTACCTTTGCCCTGAAGGATGAGACATACGCAATGTGGGTTGGCATGTTCCAGAAATGGTGTGGACCGGGGCGATACACAATTGAGGCTGGTATCGGCGAGCGCGTGCTTCTGACCGCAGACCCAGAGAACATCAAGGCGATTCTTGCGACGCAATTCAAGGACTATGGCAAGGGAGAGCAGTTTAGGAAAGACTGGCATACCTTCTTGGGTAACGGTACGTTGATAAGAGGGCGGAAGTTTAGGCCCCCCACTGTGCGGGACAACTGAACAGTCTTGGACTTAATGGATGGATGGCTGACAACCTTCGAACAGGTATCTTCACCACCGATGGGCAACTATGGCACAACTCACGCCAGCTCATTCGTCCGCAATTTGTCAAGGATCGCCTAAGCGATATTGACATCTTCGAGCAACATACCCAGATCCTCATTTCTAAAATCGCTGAGAGCGGGGAGATTGACACTCTGGACATGATGTTTAGGTATACATTGGATGCAGCTACGCACTTCCTACTTGGCCAGAGTGTAGGAAGTTTGGATGAACCGAAAACAGTCTTCGCAGATGCATTCTATAACGCTCAGCGTGTACAGAGCTTCGTAGCTAAAGTCGGGTACGCAAACTTGCTCACGTGCCTGAAACCTATCACTAACACCAAGCAGACCTCTAAACTGGCTTATCCCGCGAAAGCGCATGGGATTCTACGACTCCATCAAGATTATCAACGATTTCGTATCCACTTTCATCGACACAGCCCTCGCACTGTCCCCAGAAGAGCTTGAAAAGAAGACAAACCATGATGAAGGCTACACATTTCTCCACGCCATTGCAGGCTACACGCGCGACCGAGACATGCTACGCGACCAACTTGTCTCTGTTCTCCTAGCAGGCCGCGACACAACAGCCTGCACACTGACATGGGTAATCTACCACCTATCCATAGACCCAACCATAACTGCCAAACTGCGTCAAGAAATCCTCCAAACAGTCGGTCCCGACCGCCAGCCAACCTATGAGGACTTGAAAAACATGAAATACCTCCAACACATTCTGAACGAAACCCTTCGTCTGTACCCCGTCGTCCCATACAACGTACGCATGGCTCTCAAAGACACGACGCTCCCCACCGGCGGTGGTCCAGACGGCACGCAACCCATTGGTGTCCTCGCCGGCACACCGATCGGTTACTCGACCCTCGTTATGCAACGTCGTGCAGATTTGTATCCACCTACTTCCAGATCTTTCCCTCCTCCCGATGCTTTCGCACCCGATCGATGGGATTCATGGACCCCGAAGAGCTGGACTTATGTCCCATTTAACGGGGGACCTAGAATCTGTATCGGTCAGCAGTTTGCGCTTACGGAGATGGGCTATACGCTTGTGAGACTGTTCCAGCGATTCGAGTCAGTGGAGAACAGGATGGGCGGTACGGAACCAGGGATGCATGCTGATATTGTGCTGCAACCTGCAAAGGAGGTCAGAGTTGCTTTTAAGTAAGACAGGATCGGCTGAAGGGATGGATATCTGGCCTAGGAGTGTACTCTGAACATTGGTCCTATTGAATAGTTATGAGCGAATACCACTTTGTTGTATTGACCATGTACCCGAACATTCCCCTACGCTACGAATTTATCCCAACGTACATTAATCTGTCAGAAGGACTGCTTCCTGTTCTAGAACCACAAGCAGGTAAACACATTGAAGCACATTTGTATATGTTGGTTGAGAGCAGTCCTATTGTCTAACAACAAAAGCATCAAAAACGCCTGGGTATCTTATCATACACATTCCGAACATGAACGCTGACAACTAGGGAGGAAACTAGGCTTATCGTAACTCGTAACCAAGGGAAAATATGGTGGATCCCATGGCTCTCGCTCTACGTAGAAACAGGTGACGATGCAAGCGAAGCACGTAGCAAGAAAACGTTGCCGCAACGATCAAGCTTTATAGAACGAACAAACGCAAGAGCTTTCTCAGGCCTTGACGCCTCGAGTTCGCGGTGCGGCACGCTTGGTGGTCGAATCTGTGCCTCGTGCTTTGGCGGTACCTGCGGCCTAGATAGGAGTGTTAGTTAACACGGCTTTCTGTTATTCTACATGTGTGGGAATGACTTACCTTCTTTCCTGGCTTGCCCTCAACATCACCAACGATGTGCTCCGCCTTTCCAACAATCTTATCCACAACTTTCTCAGTCTTTGTCCTTGGCTTCTTGACAGTCTTCACGTTCGCACCGGTAGTCTTCTTTGGTGCTACAGCAGGTTTCTTGGTTGTTGTAGTAGTCTTCTTGGTAGTAGTTGTGGCACTGGTGGCCTTGGGTTTAGTAACGCGGCCAGAAGCTACTTTGCTGGTGCGGGGCTTCGATGTGTTGGCCTTGGTAGTCGTGCTGCGTTTTGTAGGTGCGATTGCGTTCTCAATCTGCTGAACAAGACGGGGCTTAGAGTTGCCTTTGTGGACAAGTCAGTATGCTACTGCGTATGTTCGGGAATGGCAACCGAGGTACTGAGGCGTGGTTGGGGGGCAGTACAAGGCAGTCTGTGAAGGGGGGAGGAACCTTACCAGTTCTCGCGCGCGTAGTTGCTGCCATCTTAATTGTTCTAGAGATTTCTAGATAGTGGATGGGTGTCTTTGAAGTGATTGTGTGGCGTGTGGAGTGATGAGTCGAAGCTGCGTGACGGAAGTTAGCACGCGTGCCGCATAGTGTGGAAGCAGTGCGCGAAAAGCGAAGCCTGTCAACGAGATATCTCTTTCAAAGACGAATTAGGGAGACGGGAAATGCAGGCGACCATTGCACACGTAGTAAGAAGACAGAAGAAGCGCGTTATGCAGAACGCGCGCGCAAAGCCGCTGGCATGACACCAACGTGCCGTTCAAAGTGCACAAAAGCAGGCGAATACATGGGGATTTGCGCTAGGAATACGAAAAGGTGGCAGAGAAAGCCTAGGCGACTTACTTACAGCTATCGGCGACAGTATTCCAGGAGCGGTTCGTGAATGCGACAAAGATTGTTGTCGCTGAAGGTGGGCGGTCGAGGTCAGAATGGGCGGGGGAAGCTCCCACTTTAAACTTCCAAGCGAGACGGAGGACGTGTCTCATCACAACAACACATGGCAAGGTCAGCTGAGCCAATGAGAGATCCGCTAGAACACATCATGTTATTTCGAGGATCAAGCTTCCCGATCGGGCTGTTTCGTTTTGGAATAGCCTACTCAGCTCTGCATCCTTTGCTACTCGAGTTGTGTGCCTCCCTCGCGATTCACCGCTCTCTGCGGCCCTACCACGTTATCGGGATCCTTTATGACAAGCACAAGGACTCAGCTGGTTACAGGCACGGATGAGTATTTGAGTATCTTCATAGCATAACCATGAATTGAATAACTTGTATTCATCTATCGTTCGTTGGTACAGCCAAAATAGCCGCCCGTCTCAGCACCCACACGATGGGATCCCCTAAGCGCCGTCCATGTCCATGGTCGGAGAATATCACTGACCCTCCTGAGGTAACTTTTGAATCCATTCCATAACGCCTTTTGAGCCCTGACGCTCATGCTCAATACTCATGAAAGCCTCCTAGTGCGCAGCTGATTTACTGCCCTTCGCCATACGCTTGTTCATGAAGTCGAAGAAAGCGAATTGACTGGCCGATACACCGTACTCGTAAACGAAGCGACTGGCGAGGTAGCTTCCAAAGATGGCACGAAGATAGTTGTCCGGTACCTGCATATTGATTAGCCCATGCCTCATTTGCACGGTATTGGTTATGACTTACCCTCTTAATGATCTTGTCTAGACCAATCTTCTCAAGCAAGATGTTTGGCAGCGCCTCCTTAAGGATCGACTCCCTGAACTCAACGTTGTGCCACAGCTCGGTGTTCTGAAGTTCCTCATCCAGCTTCGTGATCGCGTTACTGAGGGTGTCACTGAGGACGCTGCGAGGCTGACCAGTGTTCTGGTGTTCCCTCCAAATGGCCTCAAACTCAAGACGTGCATTGTTCTGAATAGTCTTCTGCACTTGGCGAACGTAGTTGTTGTAGAACTCCGGAGCCTGGCCGTCTTCACCAACACACATGTGCTTGAGGAAGCTCTCGTCGTCGAATGCCAGTGATGCGAGGACCTCAAGCGAGGAAGAAGTAACACCACCCTTGTTGGCTGAAGCATCCTTGTATAGAATGCAACCAGCCTTCTCGAGACGGAGCTTGGCGTCTTGGGTGATGAAGAGGTTAGCACCTTCCACAATGTATGGGATTACCGATTTGCCATCAACAATGAGCTTGTTGGCAGTTGACAGATCGATAGACTCAGGTCGACCACCACAAGGGACGAAGGAGTCGTAGTGCATGTCACTGCGGAGATGGAAAGTGTTTCGGAAGGTTGTACCGTTGTAGACAAGGTCTCCGTTTGGCAGTCGCTTGTTGGTGTCATCAACCAAGATACGGTAGCCTTCTGGTGAAAGCTTCGAAGCATCAAAGTGGTTGATCATCTTACGCTCCTTGGCTAGGCGCACAAGCTCCTCGTGGTTGATACCATTGTTGTCGACCAAGACACCGGAACCGTCAACGATTGCAACGTACTTCTCATTGCTGAGCAGGATCTCGTTCGAACCAAGATCACCGTCAGGACCACCTGTCTGCAGCTTGCGAACCTTGCTGGGGTCGAGGTTAAGCTTGCGGTAGATACCCAAAACGTACTCACGGACAGACAATGTCGTCATGCCGTATCGGTCGTGAGGGATACCGCCCAACTTGGGGCTCTTTCCGGTGAAAAATGACTTCCACCATGGGGCGCCTCGAGTGCGTGCATGCTCAGTGGCCCAGTCGACAAGATCAGCAGTGTTCTCATCAGGACCCATGAAGAGGATTTCTTCCTTGCCGTGGAGATCGACAATAGGATCCTTGATACCAGGACTGGTAGGAGGCAGGAGTAGATCGAGGATGCTGTCAATGTACTTCTCAAAAGCGCCCCGGGCCTTATCCTGGTGTTTGAAGTCAAGGAGCACGACGCCCTTGGAACCACCTTCCGGAATGTCCTTGTTCTTACGTTGCTGCGTGTTTGCAAGGTTGTAGTTCTCATCAAACATGGAGCGCGCGTTGATAGAGTAGGCCTCCTGACTCCTAGATTTGACAATGCGGATACCTCCACGAGCAATGTCACGGAAGCGGAGATGGAAACCACGGAACTCAGAACCGATGACAAGGAACATTCCATACAACGGCTGAGGGTACTCTGTGGATGGGAGGAAGGTGGGGTTCAGACGGAAGCTGATGGCGACCTTGGTAGGAGTATAGAAGTTCGTCTTCAGTACCGACTGATTGAAGACACGGAAGGCGGTCATGACCATCTCATGGTGATCGTTGGCAACTGCCTTGTTGATGGTATCGGTCAACTCCGCGTCTGTCTGAACCTTGTCAACCTGGAGACGGAGATAACTCAGAGTCGGCAGGAAGTCGTCCTCTTGGCCCCTGGTCTGGACGTAGTGAGTCTTCGCGAATGGAAGATACAAGGTGTGGACGAGTTCTGGGTAAGTCATGATGATCTCGTAGATGTAGTCAGCGGTAAAGGTCTCGGCACGAAGTCGGCGCTTCAGCTTGGAAAGCAGCTCGGCATGTACGCTGTTTTCTGGGTCCAGGATTGCTGATAAGGCAGTGTACTCGCTTCCCAGTCGGTTGAGGAAGTGAGTAATGAAGACCCACACGCAGTGTGCATAGATGGTCTCTTGTAAACTCAGTCTGCTCGTAGCGAAAAGCGTCTGGAACTTGTTTTGTGGAAGACAGTAGAGCAGAGAAACCTCCTTGGTGATCTGGTGGATTGAGGCTTCGATTGGTGGGTGCTTGGCACCGGCAGCTCCTGGAAGCGGGCGCAAGTAGAGGGACATGACGGTGTAGCCGTTGGAGAACTGCTCGACGTACTTTCGCGAGGTAGTCAGACCATAGTAATGGTACAGATCGCTCAAGGCACTGAAAAGACCCAATGCACTTCCGCGCTTGAATCCGACGACCAAACGCTTGTCTCTTGAGCCTTCGATATCGAAATGGTCAATGACCGGGCCCGTTCGCTCTACAGCGACCTGGAGGATTTGTTGGTAAACCTCCTTGGTGTTCTTGGTCGCCTTCTGCAGGAAACGCTTATCACCAATCTTCTCGATGTCGGTCTCCGTCTCGCTGGGGTTGGGGTCGACAAAGTCGCATTGGTAGACGAAATAGCATCGCAATTGCTGGTTTTCGCTTCCTGGCAGCGGGCTCTCGGAACGGAAGCTCTCTACACGGTATGCCAGACCGGGCTTGGATACAGCCAGGTACTTCTTGCCCAAACGTTGCTCGTATTGAGGGCCGTCGATGACACTCACACCGGGCCTGCTGGTATCGATGTACACGGCGTGGTCGGCAGCTTCCTTGTCAAGCCTGATCTCAAGACGCTTGTCGTCTCTGGCATATGCGGCGACCTTCGCGGCGTAGAGCGAGTGGATGTGGCTGATGATTCTGTAACGTTTGTTAGCGCAGTCGCTGAGGGAATTGCAGCCGTGCTTACGCATCTACCGTCTCGGTAGCAAAGTACATGTCGTCAATGCCCAGCTCGTTGTAGAACCACTTGGTTTCTGATTCTACGAGCTCTGGGGGCATGAAGCCCTTCTCCTCGACGCCGTCCATGACGGCCTCCATCTGCTGTGCCTTGCCCTCGAATACAGGAGCAACATAGCCGGAACCGCCCGATCCCTCCTGGGGGATCATTCGCGGCGTTGAGCTTCCTGAGCCTGGTGCGCTCAGATGTGTGGGAAGAGGTGAAGGGCGGCGGTCTGGGGTGTGAAGGAGCTGCTCGAGCTGCTTGTGCTGAGCCGGGTGGCCATTTGCGGCGTCAACTGGTGTGGAAGCCATGCTGGGCGTGTGCAATTGAACTGTGAGTTGTCCAAAAAGGTGCTGTATAGTGATTGAGACGAAGCCTGGTAGAAATGCGTGCTTAGTGAGACGCGTCAGGCGTGGTAAGAAAGCGCAACGAGTTTGGTCGATCGCGCGATAGTGGGGCGTTGAATAGAGGGGCAGTCGAAACCAAGCCTACAAACTTATAATTAGTCGGCCGTTCGATACAGATATACGAAGAATGTCAGATGCACCGCTATTTCGGGCCTCGCAAAATGCTATGATGTAGGAACGTTAGCTTACCTTCTAGTACAACCAACGAGCCGCAGCCGTCGATCACCGCTTCGGATAAGGATAGTAGAGGCAATTGGACAGATGATCCACCGCTCTTTGTTTGATGGGTCTGCGGAATCGGGAGAGCAAATTGTGTACAGGCAGATCTTGCAGTAGCCCGTATACCCGTTTAACACGTCCGATGCCAGTCAGGATGTGAGTGACAGCGAAGTATGTCGGTACAACGCTACAATCTTCCAGGTACCTGACGGTGAAACAGTAACCCTGGATGTGGATGATAACAAGATAAGATGATAGAGTACAGGAGAATGAGGCTTGCAGCCGATGAGAGTACCTTCCAATCCAGCAGCAAGAGCGGACCCCGTTGCCTTTATAACCCTTCTCGTCTCGTCTCATGGTCGTTGGATGCTCGGCGGCGGCGTACCTGAACTGGCCCGCCGCAAGCCGAATTTGCGGAGGTGCATGGGTAAGCCCGCTAGCGCTGCACCGTACCACCCAGACTTCACGTAATTAGAACGGGGCCCCCAAGCCGGTGCTTCAGTACTCGAAAGAACATGACCTGCAAAAAAGCCGCATCAGAGTTTTCCCCAGTGATGCCGAGAAAGCCTAGCCTTGCCTGCATGAGCTGCAGCTGTTGCAGTAGTGTCTCAATACCATACTCCCCACTACGCGTCCTGCAGAACTCACGATCCTTGGCGGAGTCTCCAAACGGTTTCCATGACTGTACGTGGCCCCTTGGTACTGGATTGCGTGCTGCACGTGGTCCCCGTCCGGCCGTTACAGGATCCATTGCACCATATTTGCTGCTGGTCGGTGATGAGGCGGGGAGTCATCCAGCCCGCCGTAGGTCACGATGCCCCGTCGCTTCCGAGCCATGGCCATTGCACGACCAGTGAAGCCGTCATTATACACCGCCCACCGTGTCACGATGCTTCCCCGTGTCAGGTGCTGTGCCACCGGCGATTACAAAGGCCTGGATTTCACGATCTTCGCCACTGTGCTGAACAATTAAGGTTCTATTCTCGTGCGAAGCTAGAATCTAGACTATGCCATCACGACTCTGTCGGAGAGCCGAAAGCACAAAGGCTGCCCCTTAATCATCCTCACTGTATTCCTTGCCATTGATCCTCAAAAGCACTTTGTATCCGTGTCCTCCTATCCAGTTCTTCTTCTTTCCCGCCTTTTCCACCTTTCTCAGTGCTGCATTGAGCCCTTCGTCAAGTTCATCCGGTTCCTTACTAAACTTGAAATCTACACACAACTTCTCGTTTCCTTTCTTTGTCGTCGTCCATTGTGAAGTCAGTTCCACCCTCTTCTCCCGAACCACACCCGCAGGATATACGCTGGCCAAAACTGCAGCAACGCGACCAGTATACATGCACCACCATTGCAAGTGTCCTGGCACGAGTTGCAGCATTCGGCGGTAGAAATCCTGCTCCGTAGGACTTATCGAACTGTAACCGCCATAGCGTTCGCAGAGGAAGATGGCAAGTATCGCGCGGTCTTCGTGACTCAAACCATGTGCGGCGGAAAACAATCCGGTGGTAGTGCTTCGAAGCGCAGATCCAGCTCGCAGATCCTTGACTTGAGCCATGTGTGCAAACATAGTATAGGCGAATGCTCTCGTCATACCGATGCTGAACAACTCTTGGTGCGATGGTGTTGGCATAGACATACTGGCTCTTTGCAAAACTTCCACAAACTCATGGCTCGACGGCTTGGCATACGATCTTGTGGCAGCCACTAAGGGCCAGTCCGACCAGTTTGCTGGGTCCATCTCCGCGAAATACATGCCTTCTCGTACACCTCCTTGACAGAAGTATACGTCCTTGATACTCGGTAGTGCTTTAGACAAGCAATTCACCAGGAAAGCTACTGCTGGAACCTGACTTGCTCTGCGAGCCGATACACGGAAGATTTCAGGAGTATCCTCTTTTTGAACGGCAGCTTGTATAGCCAGCGTATCATGGAATGCATCCTTGGTGGTACGGAACCCGTTAATGATAGGTATGGGATATGGTTGGATTGCATGCTCCGACATAAGTACGAAGCCCCAGCCACGAAAGCCACCACCAGACAGATAGAGTGAAAGGCCTTCGGGTGAATGTGAACGATCAAGCAGATGCTGTGGTATCTTTATGTCTTGAACTGCAGCTTTGAGATCCATGAGAACTTGACTTTCGAACGTCTTGAAAGCATCGCTGTCGGGAGAGCCTGCTTCTTCAAGCCTCTTGATAAGGGCAGCAGCACCGTACGGGAGGCTTGCACTTCCTTTCTCGCACATTTCAATTTCATCGTAACCGACCCGACTAGACATCCAGTTGATCTGCGTAGAGCCTCCACCTAGGTCCATCATGAGCCCTGTTGGCCTATGATATGAGCTTGCTACACCGAACGCTCCGACCCGGCCTTCCATCTCTTTCGACAGAAGTTGAACAGTCCAGCCGGTAGCATCTTTGATCGTATTTTGAAAGTCCTCAGAATTGCTAGCTTTTCTGGTAGCTTCCGTAGCTACAATGCGAATCTGCTTCTCAGGTACGCCGAAGTCTTCGCACGTCGCTTTGAAACGCAACAGAGATTTGACCACTTGCTTGATCGTAGCGTCTGGAATCGGCACGACTTGGCCATTTTCGTATTGAGCGTCATATAATGAAATAGCTGCCCGATCCAGATACACAGTCGGCAAAATTCTTTGTGTCCCTGGCGTTAGTTCGGTGATTGAGAAGCGGATGCCGTTACTGCCCATGTCAACCAACCCATGGAGGTGTCTTGACTCGTCTGTCGTGACCATTTTGGTAGCGCAGGTTCCCCAGATTTGCTATTGGTGCTCCAAATGTCAGCCAAGAAGTAAGCGGAAGAGACGGTGCGAGCCGTAGAAATTCGATGGCGTGATTGATGGGGTTCCAGTTCGAGGCTTAGTTTCTCTTACCCCCAGGAAACTCGTAGCGGCGTTTTTGGTGTTCCCGCTTTATGCAAGAGTGATATTGATTACCCCCAGGTTTCGGAACGTAGTTTCTATTACCCCCAGATTACTTGAGAGGTTGTAGCGACAGTGTCCGGTGATGCGCAGTGTTTTCTGGGGTAAACTTCCTGTGTTCGTGGTGACGTAGCGGGGTGTCCCACTGCTTGCACGAAGGAAAACTTCGGCACTAGCAGCCCGACCAATCATACAAGGTGATGACCATGAACCTGGGAAGGAACCTTCAACGCCCGCGGCCGTGACGAAGGCGGAAGTGTCTGTGAAAGAATGGATCGCGAGATCGGTCCTGCTCTGTATTCGCTAAGCAACGTGGTGGAAGGTATCGCTGCTGTGGTGATTCGCGAATCGCGGTCAGTTTTGGGGAAGGGAAGCTTGGTAGATATCGAGCGAACGTCAAAAAGACTGTTGTCAGCAAAAAACCTGATTGAACCAATCACAACTGAAAGTACAGATACAACACGGAGAAGATGGGATTGACTACCTGTTGTGCATGGCAGAGGGCGTACGGCTAGCTGGGAAGGGCTGAAAGCCTGTAGTAGGCATCATTCAAACTAAGAGCGAGTGTTGCCCTTCTATGAGCCCTACAAAACACTCGACTCTTAGCATGTTCGTTCAATTCGGTTTCTTCGATTGCTGAGCAGAACGCGATGGCCGAAGCATACCATAGCAGTCAACAAGAAACTGCCGCTCGAAGAAAAGAACATGCAGAACGTAAATACCGGCCACTGCACCCATACTAATTAGGTCTCCAAGGACGCCGAGCCTTCCAAAAAATCCAATTACAGGTTTTGTTCGCATCAATGTAGGTATGATGACCGCGGGTGCCACTGCGGTAAGGGAAGGCAGCGTCTCGAGTACATTGAACTCGGAGCCGTTTCTCGAAAAGAATCTCCTGATGAACCAAGTATTCCAGACGATACGCAGACCCATGTTGACTGTATTTGCAAGCACTACGCCGTTGCCTCCCATCTCAAGCTTCCCGATAAAGAACCATGCACTGCCTGCAAAGAGTGCGAAGAAGATGCCCATGGAAACGGATTGTGCATATAGCTCTTTGTTGGTGGCCACCGCGGCTACAAAAGCTTCAGTCACTCCGTTGATAGCGAGGAAAGGTATGTAGTAGCAGTATGTTGACAGCACCTTTGAAGCCGAGGTCGCAGACCACTTTTGTCCTGCGACGATGGAAAGGAGCACAGGAGCCAGTTCAGGTCCCAGTGTGACTGCAAACAAGGAGATGATTCCATAAAGACGAAGTATGGTACTCAAGACTTTAGAAGCTTGCGCAAGGTTGTCCTTTTGTTCATTTGACTTCTTCGGATCTTTCTTCTCTGTTCCAGGCGACGATCCTACATTGGCGCATAGTTTTGCAAACATGTTCCTGCTACTTTCTTCGATGGGCTGGAAAAGCATGCGTGCGATCAAACCTCCATAGTTCGAGGCAAGCGCATAGGCGCCTTGGTCTGCGAGAGATGCCAATGTTGTTATAAGGAGAGAGTCCCCCTGGGTGAGAACATACTTCAGAGCCGATTGCAGACTAAGAGACGCAGTCAGTCGCAAAAGAGGAGCCGAGAAGTAGTTTATCAAAGTCGGATTCTCCTGAGTTGATGGAACTCTTTCCGGGAACAGCGAAAAGCCATCATTCTTCGCAACAGGCCACGTTTTGTACGAATACACAATGAGCAAAGCCAAGGCATACGCCAACTGTCCGATAGCGAATGGCAAGACTCCGATGTCTAGACCAGCTCGACTAGCCAAGATCGCTGAGCCACATGTACCGATGCAGCGCAGCAAAGTAGCAGAGCTCTCAGCCGATGCTCGAACCTTGTAGAGCAGCTTCTGCTGTACAGCCGAAAATGCCGGCTCGCTGAGCAATTCCAAGAAGGCGGCCAGACAATACACAAGCAACGCTTCCACAAAGTACGGAACATGCGGCGTATCGGATCGCAGCCATAGTAGCGCGAGAAGATACGCCAGAGGCGTGCCGAACAGGACAGCCAAATATGAAAGGTTGACGACTGCCTGGGTTCCTTGTGCCTGACGTTGTAAAGCCACACGCAGACTCTCGCGCGCAAAATACAACACGGAGATGGAAAAGAGCTCAAGTTGAGCTGAAACGCCCAATAACTCTGGTGATAGGAATCTCAACAGAACCTGGTTGACGGCAAACGTCAGCGCCCGAGAAGCCACCTGCAGTAGGATGAGAAAGGTGGCTCCCTTCGCGGAAGCGGAAAGTATTGAATTCGACATGGTAAAGCCTGGGTCTGACCGGAAATGACGAGGAAGCTTTGGAAATGATGTAAATTAAGTTCAGGACGGCATCTTGATTGGTTGTGACGTTGTGGATGCGGTGTGTTTGAACAGCTGTGGTCGTGGAACGGGAGCTGTCGGTGTCTGAGAACGGTTAAGCGTGTTTGTTCTCCTGCGAGGTACAGCTCAGGCCTTGCTCCAGCTTGATGACACGCGACACGACACGATGTGAGTCTTAATCAGCGCACAACACAGGACTAACAATGGCTCGAATTTCAATTCTCATTCCGCACGCTGGAGACGATGGTGGTGGTTGACCCGAATTTGTTTGCGAGGACCGAGCGGCTGCTGTTGCGACCGTTGCGCCTCGAAGATGCAGAGGATATATTGTTGATGCGGAAGCATCCGGAGGTTATGATGCATACTTCTATTCTCCCTTCGGATGATCTTGAGGGTGCGAAAGCATGGATACAAGGTGTAAGCATATCGTCCCATCGATTACAATTGTACATGCACTAACCTTCGGCAGTGCCACCAGGTTGAAGGGAACTGGAACTTCGCAATCGTCCTCCTAGCGCCACACGAAGGACCCGATGTCATCGGACTGATCGGAGCAGTCCGCGCCCCAGAGATCGGCTACATGTTCAATGCCTCGTACTGGGGCCATGGGTATGCTACCGAAGCGTTGCGCGCATTTATGCCATTGTTCTTTGAGCATTACTCAGGACGCGACTTGGCAAATTACATGCCGGAAGTCCTCGGACGAGCCTCACACAATGGAAATACAAAGGATGAGCATGTAGAAGACGATGACAGGATCATCAGGAACAGGCTTGCGCCGAGATACGACTATGCAGAGGCACATACCGATACCGAGCTGGCATCTAGTCAGAATGTCTTGGAGAAAGTCGGTTTCAAGCTACACGAGAAGAGGGAGAATGACTTTGAAAATCCTGTCCTAGGATTGCGGTCGACTTATATTTACAGGATGTACAGAACTGCTGCTGAAGCAAAGCTTCCTAGGTAGTCTCGCATAGGAGCAGAGTATCTAGATAAGCCAGCTTTGCGCATACCATCAGTTCTTCTGTAACATATATGTAGTATCACCAAACCACTTTGGCCATTGAATGGTCGATCCCGTCTCCTGTTTTGCCTCGGAAACGTTCTGCAAGCTCGCAAGCTGTGGCTTCTGATTCTTTGATACCCTTCCTTTTCTTGTTTCTCTCCATGTCACTATCACTTGATTCATCCTCGCAGGGCGTGGTCACGACACCGCCCGGCATCTTTCGGAGCCTTGGGTCATCTTCAAGCTCTGGACCAGCGTCGCTGTGTTCTTCTGCGGCGAATTCACAGTTGTCAGTCTGATGGGTGATGTGCTTGTCGGTGTATACCTTTGTGAAGTAGTCAACAGCTGATGTGATCAGACTCGACACGGCTGACTGGGAGGATGAGACAGTAGAGGGCGGTGATACGGGATCAGTGTATCTGTGTCGCCAAAGGGGTATCTTCCATTGAGATGACTGGTGGCGTTCAAACTCTGGCGTGTCTGGTATATCGTCGAAATATTCCTGAGGAGCGATAAGGTCGCCTCGTCCGCAAGCCCTCATCACACCTTCTCCAGAAGACCCTGGACACCAACTTGCATTTGGTGTAACAGATGTACGATGTATTTCAGGTATCTCAAAAGAGTAGTTGAGTGGGCTTCCTATGGACGGGTCTGAGCCGTGACGTTTTCCGTCTTGTGGACTTTCGACAGGTGTCGCCTCTTCCGTCTCGAATTCGATCCGCGGAGCCGACTGGGTCTGCCGGAGACGATGTACTGAGGGTATACGTTGAACTGGCTGGGAACTGATGTCTTGACGCTCAGAGCGATTTTCATGCGTGCGTTCAAAGTGCGACTGCTTTTGCCTCTTTTTCTTCGAAGAAATTCGGGCTCGGTTCAGAAACATGGTGTTGTGCTTACGACGATAGTTCTTTGGCACTGCTGCCTGACATATGAGTCGTGAGAAGAAGCCAGGCTCCGACAATGAGCTAGAACTCTCTCTTGATAAGGAGCCTCGTGAGTCCTCGCGAACGACAATGGCTGGTGGCCCGTCTGTCCACCCGCTTGCCGCAAATTGTGGAACACAACCGCTGCTTTGCCTGCGTGATTTGCGTTTCTGACTGACATGCTGTGCTAACTTCTCTTCGTTCGATGGCCCAGCGTAAAGGTCAGGCCATGAATCCGTTTCAGAAGGCGGACGGGCTTGATGACCCGCGGCTGGAGAGAAGTGGTAATGAGAATGAGATCGTAGAGCTGTAATGAATCTCGTCTCTTTGCGCTGCTGGAACAAAGGAATGTGATTTGCGCTCGAAGGGGGTAGGTGAGTATAGGAAGCTGCTAGTAATTGCAAAGCAATGATGCGGACGAGAGTTTCAAAAGCAGTCGTCTTGCTTGAAGAGGTAGCTGGCAGAAATTCGTGGTTTTCTAACTGTCGGAGTAGCTGGGTAGCAGTAGGAAGCGCCTGTGTATGTCAGGACAAAGACAAGTCGATTACACAAGTAGCTCACTCGATGAGGCTGCCGTGCTCTGGGCGTCCAGAATTCATCGCATTCTTGCGACTGCAGCCAATCCGCAATCTCTCTTATGATTCGTGCCTCAGCTTTCGCAGATGTGAATAATTCATTCGGGGTATTTTGCCGGTAATCCTCCTTGGGACGGGTCACGTATCCACCGTTTTTGCCAAACAGCCAATGTAAGGAGAGATACTGCGTGTCGGAAGTGTCCACAGGCTGTTCTGGAATTATGCGGATACTGAGCTTGCCTGGTGGTCGCTGCATCGGAAATAGGTAGAGGTGGATTGTGTGCAGAAAGTAAGAGACAAGGGAAGTCAAGTAAAATACCATAGGTTGATGTAAGAGACTATGTGGTAGGCGCACTGGTGATGGCGTGGAAGGCTCATGCCATACATGGTGGCACCGTATACGAGGGGAAAACCGAACAGGTAAAGACATAACAAGCTTTACCTTGCAGCCTACATTATCTTCTAATAAGAAAACTTATTGAGATTAACAGTATTGTAGTCTTCTAGGCTTTTAATCTATATCTATATAGCTCTCTGTATGCTCTTGTGTAGTAGGAAGGAGTACTCTTAAAGAGGAAGTTTTTTTTCTTTAATACAGTGGTGGCGCAACTTCGTTACAGATACTCCATCGTAGCGCTCTCTCCTACCATGCTCTACATTTTGTGTCGAAACATCTGCAGTCATCGGGCCTCGAATTTTCATGCTCCTGTCCATGTTCAAGGTTGCGCCACTACTCGTTCGTATGAAGGAGCATACAGTGGTCCTACTTCTTTTGGCCTCTACTTTCCCATGCACCTCATGTGCCACCCATGGGCGAGTCATCATGTGTTTTCGACGTGCTAGAGTCTGCACCAGCAGAGCCTATCACTGCCTTCTCTGCCACCAGATGCGAGCCTTCTGACGTTTTCGCGATTACCAAGCGCGACTTCTCCCCTCTCTTTGCTTTGGCTTCATTCAGCCTGGCGAGAAAGCTCGAGGACGCGGATGAGCCCTGGTTACTTGTAGCAGTCTGAGTGTTCGCAGTGGTCGGGATGTTCCTCGCAGCGTTCTGGTCATCGCCTGGAGTATGCGTGACCTCAGTCGCCTGTTCTGCATCGCCAGCGTTGTCGACAAGATCATCGCGCGGTCGCAGACGTCCAACCTTTGCTACCAGCTTTGCGGATCCCAGAGCCAACAAGTCGACTGATGGCAGAGACCGCAGGACCTGTGATTGAGTCGAAGCGTTCACATCTGGCTTCACGAAAAACATGTCGGTTCCGATGGTCGACGTCCAATGGCAACTTAGTAACTGGCCGTTATACATGATCAGTGGATTCGATGTGTGAAGGCCGACGACTTGGACTTCTCCCATGGTAGCCGTCTCTTGCACATCGTTATTGTTGTTGGCAGCGAATTCAGCTGGTTGACCTCGCGCTGCATTCAGCGCACGCAATCTGCTCTTGAGTAAAGTTGGGTGACCCGGTCTACCCTGCGAGACCATGGGAATTTGCGCAGAGGGGACATTGGACAAGTCGAGCGGGATATAGAAATCTTCTGTCTCATTGTCGTCGTACTCGTACTCCCATTCATCCTCTTCGGGTTTGGCCATGGTTAGCGGCTTTGTCGTGCGTTGGCGCAAGCTTGAAGGATTGCAAGGTCAGCAGTGGTGGGGCTACTTGACAGAAGCGTACGAATTGACAACGAATTTGCTCGAGCGACTAGCCTCAGCACGTAGCAGCTCGTTAGATCAAATGACATTATAAATGTTACATTTGATCATTCTTCCATCCAAACCAAGCACGGTTTCGTTACGAAACATTCTCCCCGTAGCTCAGTTGGTTTAGAGCGTCTGACTGTAATATCTGCTGTTATCAGAAGGTCCCTTGTTCGACTCATGGTGGGGAGACAGTTCTATCTTTTTTGGCCGTTGCGAGTTCTCTTTTGCCATAAGATGATGGCAGGATGGATATTATTGCGCTCAGCCTACCATGCTTGCTTTTTGTATAGCGCGATCAACCGACAAGGGCGTTGCTACTCAGACCTCGTTCCCATGCTTCCAATCTGGCCCTTGTCTGGGGATTTCCACAATCAAGATCCGTCATAGAGTGGCAGAAGTATGCAACAAGCCACAGCTAAGACCAGTCAACCCCTCCCCATAGTGTGGATAATGGGTGTGCAGCAGCCCGTGCCTGGAAGCCAAGTTGCGAGCCGCATGGCTGCCGAGGTCCCCGCTGCATCTCTAATTAGTGGTGACGACGTGCGCCCAGCCGGCAGCTATCAGACATGCATCAAACACCAAAGATACGCGCCACCTCAATTCCAGCTTCCATCGCGCATCTTCTTCCATTGTTACATTGTGCGTAAGCTCACATTGAACGCTTCACATCCTCCAAGTCTGGTTTTGGTATCAAATCGGCTGGCTACGGCCTTCTGTCCGCATCAGTAAGTGTGCTTCCGCGCATGTCCGGCCAGATTATAGCACTTCAAGTCATCATGACCTTTCCGTCACCTCCGCGCCCTCCCCACTTTTGCATATGCCATTAGCTCAGTTCACATGTTTGTGGACCTTGCGATGGCCTCCATGCTGCCGATCATGCCGGTTGTTACCTACACTTGCCATCACCGGCATCGCGTCGCATGGTCGATTGCAGGATCTCGAAGCCACACCTGCCACACCTGACATCTTTTTGTCAGCCATCCGGCAGTATCGGCTTCAGGTCGTTCCTACTCCGCTTCAAACGTTCCCTGCCTTGCCTGTTTGAGCCTTGGATGAAAAGCTAACCAGTCAGTGCCCATTGTTCCATACCTTCAACATGGCGGAGGGCAGGTCCCACTTCAGGCGGTCCTTCCGTCATCGCTTCCTTCGTCATCCATATCTTCAATAGATGTACCTGAGTACGCTCCGATAGCAATATATCCTCCGACCGAATCACCAAACGCTGCGCAGGACGCTTCCGAAACCCAGACCCTACCCACCATCGACATTCCTATAGCGCATTCTTCCCCATCAGAGCCAGCTGCGGAAGCTTCCACGTCTCTCGCTGGCCTCGACAACTCGTTGAACGAGGACGACGTTCAAATGAAGGGCAGGAAACCCGCCATCGCCGCTGCGGGCACCTTCTTTGGGTTGTTCTCGTTCTCGCAACTATACCAAAACGTTCTTTTTGAAAACTTGACCCCCTCGAGCGAACGCGCAGATGAGGCGGAATGGGTCGCATCGTCACGGTCCTGGGTAGACCGGAAGGCTTGTGGTTGGTTCGGTATGTGTGGCCTGTCGCACCTGAACAAGGCACAATGGACTACGCAGACATTCAAGGCCCACAGCCAGAAGACAACGGAGGACAGGGATGAAGTCAAGTTGAACTTGAATGACTTTTGGAACGATGCGCGGAACATCCCCGCTGATTACACGCCGGACGACGCACTCGAGGTACCGCAATATGTTTTGGACCACGCGCCGCTCATTCATCTCTTCTCGGGAGAGGAGTACTGGCCAGGAGACATGGCAGAACACTTGATACACACCACACCACATCTGAATTACACGCCTCTGCAAGCATCTAGTGATCACCCGAACATCAGCAATCTTGGAGACCTTAACAAGTGGGGACGATTTGTATATCTCCAGAGCGATGACAATGTCGAGGACCGTCCGTCGTGGTTGGGTGCGGACTACAACATACCCAATGCGCCAAGTGATGGAAATGATGACGACGACGACGACGAAGACTATGATGGCGATTACCATAGCGGGCCTCCTGGACACCTTATAGAGGACAAGGATGGCAAAAAGTCTAGCTGGTGGCATGTAGGTGATGGCGATACTAGGGACCGAGGCGGTATCCGGCCAGACCCCACAGCCCCAGGACTTCCAGTCCCTTCGAACACAAATGAAGGCGATGAGCTTGTTGATGACAACGATGACAAGCATTGGAGATCAGAGCTGCGTTACAGTCGCCGCAGCTTCACTGGCAAGAAAGTTGTTGGTGGTAGAAGTGATGCGCCCGTCCCGTTGGTTGTAGTAGACAAGGGTGATGGTGTGGTTGACGCTTTCTGGTTCTTCTTCTACAGTTACAACCTTGGAAATGCTGTGTTCAACATCCGCTTCGGCAACCACGTTGGTGACTGGGAACACACAGTGGTCAGATTTCAGCATGGCGAGCCCAAGGCAGTGTTCTTCAGTGAGCATAGCTTTGGTGAAGCGTACACATGGGACGCTGTAGAGAAGAGTGGACAGAGGGTGAGTCTATTGTCCTAGCGCTATAATGCGAAACTAACATGCCTAGCCCATCGGCTTCTCTGCCACCGGTACCCACGCCATGTACGCGACAGCAGGTGTACATCCATACGTCCTGCCCGGTGGCATTCTGCACGATGTGACTGACCGTGGTCCTCTCTGGGATCCCGTCATGAACATGTACTCGTACAAGTACGACTATCGATCTGACCGACTGGTTGCATCCAACCTTAACCCGCGCGCACCTACCTCGTGGTTCTATTTTGCTGGTCACTGGGGCGACAAGTTTTACCCACTTAGCGACCCTCGACAATACCGCTTTTTGGGCCAGTACCATTACGTTAACGGACCGCTAGGCCCCCGCTTCAAGAACCTAGGGCGACAAGAAATTTGTCAAGGCAACGGTGAGTGCGTGCTCAAGGGACGACCCGGAGAGAAATCACGCATCACGAAGAGGTGGACTGATGTCGGCGAAGGTGAGGAGATGAACGAGGAAGACGCGAAGCGCATCTTCGGTGCCGAGTATGATTCGGCGTCTTGAAGATGCGATTGACGAGAACATGACATTATCGATAGCGACGTTTTGTTGACACTCACTGTATAGCTGCATGGCGTTTTCTTGTATCTGTACCATACTTGGTTAGCGTCGTTTGGAGATACCTAAGTAGCACAGCATGCGCATATGTTTATTCATTCTACAGATCTTTTGCGCACATCAGTGGCGCTGTTCACAAAACAAATTGAGTCTGACGTAGCCGTCGTGACTCAAGGGGCAACTCGACTCCATATCAAACTCTGCAAAGAGTTGTTCCTTGCCGTGCTTGGTATACATTCACCTGGACTCCTCGATTGGGTAAGTCAAGCGGGCAGCAACTCGCCGAATCGGGGCGATGATCGGAGAGGGCAAGATTCGGGGTATAGCTGTTGTGACGCAACACCTTCGGATTTTCGGACTACGTTTTGTACATGACGATGCTTCACAAGGTTCTTCGGGATCCATGGCCGCAGTCAGCTCGGCGGCTGCATCTGCATACGGAGCCGCACAGGGTCTGTTGTTGATGAGAATAGCATGCGGTTGCGCTTTGCCGCATGCAGTCTGACGGGCTTGTAGAGGCAGGGGTGAAGGGGTGCGACTCTATGAGCGCATACTATGCGTAATGGCGTGACCACTGACGAACTTCCCAGACGCGCATCATTTTCTAGCTGGTAAGTTGCTGTCGCTAGAAAATGTTTCAGGCCCTTCTTCGGTTTCGCAGAGTCAGGGCATACGTGTTATGGCGCGAGATAAGTCATCGTTGGCTCATCTCATCATCACTCAGAGCGTCTGTAGTAGGCGATTGGTGGGGGAGGTTGATGCGGCGGGGCTAAGCAGTCTATCTTATCAGGGAAGCTGCGAGCTGGCGTGCATGGGTGATGGTCCCTTCACCTGCATCTCCCTATTGTGTATGTAAACCTCAGCGCCCCAGCCTAGATTCAGCCTCTGACACATCTTCGCTGGAATATATTTCTACTGCCTCTCCCATATCTCCTGTTTCCTGCGTGTTTCAAACCCCTCAAGATAAGGCTAATCACGTCCTGTGCTACCGGTCTTGCGACTGATCATCCGCCGCCTGCAGTAGACGGCTTGTTTCGTTTAGCGTGTCCCTAGCGACGTCTGTGTGGACATCATAGGTACACCTGCCCACAGGCTATCCCCCTCACACCGCTAGGGTAGTGGTCAACGTCGCAACGAGGCATGAAGCCAACAAGACGATAAGGAACACGCTGCCCCTACCGCGACGCGTTTATACCATACTATTACCTCGCAACATACCCTATCAACATATCATCTGTGCCACGTCCTCGCGCCTTGCCTAAGAGGACTTGACTCCTCTATCGCCACCACCACATCCTACGTCGCTGCCCAACTTAGACTACTACGCCATGGCGGCCATACAGCAACATCGACCGCAGGCCGGCCGACAGGTCTCCTACAACGCACCAGAACCCACCACCGAACCCGCGACGGCATTGTTGCAGCCTGTACGAACCTTGGATCAGTCAGAAGAATGGGTCCTCTTCTCCCCAGGTGCGCCTTCTGCTACCACTCGCACACATACCACCTCGACCGACCGAACGCCACGGACAGCTGGCCTGTCACGCTTCAGCGAGTTTGGCTCACTCGAGACTGCTGCGCAGTCTGAACAAGATGAAGAAGGTGGCTCCTTTCTTGGGACAGAAGAGGAGCTAGACAGCTTAGACGACGGGCTACACGCCTTCCATGAGCCATCTGAATATGGTGCGCCGTTGAGCAGACTACAAAGCAGGCTGCAGGAAAGCGGCGATACTGTACTACCGACCCATGATGGATTGGGCGAGTTCAAGCCCGACGCGACTATGCAGGAACACATGTGGCAGTTTGAGCGACAGCGGCGACGAGCACCCAGACGACGTTCCAGCGTGCAGCGGCACCTTTCCGTCCTCGATGACCACGAGGAGACCAACACAGAGCAGGAGAAGCGACAGCGCATCGAGAGATGGCGACTTGAGCAAAGCAAAGCATTATTGGAAGAGATCGAGAAGGAGACAAGGCGGAGGCGGCGAATGAGCATGGTCAGCAATGGAGCGAGTCGGGCTGATGCGCAAAAGGCGACAACGAGCACAAAACCACACACTGCGCAATCCGTGTCAGATGTGAGCGACTCTTCAGAGGAAGGCACCGAGAATCTCTCCTTCTGGCAACGGATCACGCGACGGGTCATCAGAGATCTTATCGGTCTGGATGAAGACACTCTTTCGGTCATCTTTGGAGAGGCTCTACCTGATGAGGCCGCAACGCCCACACCAGGATCGCCCGCCATCGAGTTCTCAGCAGACAAGGCTCTACAAGACGCAGGCATCGACGCGTCCCGTTTTTCCGATGATACCTGGCAGACAAAGCTGCTCGAAAGAGTAGCCCAGGAACTGGGATCGTTAGTCAATCAGCTTTCTGAGCATCCTGGAGCTTTCTCAACATACCAGCGAACACAATTAACACCAGAATACGCGGGTCTTACACCAGTGATATCCAACACGACAGTCGTATCTGAGCCCCTGTCTTCGATACCGAGTTCACAACCTACCACAACACCTTCCTCCGCTCACTTCGCACCTACCTTCCCCGCGCAAACCGCAAACACCTACAGCGAAGCATCACTATGGGGTATCGAAGAGGAGCCCACCGAAACCGATACTGAAGCAACGGCCTCCTCTCACATCCACAACCCTTCCGTTCCCACCACAACCATCGCTGATGACCTAGCCCGAGAGCGCGAGTACTGGGAACGCGAAATTGACGTAAAGATGATCTTCAATTTTCTCATGAAACGCTTCTCGTCGCGCCGACCCAGCATCTCCTCTTCGCAACCTGTTCTCCCACCCCAACCCATCCGTACCGCTAGCGCCCCTTCTACAGCTACAAACGACAACAATCTTAGTTCCGCCCGCCGAGCAGCCATTATCCGCCAACACCACCCTTTGGTAAATCGGACGACGTCAGATAGTAGACTCCCCACGTCGTCCGCCCCTCACTCGAGGGAGTCGCGTCGCTTCGCTACTTACTACACACCTCCAGCCAGTGGCTTGAAGGACAAGACAAAGCTGAGGAGTAGCTCAAGCTGCGCTAGTCAGAGCACCAAGAAGAGCAAGAGGAGTAGCAATTCACAAAGGAATTACTGGGACCTTGGTGGTAGCGTAGGCAGTGGGAGTGTTGTCGGCTAGGTCGGCATACCTTGAAACTAGAGGGGAAGAAGAGACATGGTTGGACAATTGAACGGTCATCGTCATTTATCACTTTTTGGCATTAGAACGCACAGACGACATTACGCATAGCATGAGCATAGGTTATAGGAGTTGGATGGACGGGATACCGGCTTTGGATAAAGCCACGGCAAGCGCATTTCTACTCTTTCACTTTTGGGCATCAAATCAGAATATCAATATTTAGATGTTTTTCATGACTTTCTTGTATGTATAAATACATTTACTACTTTTCCTACAATATGTCTCTAGTCCCGTCCTCGATGCGATGTCTGCTGTGGATAGGCCGATTGTCGGAGTGGATCATGAGTCGTAAGGTCACATGCCTACTTGGCAAGATAACATGGGACTCTCGCTTTCGAAAGCAGTCCGAAACGGCTCATCTTGGGGTGCTCTGGTTTTATACCGACGATATGCGGAAAAGGATAGCCAAGTATTACGAATTCACGCACCAAAGTCGCGTCATGATGCATTGTCCTTGTCCCGGACCCAGTGTTATCATGTAGCGCATAATCCCGCATCACGGCAGTTGGAATAAAGATTTTGTTGCGTCGATGAAGCGCTCTTGACTGCGCTGAAGGTTTGATTCTCCAGCACAGTCGAACTGGTTCTTGATTGATTTCTCCATTATCCTGCCGACCCCAGCCACCCCCAATTCGCGCTTGTCGCACGAAATATCTCACGTACGTGTTGACAACGTACTGCGGCCCCATTGTTGAAGCTCTTTGTATCTACAGCCTGCCCTAGGCCGTCTCTATATGAAAAGGAAATCTGCAAATGAAACTTTTGGAAGATACAGAACGGGCTGGTATCATGGGGTATAAAAATGCCCTTGGACGCCGTTGAAACACTTGTTGAAAAGGCTCTTTACCCGCCTCCCAAAGATATGCAAATCTTTCTCATTCGCGATCCATGTCGTCGTTAAATCTTGATGTGCGATGAAGTTGATTCATGCGCACTGTATGCAAAAGGCATTAAAATTAGAGCTTGAGCTCCTTGGGCTTCTCCCAGGTGAACTCCTGGTTGGTGAAGTGACCGTTCTTAGCGGTCTGGAAGTAGATGGGGTTGATGAGGTTAAGCTCCTTGACAATGACACCGGGGCGGAGGTCGAAGTTGTTCTTGACAATCTCGACGAGCTCGTCCGAGGACTTATCGGAGGTACCGTATGTCTCAACGAAGAGAGAGAGGGGCTCGGCGACACCGATAGCGTATGACAGCTGTACGAGTGCGCGGCGGGCCAGCTTGGCGTTCACGAGCGACTTGGCGATCCAGCGCGCAAGGTAGGCAGCGGAACGGTCGACCTTGGAGTAGTCCTTTCCGGAGAAAGCACCACCACCGTGGGCACCCCAACCACCGTAGGTGTCAACGATGATCTTACGTCCAGTAAGACCGGCGTCACCCTGGGGACCACCGATGATGAAAAGACCGGAAGGTTGGATCTGGTATCTGTCAGTGTACAGTCGTATTATGTTGTGTTTGTGAAGAACCTACGTGGTAGACGGTCTTGTCATCAAGCATCTTCTCGGGGATGACCTGCTTGATGATCTTCTCCTTGATCTCCTCACGGAGCTTCTCGGTAGTGATGTCCTCGCTGTGCTGGGCAGAGACGACGACGGTGTCAACACGGAGAGGGACGACGGCACCACCATCGTGGGCGTACTCGACAGTGACCTGAGTCTTGGTGTCGGGTCGCAGCCATGGCAGAGTACCATCCTTGCGGGCCTTGGTCATGGCCGAGTTCAGCTTGTGGGAGAGGAGGACGGTCAGAGGAAGGAGCTCGGGAGTCTCGTCGGTGGCATATCCGAACATGATACCCTGGTCACCAGCACCGAGCTTCTCGAGAGCCTCCTCGTAGTGGAGACCCTGAGCAATGTCGGGCGATTGCTGCTCAATAGCAACGAGGACATTGCATGTCTTGTAGTCGAAGCCCTTCTCGGAGGAGTCGTAACCGATGTCCTTGATGGCACCACGAATGATCTTCTGGTAGTCGAGGTGGGCCTTGGTGGTAATCTCACCAAAGACCATGATCATACCGGTCTTGGCTGCGGTCTCGCAAGCAACCTTGGAGAGGGGGTCCTCCTTGAGGCAGGCATCGAGGATGGCGTCCGAGACTTGATCACTGTATTACAGTCAGCGTCCGTGTTCAGCGGTGGAGAAAGTCGCAGTTTCAGGAAGTGGGGGACGCCGTCTATCACATTACGCCGAGCGTATACGTGTCTTATCGCTCAAAGTAAGACGGCCCCCAAGGCAATTGGAGAAGGAAAATAAGAAGATACGAACCAGATTTTGTCTGGGTGTCCTTCGCCGACACTCTCTGAGGTGAAGAGGAATGTGCTCTGAACAATGGTAAGATAAAGTCATGGAGGGGCGCATTGGCAGATGTGGAAAATACCTTGCCGTTTCCGTTGGGGACAGTCATTTTGGCGGTTGATTTCGAAGAGAAGTAGTTTACGACTTTCGACGGCGTTCTTATAGACGGAAGAATGAGTTGGTGAGGAAAGGAGGGGTCGACTTGGGGGAGTGGATGATTTATGCACGTCGCAGAATTGGCGTCTCTCAAATTGCCGAACCCTTCAAAAAAAGCTAAAATCACGCTATTCAAACCCAGGTACCTCCACGGCTGTTAGGCTCTATCAGCCCAGTCAAACCAATCAAACGGCCTCCCCACATCCCACGGACTCCCCCCATCTCACCGCCTCGGGCAGAACCCTTCACTGAATTTGTGTAGCCGAATGACGCGCCGCATCATCTAAGAAACCATCCGCGAACATGTCTAAATATGGAACCCTGGTTATGGTATGTTAATCGCTCTTTCACCGCTATCATCGCAGACTAACAAGATTAGGGGCCAGCTGGTGAGAAATGTTCTTATACGAATTATTCGCGAGACATACATTGACGTACCTCTAAGGCGCTGGCAAATCGACCTTCTGTACGGCCCTCATCCAGCACCTTCAGAACAGCAAACGTCCATGCTTCTACGTGAACCTGGATCCCGCCGCCGAAGAATTCGCATTCGAGCCCGATCTAGATATCAAGGACCTGATCAGCCTGGAAGATGTCATGGAAGAGATGAGCTTGGGGCCCAACGGCGGCCTGATATACTGCTTTGAGTTCCTCATGGAGAACCTCGACTGGCTGACGGACCCGCTTGAGGAGGTTACTGAGGAATACCTCATCGTGTTCGACATGCCGGGCCAGATCGAGTTGTACACCCACGTACCGATATTACCAAACCTGGTGAAGCACCTCATGACGGGTTCACTCAACATACGCATGTGCGCTGCCTACCTCCTCGAAGCGACCTTTGTCATCGACCGACCCAAGTTCTTCTCTGGCACACTCTCCGCCATGAGCGCCATGATGATGCTGGAAATGCCGCACATCAACATACTGAGCAAGATGGATCTGGTGAAGGGACAGATAGCGAAGCGCGACCTCAAACGGTTCGTTGATGTCGATGCAGATTTGATCGAGGATGATCCGGCGCGCAAGAAGACAACACCCGAGGAAGAGAGGAAATACAGAGACCCAGCGTCGACCGAGAGCCTGATGAGCGGATCATCTTTCCACAAGCTGAACAAGGCTGTTGCCGAGCTTATTGATGGGTTCAGCATGGTCTCTTTTCTCAAGCTGGATGTCCAGGACGAGGACAGTCTGGGTGCTGTGCTAAGCTATATCGACGACGCTATTCAGTTCCACGAATCGCAGGAGCCCAAGGAGCCGAAAGACATGGAAGTAGAAGCCGACATGTGAGAAACTATATGAGTGGCTGTGTTTGCATTGAAGGTGTTTTGGCTATGGAAGGCATATTTGGCATTTGAGGGCGTTCACGACTTTGGAAATATCAGGAATGACTTGGATGGGTCATGGACGACACGAGCAGAGATACGATACCCAATACACTCATACATATGACACATCACATCCATCTGTCATGCAACAGGGTACTAATCGGAAAAGGTCCAAGTCTAGAATTCTTTTTTCGTACTCGCATCTCTTCGGAGAAAGAGACTTGCTTATGATCGTGTTACGAACTATACAATGTCGTGTTTCCACGGCCGCTTCATCGTACCGTACAGGTGGTAAGCCGACACAAAGCCTGAAGCTCGGGATTTGACTCTCATCTATGCATTTATATCCGAGTTATGACCTGACTTGGACCACCAGATAGCTGTTCCAGATTCTTCTTGGTCATTGTCCGGCAACTCGAGTTTTGTTCGGAGCCGCACGGCGTTTTCGCCCGAGAAGGGTGGCTGAAGGACGCCACCCATGATCTTGTTCTGCAGCTCACAGGCGTATGTCGTTGCGCATGAGTGCAGTTATCGAACACGCTCCCTTGTACCACGTCAGTTGTTCAATGCCAACTGAGATGTAGCATCCATGGTATTCATGGCTCAGGATATCAACATCTTGAGCTTGTGCCACATATCCTCACCTGCGCCGGCTCCTGTCTCCACTAGCCTGCTGCGCTGCCTGCTGAGCAGCCTCGTGCCCCAGTTCACTGCGTAATGCTTTAAGCTTAGCCTCTACCTCTTCCTTCTTCTTGGCCTCTTTGTCCAACTGCTTCTCTACGTCCTCCATCTTTTGTTTGAAGAAATCTTGTAGTGCCTGCTCTTGTTCCTGACTGAAGGGAACCTCGTCGCCTCCCTTCTCTGGCAGCTGAGCGCTCCGCTCGCCATTGGGCAGGCCGCGCCTAAGTCTTCCGTTTGCGCCCAGCGATGCCTTCTTCGAGCCGCCCTTACCGACAGGTATGAGGTAGTTCCACTGGTCTTCCGATGTGAGGGCGTCAAAGAGGGCTTCGGTGGGCTCGTTGAACTGCACAACTTCGAGGAATTCGGAGCGCACACAACCTGACCGTTCCTGCTCTGCTTGCATTTTGTCGTCACCATACTTTTCCAGCTGCAAGAAGTGTTGTCGGTATTGCGCCTTCTCGCCTGAGATGGGCTGGAAGTGCAGTCTTATATCGATGTTGAAGCCTCCCCATCCTGTCTCGGTAACCTCAAACGGCGGCTTCTCGACCATGCGCAGCGGGTTTTCGTATGTGTTGAAAATCTTGAATGAGACTTTGTTGAGCCATGCTCTGATATCGGGATCGCCGTCAGGTACTCGCACGTATACGGTCCAGCGCTTGGTGTGATCGTCTGGCACGCCCTTGGGGCGGTCGGGGTGGCCTACTGGGGGCAACTGCCAGGCTTCGGAACCGATTACTGCGCAAATGAGTATATATCTAGGCACATGAGCAACGCCATGTCTTACTGAGGTTCCGGCTGATGCGCTTGTTCTGCCCATCATCAGTATGCGCGTACAGCTATATCAAAGCGGTCGACTTGCCTTGACGCGCTTGTTGGAGGCTGGCGCAGGCATTTTGGCGCAGTCGCGTGAATGTATTGCCAACAGGCGCAATGTTAAGCTATACACAAAGAGAATATGTAAAGTGATTCGTGCAAGTGGTGGTGTCGTGTATTTTGTCAAAGGTCAAACTACAACTCGCGCTGGTATGCAGGAACGGAAGCTAACAGCTGATCCTTGTCAGCCCCAGGCTCCACCTTATTTGCTCTGTCCGGTACCACCTCCCTTCGCGTCTCTTGTCCGCTCGTTGTACAACTTGTCTTGCTTCCCAGCATTCGGCTTGCCTTCGATCCTGTCCAACGAGTCTTCAATCAAGCCGATGTGACCGCGTAGTGTTCCTTCAATCTCGTCCATGCGCGCCTCCTGTTCCTCTTCCATGCGGTCCAGTTTCTTCTCCACCCGAGAGCCTGTAGCATCCAGATGTTAGAATTGAAAGATGACGACTTCATGATAGAAGGAAACATGAAAGATGGCGTGATACCTAGATAAGTCGCAACGCCGGCTACTACGGTGAGGTTTGTGCCGACCAGAACGAGGTCGTTCTTGAAAAGGTTCCGGATTGCCTGCATAGTTCGATTGGCGGAGCTTGCTGTTGTCTAGAGAGATGTAAGATGCAATACAGCAGACACAATATCGAATCGCATCTGGCCCTTTGAGGACGGTTACTCGACACTAATATAAAGCATCATGACGACATCGACTTTCTTCTGATAGGTAGAATTGTGAGCGCGATTCGCATTACAACGCCAAAATGCCTTTAACTAGTTCACATTGTATGATACACAGATATATCTCATTGACAATACATGTTTGGTTATGAAGCGGCCCTGTATACAAGAAGCGGAAGTCTATAGCTCCTCCGCACAGATCCCTGCCTCGATCTTACGCGACGCGCGCGATGTGGAGTGACATCAGCACTCGGAGCTTCCCATCACTTTCCTACCAAACAATTGTGTGACTCCAATTGCTCACCCACCAACCATCAGATAGCACAAAAATGGCCTCGACAACAGCCCAGGCTGCAAAGAAGAAACTCGTCGTATGCGGCGGCAATGGCTTCTTGGGTGTGTAACCCAGAAAAACTCCCAGATGATTGGAGTAACAGCTCCATGCCAGCACATCAGTTAGCTAACATGGCACACAGGTAGCCGGATATGTAGAGCCGCAGCACATAGGGGCTGGAGCGTGACCTCAATCTCGTAGGCCTATTCTTTCCCTCTTTCGAATCATCCCGAGCCTTTATTGACAAGATCCCAGGCGTTCAGGCACTCCACATTGGTCCTCCGTCTCTTCATCACAAACACCACCGGACTGGTCAGAAAAGGTGTCATGGCAAAAAGGCGACATCCTCGACCCTGAATCGTATACCAAACACCTCGAAGGCGCAGATGCGGTGATACACAGCATGGGTATATTACTGGAAGCAGACTACAAAGGCGTTGTCAGCGGACGGGAGAGTCCCATCAAGGGTCTGCAACGGGCATTTAGCAAGACCAAGGCTGGAACCCAAAACCCGCTGACACGGAAGGAAGGGGAGAAGTTGCAGCCGCAGGAGAGTGATGGACAACTCACATACGAAATTATGAATCGCGACACTGGTATGTTGCATTTTCTTAAAGTCCATTATCAGTACATACAACTAACCATGCTGCGCAAACAGCCGTATCCCTAGCCAAAGAAGCCTCCACACGCAAAGTTCCGACCTACCTCTATATCTCCGCTGCAGCAGGCACACCCATCCTCCCAGCACGCTATATCACGACGAAACGCGAGGCTGAATCTCTCATCGCCTCCACCTTCCCTACCATGCGATCCATCTTCATTCGCGCGCCATTCATGTACGACAGCAGCCGCACATTCACCCTCCCCATTGCGGCAGCGGGCGGCGTAGCAGCCATGATAAACAGTGCAGTTGGAGGACGGTTGACGTGGCTAATGGGAGCAGGAGGCATCAAGCCTTTGAAAGCGGATTTGGTGGGTGAGGCAGTCGTGGAAGCACTGGAAGATGAGGAGGTCAGAGGGCCGGTCGAGGTACCAGAGATTGAGAAGCTGGGCACGAGAGCGTGGAGGAAGAACATGCTATGAATTTAAACAAGACACTTCGCCAAATGGCGGAACAATTTTTGGTTCTACCACTTCAAAAGCGGCAATCGCATCTATCTACCGTACCGGGAGCAAAGCCCCAGTACTTGTGGTCTACACAGGCGTGCTACAACGAAGCTCTCTTTCTGAGCCAAGCTCAGAGGCTTATAAAACACACCGTAGTGTGCACCTCTACGGCAGTTTGTAATCCAAGATACGACTTGGAAAGAAAGGACTCGAAGCTTTATGAATGACGACCACAATACTGTGGTGACCTGAGTTTGGCTGGGCTTCTCCTCTTCATGCTTCTCCCACCATCGCATACGAGCAAGCGCGTATACTTGTGCGCTGTAGGTGTTCCCCGCAATCGCTGAAAGACTCAAAGGTCGGTTGATATCCAAGCTCACTTCTTACGGCCGCCACCTTGACTAGTCAGCTTCTTCTTCATGTGTTTCGGCATCTTCTCCTTCCTCTTCTCGCGCTTCTCTTCCTTAATGGCCTTCTTATGTGCGACCTTCTCGTCGTGATCCACGTGTTTCTTTCCACGACTTGGGCCCTTTTCGAAGATACTTTGGTCAACCTCAGACGAGCTACCATCATCCGAGCCATCGTCTGAATCCTCGCCTTCAGATTCGTTGTTAACGACCTTGTCAGCAAGGAGGGCTTGGTATGGAAGGTCGGAGCCAGCACCGGCATTGACAAGCTCAGCATCGCGTTCAATATCGTAGACTTGTTCGAGTGTCTGTGGGATGTATTGGTTGCGGAAGACATCGTCGTCTTCCTCTTCCTTCTTCCTTTCCTCCTCGGTCAACGGCTTCTTGTTCAACAAGCTGCGGATGCTGTCTTCCATCTGTGGTTGCTCTTGAACAGTCTTGGCACCTGATTCACTTGTGATGTAGGCATAAGCCTTGCGCTCACTAAGCGTTTCAACATTGCGTGAGCGGAAGAAATCGGATACGTTCTTGATATCCATACGCAGAAACTCGAGAGAGCGGGGATGGTCGTGTTCGACGGCTTGCGAGACATCGATGATCCATTGCTTGCCTTCGTGGTACAGGACGTTGTATTCGCTCAAGTCGGCATGGACGAGGCGACATGTCTGGTACATTATGCGCATGTAGGCCAGCATCTCGAGATAGAGACTGGTCCATTTCGCGTCTTCTTCCTCTGCTGTAAGACCCTCGAAGCGCACATCCTTTAGACGAGGCGCGGCCTTGCCCTTGCGGTCGCCCACAAATCCCATGACAAGAACGTGGTTTCGCAGCGCATGAGCCATTGGTGATGGGATACCTGCATCGTGTATTCTGGCCAGATTCCTGCGCTCCTTGTCTGCCCACATCCGTACCATGGCGCGGTTGTTGCTCTTGTTGTATCCCTGTCTGAAGCGGAACTCGCCTTCGACGTACTTGGCGCGGTCCTTGAAGACGAGGATGGACGTTTTGTATACCTTGACGGCGCGGTGGATGGATTCGGCATCATCGTCCGTAGCTTCTACCATAGCATGGTAGACGTTGGCTTCCTTGCCTGTGGAGATGACACCGTGAATCTCTGAGATTGCGCCGCGGTTTATGAGCTGGAGCAGGATCATCTGAGTCCTTCGGTCCAACACTTGTTCAGTTGTCGCGCGGTCTGCCTTGTCTTTGTTCCTTGCGTTGCCCCCCGACGCGCCCGTCATGTTCCCCGTGAGGCGAATCTTGCCGGCATGCTTTGATAGCGATGCGACTTGATCATCGATGGAGGCATTTGTGTTGGCTGAAGGCTTCTGTGGGTTCGACTTGGGCTTGTGATCGTCTGGTATGTTCGTATCGTTGAGCTTTCGCTGGCGGTTGTATGCTTTGGTGAAGTCGTGGTGGTCGCCCGATATCAGTTCAGGCACTATTTCATCGTCGTCATCAAACAGGTCATCAATTTCGTTATCTTCATCGTTGGTTGTTGTCTCTGCCGGTGCAGATTCTTCGACTTGATCGACCTGGTTCGCTTGCTCGACTTGTTCGGGCTGTTGCGTTGGCAGCTCAACTCCTCCGTCGGTGGTGGCCATGGTTGGTTGTGTGGTATATTCTTTCGACGCAAAAAAAAGTTAGGCAGGGTCTCGTCATGTGAATGATTCACGAATTTGCCCCACGAAGCCCCACGGTTCTGCCCAAGGCGGTGAACTCCATCGAAAGACTAGCCGGTCTCGACGCGCGCTCTTCGTATTCACGCGCGTCTGCGGCGAGACGATTACAACCGGTCCCAACCAAGGGATGTCACAAAACCCCTGAAAATGTGAGGTAACGCATCAACACCGAGCCAAGAATGGCACGTCGCGATCCGACCTGAGGTGATGTCATGCTCGGATGATCGACGCCTACAGGATAAGATAGGAACGCGTATCGCTGCTCATCGCAATCTGGGGACTGTCAGTTTGTTTCCACTTCGAGTGCGCAGCAACACAGCCACAGCGAACAGGCATGTCCAACTCAGCCCAAAGCAAAATAATTAGTGGCTTGTCAGAAGAAACACAGGCCAGGCACATCTTCGCTCTGATAGGCCTAGACGGACTCGCCGTCATAACGGGCAAGGCGGCTGGACTATTCTGACACACCCTAGTCTCCACCGCCGGCTTGTGAAACACTTCAGGAGAGCCATCACGACCACTCAGGTCTGCGCAGCACCAGAATTGGACACACCATGGAAGGGCTGCTGATGCCGCATGGACTCGTCCCATGGTCGTTGTGCTTATCCCGGTGGGTACCGAGATTGCTTCGCAAACCATTTCGCGACTTTTAATAGTCGGAGCTCCTCTGACACGCAGTATTGCTTTGCATTCTCTATCCGACCTTTTTATACCTCACACTCTCTCAGTCAGACGTCTGGACGCCAGGACGACCGCATTCATTACATTCCTTTTCCAACACTCTCTTTGCAGAGCTTTACATTCTTTCATTACTACCGCACCGTACGCATTGTTGACATTGTGTCTTTGCGCGTGAACTCCCCATCACAGTAACGGGCTTTTCTGTGAAGACTACATTCTCTCGAGCTCAAAAGTCTTTCTTTTGCGCATTAGCAACTTGATCCCCAAACTTCTCAAACGCGTCCAAACTCAAGAAAATGCATTTCTCTACTTACACCACCGCGAGCGTGCTGGCTGCTTTGGCCACAGCTCAGACCTTCACCGATTGCAACCCCATGGAGAAGAAGTGCCCCAACGACCCTGCCATGCCTCAGACCTGGGAAACAGACTTCACTGCTGGCAAGGATGCTATCAAGGGTTGGAAGCAGACAGCCGGAACTCTTAACTATGTACCCGAGGGCGCTGAATTTACTGTTGCTAAGAAGGGCGATGCCCCTACCATCGGATCCGAGGCCTACCTTCACTTTGGATACGTCGAAGTTGTCATGAAGGCAGCCCCTGGCGTTGGTATCATCTCCTCCATTGTGCTCCAGTCCGACAACTTGGATGAAGTTGATTGGGAATGGATTGGAGGTGTAGACAGCCGCGTCCAGCAAAACTACTTTGGAAAGGTATGAAAAGAAAGTCAACTGGTTTCATCTTTCGACTAACATGAGAATCAGGGCAACACTACTACATATGATCGCATGATCGAGGCTGATGCTCCCAACAACCAAAACGAGTTCCACAAGTACGCTCTCAACTGGACTGCTGAGTCACTTACCTGGATCGTTGATGACAAGCCCACGCGTACTTTGAACTTTGCTGATGCCAATGGCGGCAAGAACTACCCGCAGACGCCTTGTAATGTGCGCCTTGGAAACTGGCCAGGTGGTGACTCCAAAGATGAAGGTACTCGCCAGTGGGCGGGTGGCAACGTCACTTACGACGATGCGCCCTTTACCATGACCGTCAAGTCGATCAAGGTTATCAACTACTCGCCCGGAAAGGAGTACGAGTGGACAGACAAGACTGGCGACTTTAAGTCTATCAAGGTCATCGATGCCGGTAACACAGAGGGTGCTCCTGTCAACTCTGTAGCTATCGAGGCCTCCGCTACTGCTCCTGCCGCTCCGCTCGAGTCTGGTGTCGACGCACCATCTGCTACTGGCGAGGCTGGAAACGGTTCTAACGCATCCACCACATGCACTGAGAGCGAGCAGTCAGGTGCGACACCTGCCCCAGTTGACGGCGCTGGCGGCGCTGGCGGCAAGTCTGACTTCAACTACCCCACTGGTGGTGCAGCTGTTCCTCAAAAGTCAGGCAGCCCTGACTCTCCCTCCGGCGATTCTCCTTCTGGCAGCGACAATGGAGATGAGCCATGCGAGTGTGGCACTGCCACTGTTACTGTCACTGGTGCTCCTCCTGCTATCACTGACGCACCACCCGCCACTTTCTCGACTGAATACTCTGCCGTCCTCCCTTCGGATGTCGCTTCATCTGTTGCAGAGACACCATTGGCCAGCACTGCTCAGACACCTATCGTCACTTCTGCAGCACCTTCGTCTCCTCCCTACCCAACTGAGTCCGGCATTGAGATTGACACTAGGTCTGCACCTGGTGTCGTCGTACCCTCAGCGCCCACCGGTGCCCTACCCCAGCAATCTGGCAACGCCACTGTCTCTGCACCTCCAGCAGAGTTCACTGGTGCTGCGAGCCACATGAAGGCCAGCGGTCTTGTCGGTGCTGTTGTAGGAGCTGTCTTGTTGGCCTTCTAGAGTCCCTTATAGAGTTTCGATGAGATGAAACGTTAGACTCGCATTGGGATTGTAGTGGGATTATGTTGGTGTAAATACTTTCAAGTGGCCAAGCGTTAGATACGCATGCCGCATTCATGGCGATGAAGAAACATTCTCGTCTTAACTTCTTTGTTCCTCCACTTCTTCATCTTCTTTTTCTTTTCTCACGTAGACAATGCATAGCTATATGGATGGCACAAAACGGTACAAAATAGTACGTAACGTTATATTGATGTCAATGAATGAAAACATCATCTTCAAATATGAAAGTCTCATACATCTGTCAACCCCATTTTGATATCACATTTTTGCCTTCGATCTCTGACTTTGTCTCCAATTCATGGCAGTGCAGAGGAAAGCATGAAAACTTCGCTCCGAGATGATTAAGTGTTCTTCAACTCACTCCACGGCAATCGTTCACTACCACCGCCCCATCCATGACCACTCACGCGCCATTCAAATCTCCCTAACCACTACCACCCTACCCGGTACAAAGAACTCATGCCGCGTTGCAGCATGCGATTCATCACCTATCACTTCCTGTACGTCGCGCCGTTTACTGCTCTTCTGCAGATGACACCATCTCCTCTTCCTAGCTCACCCCTTTGGTTTTGGTATCATGGATGTGGTTCGACAAGGACGAGGAACAACGACTAGCGACGGAATGAAAACGCTACGTAGAAGCTTTGTTCTGACGACCATGATACATGCACAGCATTTGCAGAAGGGGACTTTGTACCATGCACAGGTTTGTTCATGTCCTGACTCTGTTTCTTCGTGCGAAGTTTCGTGAGAGATCTCATGCTCATCCTCAGCGACGTACTTGGCTAGACGCGCAGGTGGCGACTGCGGTATTTGTGCTGGTATCCGCGCTGCTTGCTTCACCGGCTTGTCCTGGTCTGCTTGTTTGCGCTGCTTGGCTCGTTTCTCATGCTTTGCCCGTCGTTTCCGTCGTTCCTTGTCGTCCTGCTTGTCCCAAATATCCCTCCTACCCCATCTTGTTCGTCGACGCATTCCCTCAAGTAACGAACCGGGGATGCAATGTAGATGTGCCGGGCGATTATAGGGGTTGATGGGAGCATCTGGTGTGCTGAACGGTGTTGGCGTGACGGGCAGCAGGTAGGAGAATTCAGTATCTGGGCGACATGTTGGAGGTGACGTGGCAGTGTTGCGGCCTGAAAAACGGGCTTCGTGGTATAGCCTTGACTGGTTTGTGGCAGGGTGAGTTTGGTGTTGGATTTTCGGGGAGGCGGATGGTGATATAGTCTCAGCTTTGTGCGCTCCTGCAGGAATGTGGCGTCCAGACAATAGATCTGCTTCCTCCTTGAACTTCACGACCGATCGTGGTGAAGGCGAACACAAATTGCAAGAGGCCTTAGTGGGCGGCTTCTTCGTGTGTATGCCAGCAGATCGATCACAATCATGGCATAGAAGCGGTATGCCATCCTCACTTCCCAAAAGTTCATCGCTCTCTCTTCTGACTATCATACAGCGGTAAAACTCCCGAGCAAGTGGAGTTGGCACACGGAGTGGCGATCGGGACCATGCCTCTTGAAATTCGGAGAAGGAAGGGAAGCGTCGCGGTGTTTCGATATTGACTATCACTGGTACTACATCTTCTTCAGCATCTTCTTCGACCTTGACTTTGACTGGAGTTCGAGATGGCGATCTCACACGGAAAGTCTGGCGTCGTGGTATCTCAAGACTGGCTGCAATTGGAGCACCATCTTCAGTCTTGATGCGGATTGGTATACGTGAGGGTGTTCCTTGGTGTTGCATTATGCCGCTCCTTAACTCCGGTCTCTAGATCGAGTGCTCGCGACTTTCCTGAAAGTATTAGAAATGGAGAACGGAATTTGGCGTATGATACAGATTCCAGACCACGAAGGCTTGATGGACCAGTGAGAATACAATTTTCTGTATGCGCGCTTGAATAGTGACCGAGCGGCGATAAAGCTTGAGGAGTGCTTCAGTTGCAGCTGGCTCCGTAAGGTTGAAAAGCCTCTGGGTTTTTTTTGTTCATCTACTGGACATGGTGTGTACGTGCACGAATGATACACGGTACTGAGTGGAGTTCTGTGTTCAGAGTCCAATCAAGTCTCTGTAGATTTGAGAACCTGTCATCTCCCGGTATTGCGCACACCGATATGGTTGATCGATCAACTCTGGCTGAAATTATAGACACGTGAACAATGTGATTAAGACGCTGTGACAGCGCAAAAGATGAGGGTTTAACGTGGTCGCGAACCTGCTTTCGATATACATAGTACGATACAGTTACCCATCAACCAGCCATTGACACTGACAGTGAGCAGCGCGCACCTCTTGTCGTTGCGCTCGATCTCCGGTACGTTTTGTGGATCGTGACATGGAGGCTGCAACATTACCGTGAGAGTCTTCCAGGCGCAACGCTATCTCTTCTGAGAGTGGAGCCAGGGTGCCGTCCGATCCCATAGTCACCTTCTGACAATAAGGCGTCTTGCCACCTGGCGCCCACTCTTCAAATAATCTTACGGAGTAAGGGAAGTCCGAAAGTCCTGCAGTCTTAGTTTTGGCAGTATCCGGTGCAGTGCCTGTCACTCTAGTGACGTATATGTAACCTTCAAGCAGGGTCTCGTTGAAGACGCACTGCCACAGGTTACTCCCAGGCTGGAACGGATCACCTAGCGCTGAAGGATGGGCTTGTAGCTCCCCATCGACGGGGAACTCATCCTCCGCGAGCAACACGACTTTGTCGTAGGTAGTTCGAAAATGATAGGTAGAACCATCTTCGTTCCTGGCACCTGCAACGACTGACAATTCCAAGGGCGGGATATTCGGTATGCCTTCGCCGTGGCGAACGCTAGTGTCGTTGGATGGTGACCCTACCGCTATCATAGTTGAAGTATCGTTGCCTGCCGGGGCAGGTAGTACACTGAGTTGAAAGGTTGAGTTGGATGCGCACTTCCACGGATTCAACTGATTGTCGCTTGCTAGGCATGCCGAATCCTGTTGTTGTGGAAGTTGAATCGGTAGCGCAAAAATTCCACGGCGAATACCGCTGGTGTAGTTGTCCCTTGGAGAGCCGTCACTCGCAGTGTATACAGCAGCGCTTTGATCCCTATAGATACGCCGTTAGCGGCATCCTAAAACTGGGCATTGGAGCAATTACCTGATTGGAGATCGATCTTTTACAGCTAAAAGACTCAACCCGATCGTAAGAAGCATCAGGAATTGTATCGCCAAGAGGGCCAGAATGCGTTGCTGTCGAGACATTCGATGCCACATGCATCTTGGAAGATTGGGCAGAGGCTTTTCATGCGCATCAATCGCGTTACATGACGGCACAAAAACCTCTTTTTCATTTTGATCTGGGCTGAGTATGGGGGCGGAAAGAATGTTGCTCCTCTCGAACGGAACAATCTCAATTCCATCCTCGATCTTCTTGAGAAGGCATGTTCCAGAGTTAACTCCAGGTGTGTCTGTGGACTGAGAGCTATCGTAATTGGATGGAAAAGTTGTATAGATACTCGGAAGTGGTTGAATGCTGTTGATAGACCGGTGAGGCAGCCGCATGAATGCAACGAAGAGATTTTGGGTTGATATTAATAGAGGGTATCCACGTTGTCGGACCAGCCAGACACTCAGAATAGTAAAAAGCGAATGATGGAACAAAGAGCGGACGAAAATAACAACTTGTACATACCCAAACTTCAGCTCGACATAGAACATATAAAGCTTCGTCCCTAGACCCTCAAGCTGTTGAGCTCAATGTGCCGAGCTTGCATATCGCTTTGACTACGCCGTACTCATACCAAAGGTCGACATCCAATCGCAGGTCTATTACATCCAAGGATGATTGGTTGCCGGTGCATCCTTGCTATAAAATTAAGGACGGATTGAGTAAAGAGGCTGAAAGTGTATTCGACGTCGATTTTGGGCATTGGCTCTGCGCTCCCCATAAGGGCTGTAGGTGGGCCGTGCAATAGCCGCCCATATTCACACGGGTCGTTAAAACGGCTATCACGTCTGTAAAGTCAAGCTCTATTCCGAATACGAACGGCTGCCGCGATAAAGCGGAATCATGAAAAGTAGAATGGCTTCTGCGCTATCTGCAAGCATGGCGCCTGTGGACGATTTTGCATTTAAAGCATCGTCAGCATGTTCCGCGCGATAATGGTCCGTTCCAATACAGACCCTACGCGTGGAATCCCGGCCTGTATGTTCGCTTGAACAAGCAGCAGGAAACGTTGTACTGCGCGTTTGTGTGTGTGTGACCACGCGCGAGGGCGTGTGTGTATGTGACGGGTAGCCGCTGCCCAGACGTGACATAGGTCGCGTCGAGGGTCCCGAACAGAGCTACGTTATCAACCTGCATCTGTTTCGCTGTCTTGCGATATGGCGCTAAGTTTGAATAATTGCAACGCGAACTTGAGCTTGTAGTTTGTCGGCTTCTGCCATGGGATGCAAAGTACGGGGACGCGTTCTGGTAAATTATGTGGGTGGTTGGGTTAGCGCTCCCGAGCGGGCAGGATCGACCCGAAGCGCGACAGGACCCGGCCATCGTCCTCATGAGCATCCAATGACATCCTATGTGTCCACTCTCCAGCTTTCTTGAGTGAGGAAGAAAACATGGTCAAATTGCGCGACTGCGTTGCCTTCCCTGAGGCGCAACGATTCCAGCCCTGCTTTTATCAGAAGTTGTTCAAACCCCAGAGTGGACGCGGAACCCGTCAGGTTTCGTAAAAATTGCCCTGTTTCGAAACAAGAAACAATGCACCAGCGTCATCTCACCATTGTTTCGAAGACAGGCAATCTTCAGGATCTTATACTAGATTGTGCATTTCTATTGCTTTGATACAGCTGACGTACATGGTAACCCTGGCGTCAATCGATGAGATTCTAAACATGCCAAGCTGAACAGTTAGGAGTCTAGGCATCAAAATGTCCACATGCTTGCTGACGATACCATGCTTTCTGCTAATATTAGGACATATGAGAGAAGTAGCTTGCCTGAAGCGTCCAAGGCTGTGCGGCAACTAAGCTTGAGTGGTGCTGATCTCATCAATCAGCCCCGAGTGTGTGCCACCATGACGGGAGAAAAGGCTCAGCCCCAGATGTGAAGCGTATAACACCTGACGATGAACCGTGGGGAAACGTGTTTGTCGTTCACTCTCGATCGATATACCAAATTATAACAAACAATTCGACAAGTATGGGCATATTCCAACGATCTTCTCGCGCAGCGCCCACATCTCAGGCATCGGTGGCTAGACAACATGGTATCCATTGGCCACTTTTCGCTTCCAGCGCCTTGCTCGCCGCTCTTTCAATCGTCATTTTCAGTTTGGTCAGTTCCATGGTAGCATGGCTGCTGGACCAGAAGCATCATGTGCACACATATCAAGTGGACTGGCCTGGAAATCCCACCCAAATCAATGTTGAGCCCAAGAATATGTGGACCGACCAAGGGCATGAAAGCAACGGCCTAGCAGTGTATGGATTCTTCCTGGGCATCTTTGGCATGTTGACGGCATGGAAGATGAGGAAGGCTGACCAGGTATGTCGAATGAAACTCTTCTCACCTACTCGGACAGCATGCTGATCGTTGTAAGCAGGCCCCAAGAAGCCTTACCGCTCTCACCACCTTGCTGCTGATCGGTACCGTGTTCAGCATATCAGCCTTCATCTTCGTCTTCGTAGTCACATACCAGACGACTGGCCAGCGGATTCGCGAGCCCATCGCCATCAACGCAGTCGGCCTCAACTACCCGGCTGAGAAATGGACACCTGAGACGTGGTTCAGGGCTATCCTCGATCTTCCCTTAGCCGATGGAGCGCAACACGCTCAAATCAAAAGCAGGGTTAAAAACATGGAAGCGTGGCGATGGATTTTGCTTCCTCTTTTACTTGTGTATATAACTGCATCGTACGTTGTAGTAACGACTTGGCTACGGCAGCGGAGGAATACGACAGTACGGGCAGGCTCTGCTGGTTCTGTAGAGAAGACAGGAGCTCGATGAATAACTACATGGGTTGATTGCACATGGCGGTGTCACACTCCAATTTTAGCGAGTTAGCAAGGCAGGTGCGAACCTCGGCGCGTGACAAAAAAGTCCCCCACCAAGCTTCAACTCGCTTCAACACACACGAACACAACTGCACCTACACCTACACCTTCACGTACGCGCGCCCTCTCCTTCTCTCTCTGACAAGAGGCTCCGCCATGGGTTGGCTCACCTACCTCGCCATGCCCGCCGTGCTTGTCATAGCCATGCGCCTGCTCTCGCTCGTGCTGCCCGCGAAACCCGCCCAGCTGGTGTCGTACTACGCCTTCGCAATAAGCTCCTTTACACTCATGTTGAGCTGCGCCCTGTACGGCACACTTGTGGCTATACCTCTACGCATGGTGGGCTATGGTGGACTCATTCAATGGACGGTTGCGCGAGCGTTCAAGTGGTGCATGTGGTTGGCCACTGGCGTGACGTTTCGAGTGACCGGGAGCATGAAGAAAGAGGGAGGTCTTAGTGGAGAAGACGCCCTCAAGGACCGTCCAGCAGTATTCGTTGGCAATCATCAGACGTGGGTTTCCAAGGCTCTCTTGCCAGGCCAAGCCTCGACCGCGGTGCTGACATTTTTTTTTATAGCGAACTCGATGTCCTCATGCTCGGCTGCATGTTCCCAAAATACACCTCCGTGACGGCCAAGAAGTCGCTCAAGTTTGTGCCTCTACTGGGCTGGTTCATGGCGCTCTCCAAAACCGTCTTTATCGACCGCGCAAACCGCACCTCGTCTCGCGCTGCATTCGACACGGCTGCTCACACGATGAAAACAACACGCCAGAACGTCTTCATCTTCCCTGAAGGCACGCGATCATATGCCTCAAAACCTGATCTCCTACCCTTCAAGAAGGGCGCGTTCCATCTTGCAGTACAAGCACAAGTTCCCATTGTGCCCGTCGTTTGTGGTAACTACTACCACGTTCTGGACGTCAAGGGCAAGAGATTCTCCCCAGGTGTGGTGGATGTTACCGTCTTACCGCCAATACAAACGAAGGGTTTGACGGCAGAGCACGTAGATGGCCTGGTCAAAAAGACAAGAGATGCCATGATGGACGAGCTGATTCGATTGAGTCACGTCTCAGGTGTGGGAAATGGCGAGCCGCTCCCGAGATCCAGTGGAGTCGATGGACAGGAGCGTAGTGAGCTAAGGAAACGGAATTAGCATTTGCACACTTGGCGCAAACGGCGTTGGGTGATGCTTGATATACACATTGATATCCCAAAGACGATGATGTCGGACTGAGTGACACGTACATAATCTTATTTTGAGTAAACGAAAAGCGATTCTAGTCCAACATAATGCGACAGCATGTTTTCCAGAAGCTCGTTGCCTCATCTCGTTAGCACGATGACTTGAAATCTGGCAAGTAACACCAATACAAAAACGTTTATATTCTCAAAGTTGCACAGGTAATGCACTGGAACAGTAGCCAAGTTTTTCGTTACACCAGTAGTTTTGTAGCACGACGAAAATCTCTAGGACAGACCGCGTATGTAAGATATAACCAAATGGATACGAGCTTCATGGGAGTGCAGAAGGGTTGAAGCTCGGCAAACTTTCCCCGCATACAGGAATGCTCGGAGTGAGCTACCCCACGGCTACCCCTCCTATTACCCAATGAGGCATTCCGTTCTGGCTAGACGCGTGAATGTAGGACATCGTGTACTTGCATATTAGCACATATAAATCTGCTCTAGCGGCCACTCAACTATTGCCCTGTTGTGATCATCCATCTAAGCAAAGTCAAGAGCAAGATTCGAGAAAGCCATGGCAGCAAGACAACCGGGTTTAGTCAACGAGACAAGAGTCGGACAGGCGTTCAGTGTCAAAGGACAAAGTGCTATAATCACAGGAGCTGGTTCAGGTATTAACTTCTCTTTTGCAGCTCTGCTTCTCAGCCATGGCTGCTCTGTCCTCATTGCCGATCTTTCACTTCGACCTGAAGCGGAGAAGTTGGTTCAAGAATACAGTGCCAAAGAACAGGATAAACCACGAGCTGTCTTTCAGAAGACCGATGTGACGGACTGGCCGCAGTTGAAGCGCATGTTTGAGGTCGGCGTCCAAGAGTTCGGAAAGATCGATATCGTGTGTCCAGGGGCAGGCGTCTACGAACCCCATTGGAGTAACTTCTGGCATCCTCCAGGCGTCGCCGGCAGCGCAAGTAGAGACCAGGTCGACGGAGGACGATATGCAAGTATCGACATCAATATTACCCACCCGATCCGTACGACGCAGCTCGCGATCTCACACTTTCTTAACCCACCTCCCGGCGTAGAGAAAGTGAGTGCGCAAAATCCAAAGAGAGTCGTCATCATCTCCAGCATTGCTGGCCAAAATCCCAATTTGCATGCGCCCATCTACACGGCCGCTAAGCACGCCATGAACGGCTTTGTACGCTCCTTGGGAACGCTCGAGGCAGAAATGGGAATTCGCGTCAACGGCGTGGCACCTGGCGTCATCAAAACACCCCTGTGGACCGAACATCCAGAAAAAATGACGTTCATCGATGAGACCAAGGACGCGTGGGCAACGCCCGAGGAAGTGGCCGAAGCCATGTTGCGATTGTTAGAAGCAACTGAGCTGGGCGGAGGCAAGATCCTTGAGGTAGGCGCGAAGCAGACGAGGCTAGTAGAGGCATTCGTACGTATTCACTGACCGTGTTGAATTGTGTATGTATGCTAACAGTTGGTGATATAGAATGATCCGGGACCGAGTGGAGCAGGGCATACAGTTAGCAATCTTCATGAGCAGTATAGCGAGGTGTATGGGTGGCTGCAGCAAGATGGATGGGGTGGGGGGATTGGCAAGTCGAAGTTGTAATGTTCGACTGTTATCGTAGTATGAAGAAATTGCCTCATCCACAGTATGCTACCAAGACCATCGTGATAGGTCCAACATGGCTCGAGCGCGGAAGTCAGAAGAAGAGGATCGTTTTCTCCGGATCGGACTTTTGGCCGAACCTGCCCTGGAGGCATTCGCGGGAATTTGCAGCCCGCGGCTAAAAAACATACGATACAGTGAATGCCTTTGCTCCGGTGTGCTGTAGAGTGTTGGCTAGAACTCAGGACAAACAAGCTTCTTCGTAATGATGAATTGCACGTGGATGGCTCGGACGACAGTGCTCCGATGCGCCAAAATTTCCGTCGCTAGTGGTTACCAGATGCGGTGAGAGGGCTGACTGAGCGAGCGCCTTCTGCCGTGATTGCCACTTGGTGACCCAGTGTGACGCTGTTTTTCCATGGAGGGGCCCGGAAGGATGAGGGGCGCTACGTATGAAAGAGCCCCACCGCTGCAGCTGTCCCAACAGACACTTTTACTCTCCAACCTCATACCACTTCATAAGACACTCACATCACCTGTAACATCAAGTGCACACATAGACACTTGCATTCCTCTTTACATTCCCCATCCACATACATATACCCACCCACAATGCCTAGCTCCCTCGACCAACTCAAGGCCTCTGGCACCGTAAGTATTTCCACAATCGCAACACCAGGCGCGCGGAAGAATTATATCTAACCAATTCGCCCTACAGACCGTCGTCGCCGACTCTGGTGACTTCGCTACCATCAAGAAGTACCAGCCCCAGGATGCGACCACCAACCCCTCGTTGATTCTCGCCGCGTCTAAGAAGCCCGAGTACGAGAAGCTCATCGACGCGGCCGTCGCATACGGCAAGAAGAACGGCACAGACCTCGAGAACCAGGTCGACACCACACTTGACAACCTGCTGGTACAGTTTGGCAAGGAGATCCTCCAGATTGTCCCCGGCAAGGTCTCAACAGAAGTTGATGCGCGCTTCTCTTTCTCCACAGAGCAGTCTGTAAACAAGGCGCTGCACATCATCGATCTCTACAAGGAGATTGGCATTGACAAGGAGCGCGTCCTCATCAAGCTCGCATCCACATGGGAGGGTATCAAGGCTGCTGAGATCCTGCAGTCCAAGCACGGCATCAACTGCAACTTGACCCTCATGTTCTCACAAGTCCAGGCCATCGCCGCCGCCGAGGCCGGTGCCTACCTCATCTCTCCCTTCGTTGGCCGCATCCTTGACTGGTACAAGGCCGCACACAAGAAGGAGTACAAGAAGGAGGAGGACCCCGGTGTCAAGTCCGTCGTGCAAATCTTCAACTACTACAAGAAGCACGGCTACAAGACCATTGTCATGGGCGCGTCTTTCCGTAGCGTCGGTGAGGTCACCGAGCTGGCTGGTTGCGACTACCTGACCATTGCTGTAAGTTTCGCTGATAAATTGTTCTCTTACACATTTGACTAACGGAACCAGCCCAACCTACTTGAGGAGCTTTACAACTCACAAGAAGACGTCCCCAAGAAGCTCGTCGCCGAGGATGCTAGCAAGCTCGACCTTGAGAAGAAGACCTACATCAACGACGAGGCTGAGTTCCGCTTCTACTTCAACGAGGACCAGATGGCCGTCGAGAAGCTCCGTGAGGGTATCTCGAAATTCGCTGCTGATGCCATCACCCTCAAGGATATCCTCCGCAAGAAGATCCAGGCCGCATAAATTGCTTAGTCCGATAACGGCCGTGCAATGAGCATCTGAAGACTCTTAAGGCTTTCATAAATAGATAGTAAAATTGATATCAGATGTAAAATGACAAGCTAGCCCCTGTGAAACCATGAGTGTAAACATTACTCAAGATTACACGTGAATGTATGCGGAACCACGTCAAGTCGTGGGCATGGTAGGTATTAATCATTCGTCGGTTCTGGCCCGGCATTAGTGGAGTTGCGTCACTACATTTGGACAGCCCCGCATTCGGCTTTCAAAGCTCACCGAGAGACAGCTGTCTGATAGCTTCTCTCTTCCTCTCCATCAACGCCTACACAATCACAATCCCGAAACACACATCAATACCATCAATACCATCAATACAAATCACATAACCGTCAAAATGGTCAAAGCCGGTACGTCTATGTTCAGTAGCTGCACAAGCTTTCCCCATTGTGGCATGGTGGGGTCGTCGGGGTGCGTAAGATTGAGCAGATTAACTCGACGACGCGGTACTCAGCGGTATCAAAACGCTGCAAAGAGGTCAATTGGACAGCTTTGGGGCCTTTATGAGGACCCTGCTGTCATTCCCGCAGCGTGGACCATTCTTGGGTCTTCCGGGGGTCTCCAATCAGCTCTCTTTGCACGAGACACCTTGATGGCCTTCTACTACATGCTCAGACACACCTACGTTACAGAAGCTTAAAAACAACGTTATACTAACGTAAGATTACAGTCGCCGTCCTCCGTGGAGACTCCAACATCAAGGGTACCGTCACCTTTGAGCAGGCCGACGAGTCTTCCAACACCACCATCTCATGGAACATCACCGGCCACGACGCCAACGCTGAGCGTGGCATGCACGTCCACGCCTTTGGCGACAACACAAACGGTTGCACATCCGCCGGTCCCCACTTCAACCCCCACAACAAGACACACGGTGCCCCCGAGGACGAGGAGCGCCACGTCGGTGACTTGGGCAACTTCAAGACTGATGGTCAGGGTAATGCGCAGGGAAGTGTCACAGACAAGTTGATCAAGTTGATCGGCTCCGAGAGCGTCATTGGCCGTACCATTGTCGTCCACGCTGGAACCGACGACCTCGGCAAGGGCGGACACGAGGAGTCGAAGAAGACTGGTAACGCTGGCGCTCGTCCCGCTTGCGGTGTTATTGGCATCTCCAACTAGATGTATCATTAAAAAAAATTTAGCGAGCGAGTAGTCTTAGGATAGCCAAATCAATCTATCTATACCTCTCACAACATATATACAGTACACATGTGGTAGTCGTGCTGTTAACATATGAGATTTCATTTATTTGTTGCCTATTTAGACTGGCTATTCGCCCTGACCACAATCATGTCCCCGCAGCTGCATCAACTCGCTTTGTTGGAGATGACCGAATCTCATGTGATTGAGCGCAGCTAGCAGCATACGTGGGCGATTGCAGTGAGGGTAGGAATGTTGATAAGAGTGTTGTACCAATGTCCAGACACTAGAGCGATAGAGAACAAGACCAGAGCCAAACTCCACGCCAATGCAGAAGGGTATCGATGCTTACAGTCGAGAGGGAATGCGCGCCCCCAAGCGCCCACAGTCGCATGTTACGCTAGAGCTCAGAGCTTTCTTCTGTAGGCTCGAAGGAACTCCCGGCAATCACGGTAACGATTCTTCTTGTGTTCCAGTAGCTGTTGGCGTATCCGTTGTTTGTCGAGCTCCAGCTCGCGGCGAACTCTTTCTGGTTCATAAAGTTCCTGCTTTTGGTGAACTCTTCTTTGTTCGGCTTCCCGCTCTCGACGAACGCTCTCATTCCGTATATACTGGGAACAGAATTCTTTCCCATAACAGTGGAGTCCGACATGCAGAAGAAGTGGACTACTGTAGTGATCAAGGTCAGTACGAAATTAGAGGTATGTGAATACCACTTAGCGAAATATTAGAAAGAGGTATAAGCCACCGCCCCCGTCCTAGCGAGCACTAGAACAGAACAGGGGGAGCGGGAAAGTTATTACATGTTGACGACACGAGTATCGTCCTTGAGAAATTCACGGCGAAACCTCGCAATTTCCGCGGCAATACCGTTGGGATCCTTGATGTTCCTCTGGCGAAGGTCTTTGAGCACGCCACGGAGACCGTCATTCCAGCGTTGCTTCTCCTCGGACGTCTTACCGGGGTTGGCGGTTCCGAGCTGAACAAGCAGTCTGTCACCTATTGAAGATACAAGTTAGTATTTGCGCATATGTACAGTCGGGAAAACTGTAGTAGTAAAAAAAAAACGAAACTCTGAAATAAAGGAAAAAACTCCTCTACAACGCACCAGTAATGGCAACCTCCCTGAAGTGCTGATCAGGACATTCAGGGTCGTTGCATACGCCACCAGTTGACTCGTACTGGCAGAGAGGCTTCTCTGGGTTTATCTGATGACTGAAAGTCAAGGATAGGAAGCCACCTTGCACATCTTGAGCATAAGAAGGATGGTAACGGTAAGATTTGAACATCCGTAGCGGGCTCTCGTACGGAGTGAACTTGGGTGGCTGTGGTTCTTCGATCTCAGCGGGCACAGGCACCTGATCTAGATTAGCTAAGCCTCCCAAATGGTGATTGACGTACAGGTTCGCCAGCGGCCACCGTCGATGTTACCTCTCGAAGTGGTTGCAGCTCGGGCGCTAGATCATCGGCCATTTCGGCGTCCTGATGCGACGGGTTCTTTGCTGATATAGTCTCCACGTCGGGCTCTGGAGTAGATTCATCATCTGATTCGCTGTCATCTGAGCTTTCATCAGACGACGACGTAGCAATGTCCATGGCACCATCTTCCGCTTCAGCCTGACCCGTGGGGGCGTCGAGGTGTGTGGAGGCATCATCGCCGCCCTGAACCTCCGAGACATCTTCGTCGACGTCGGGCGGTTCATAGGCTTCTTCCTCTTGTGTACCAGCTGGCGAAGTTGCAAGCGAGAACTCAGGTTTGGTCTGGGCCTCAACTTCCTCTGCCACAGGGGCTTCTGGGACGACGACGGGTTCTTCGGGCTCATATTCCGGTTCGTACTCTTCCTCGTCATCATCTCCCTCACTAACGGACATGTCGACCTCCTCTCCTTCTTCCGATGGCGAGGGCGCGGTGGTGGGCTGCTGAATCGCTTGGTCCACAGGAGCGTTGGTATTGGCCTGCACTACCTCATTCGCTGTGGCTGGAACAACATGGACATTGGCTGGCAAATCTTGCGATTCAGTGCGCTTCTGAGATGCTTCCGAGTAGACGTGGTTTTGTTGAGACAACACCTGCGATGCACCAGCTGGCTGAAGAGTGATGTCTTCCCGCGAAATCTTCTCTGAGACTTGGGTGTGACCCAGATCATCTGGTCCAGTTGAGACATCAGGCTCCGCTGAATTTTGCCCAAGTCCAGGGAAGGTGTTCTGAGGAAGATTCCAAGCTGGAGGAGAGTTGTCGATTGTGGCCTGCACCACAGGACGAGTTTGTTGAAGTGATTCATTAGAATCTGAAGATTGTTCGCCCTCAATTTCATCTTTCTTGGCACGTAGTTGTGCATGAGACATGCCCTCGGTGTCGACACCGAGATCCTCCAGCTCTTTGCTCAGCTGTTCCTTGTCCCTTGCGATCTTCTCGTTCTGCGCCGTCAGCTGCTCCAGCTCTTTGGTCAGTTGAGCCATCCTACTCGCGTTGCTTGCAATCTCGGCATCCAATGTAGGCAGTCTGGATTCAATCTCCGCTCGGCGCATTCGGCGCGAGTCGTTGCCATCGTGCGAACGTGTCGGTAACGATGTGGAAGTCTGAAGTGATGAACCTGGCGTCGAAGGTTTTTGGCTCGAGGATGGTGATGCGACAGTGGTAGTAGCTGCTGCCAACCTATCTCGCTCCCGCTTTTCAGCAAGTTTCCTCTTGAGTGTCTCTCGCATGGCCACCAGCTGCTTCTCCTTATCTACCAACTCCTTCTCACGCATAACCGTATTGGGGGTCTGCGAACCAGACGTACCAACAGTGGCGTTTGATGGGGTCGCAGGTGGCGCACCAGAAGGAAAGTTGGGGAGATTTCCAACAGTCTGGCGCGAATTCTGGCTGGCTTGGAGAGAAGGTTGATCGTCGTCGATGTCCATGTCGCTACCGTTGGACTCGTCTTCGCTGACGTCTATTATCATTGAATCATCTTCTTGATCAGCGTGTGGAGACTGGCCTAGAGGCCGTGTGTGAGGAGTGATAACGGGTGGGAAGGAGGACTGTGGTTGAGATGCGGCAGGTGCAGGTGTATTAGACGTCGAAGATGCGCTCATGAAGAGACCCGGGATGGCAGAGAATGATGGCACGTAGGCGGTACTTGTAGGTGTTTGCGACCCTGGGGTAACTGGCGCAACTGGCGCAACCGACGGCTTCTGTCTCGCCTTGATCGCTTCCAAGCGCTGCTTAATCAACTCGGTATTACGGGCTCTCTGTTCGTCTGTCACAGGCGGTTTGGAAGTAGGTGGGGTCGCAGGCTGGGATGTCTTGGTAGCCGGCGCGGGAGTAGTGGTTTTGGTGGTGGCCTGTTTCGCTGCCTTTGCGGCCTGAAGGCGTGCTATGTAATCTTGACGGCCTACTGGCGACGCGGCAGACTTGGGGGTGTCTTGCGTAACAGGCGTTAGTGGCTGCACAGCAGGAGCCTTGGAAACAGCATCATTGCTCTTAGGTGGCAGAATGGGCGCAGGTTCCGACGGCAGGTTTGCGCTCTGGTACAGGCCTCTCAGCAGCTCGGGATCAAGCTGTTCGTGAGCTAGGGCGCGATAGGTGACATTGTTGCTATGCAAGAGCTTGATGAAGTGTTTGGCCGCGTCGCGATCCTGCTGTAGCTTGTCCATGATGGTGGGTGGACTGTCGCCTCCGCCCTCACTCAACTCGCCATCTTCGCGATCGCTATCCATGACCTCTTGTATCCGCTCTGGGGGTGGAGGTAGTGAGGGCGGCGGAGGCAGCAAAGATGGCGGAGGGAAGTGAGATGGGGGGAAAGCCATGTTGGGGAATGGCGGCGGCGGCGGAAGGTTGGGAGCACCTGGCGGGAAAGAGCCATTCTGGAACAGGGCCCAGAGGGCAGGATCGGGAGGAGGGAAGGCGGGGAACGGAGGCTGTTGGCCATTTGGCGCATACGGAGCGAGGTTTATGCCCGGGAGCTGTTGCATCGGCGGGGGATGCGCGTAGTTGTTCGCCATGACGCGCGATGGAGAAAGTGGGTGGTTCACGAGATAATATCGCGAATCGCGACAGAGCTGCCCGGGCTAATGCAGGCGGCACGTGATAGCGCACCGCAGCCAATCACGTCATGTGTGGCTGTTGCTAGGGGCCGCGGGCGGCTGTCATTGTTTACGTGCAGCGAGTCTGTACCAGGAAACCATCCATAGGGTTTCTTTTGCACCTGCCTGCACCCGCGTCCCCGCATACCACTGTACATACAATGTCAATAGACTAGGCCCAAATGAACCATTCGGATACGACAACATCACCACCCCGGACAGGACGACACCAACATCACCCACCACCATGAGTGCGCCCGGGCCCGCGCCAAATGGCCGCCCCTTCGCCCGCAACTCGCGCAACACTCCCTTTGCCAGGAACACATCGCAGATGGTTTCATCGCCGCTGAATGAGAACGGAGACTCTGGCATGCCAGGCCACCTGCGCAACCGCTCCCTCACAAACCTCACCAGCCCGACCGGGCTGGGCCGCAGCGAATCGCGCCTCCGCTCCAACTCGCACCGCAACAGCACCCCCGTCGGCACCTTTGCCCCGCAGTTCATCTCGGAAGAGGAGAACGAGGCCCCGCGTCTGGGCGGCATTGTAGAGGGCGAGAACGACTTCTCTGGCAAGCGCTATGTCTGGCTCAGAGACCCCACCACCGCCTTCGTCCGCGGATGGGTCGTCGAGGCCCTGCCAGGAGGACGAATTCTAGTCCAATGCGACAATGGCACCCAGCAAGACGTCGAAGCCGATGCCATCGACAAGGTCAATCCCGCCAAATTCGACAAGGCCGACGACATGGCTGAACTTACGCATTTGAACGAGCCCTCAGTCATCCATAATCTCCATATGCGATACCAGGCCGATCTCATATACACCTACTCCGGACTGTTTCTGGTCACCGTGAACCCTTACTGTCCACTGCCCATCTACTCAAGAGAGTACATCAACATGTACCGGGGGCGGAGCAGAGAGGAGACCAAACCGCATATCTTCGCCATGGCTGACCATGCTTTTCGGAACCTCATAGAGGAGGGCACCAACCAGAGCATCCTCGTGACGTGAGTCAGTCCAACTCTAGAACAACTGTAACTGACATTCTATAGCGGAGAATCCGGTGCTGGTAAGACTGAGAATACCAAGAAGGTCATCCAATATCTAGCTGCCGTCGCGAACTCGGATACTCCACGTCCAAAGTCGGGCGGACGCAACCTCTCCAACCTCTCCGAGCAGATCCTACGCGCGAACCCTATCCTCGAAGCCTTTGGTAATGCGCAGACGGTACGGAATAACAACTCGTCTCGTTTTGGAAAGTTCATCAGGATCCAATTCTCCCGCCAAGGTCACATCGCTGGTGCGCACATAGACTGGTATCTATTGGAGAAGTCAAGAGTCGTGCGTCTCAACTCGAACGAGCGTAATTATCATGTTTTCTATCAGCTGCTGCGCGGCGCACAGAGCCAGATGAAGCAGGACTTTTTCTTGGACGGCAAAGACACCGATGACTTTGACTACACCAGGCATGGCAACGATGTAATTTCCGGAGTCGACGACCGTGATGAGTGGAATGGCTTGATTGAGGCCTTCCATGTCATGGGTTTTACCGAGAAGGAGCAATCGGGTATCATAAAAACTATCGCCGCGGTTCTACACTTGGGCAACATCCGAGCCGTCAAGGAGAGCCGACGGGCAGACCAGGCTACACTGAATCTTGCGGCCGAGCAACAAGCTCAGATAGTCGCCCAACTACTCGGCATCCCCGCCGAAGGCTTCATCAAGGCCCTTCTACATCCTCGTGTCAAGGCTGGAAGAGAATGGGTTGAAAAGGTTCAGACACCAGAGCAAGTCAATCTCTCCATTGACGCCCTTGCCAAGGGTATTTATGAGCGGGGTTTTGGCGACCTCGTCGACCGCATCAATCGTCAGCTTGACCAGACTGGTGCTGGCGCAGACGACTCACATTTTATCGGTGTTCTTGATATTGCCGGATTCGAAATTTTTGATGAGAATAGCTTCGAACAACTCTGCATCAACTACACTAACGAGAAGCTGCAACAATTCTTCAATCACCACATGTTCGTCCTGGAACAAGAGGAATACGCACGCGAACAGATAGAATGGAAATTCATCGATTTTGGCCGCGATCTCCAGCCGACAATCGACCTGATTGAGTTGCCAAACCCCATTGGTATCTTCTCCTGCCTGGACGAGGACAGTGTTATGCCCAAAGCGACCGACAAGAGCTTTACAGAGAAGCTGCATTCACTATGGGACCGCAAGAGCACCAAGTACAAGCGCTCAATGCTGACCCAAGGTTTCGTTCTTACACATTACGCTGCCGAAGTAGAGTACTCTACAGAAAACTGGCTAGAAAAGAATAAGGACCCATTGAATGACAACGTCACGCGTCTCTTGGCTAGTTCTACTGACAAGCAAATCGCCAACCTCTTTGTGGATTGTGCTGATCCGGACGATGGCATGGGCGGAACCCGCAGCCGCGTCAAGAAGGGCCTCTTCCGTACTGTCGCTCAGCGCCACAAAGAGCATCTGTCAACGTTGATGACCCAGCTCCATTCCACGCACCCCCATTTCGTCCGATGCATTCTCCCAAATCACAAGAAACGGCCGAAGCAGTTTAGCGCTCCTCTTGTTCTTGACCAACTACGATGCAACGGTGTCCTGGAAGGTATTCGTATCGCACGTACCGGCTTCCCCAACCGACTTCCTTTCGTGGAGTTCCGCCAAAGATACGAGGTGCTTTGTAGAGATCTCCCCAAAGGCTATATCGAAGGGCAAGTGGCGGCGAGCATGATCCTCGAAAAGATCAACCTTGACAGGTCGCTGTACCGTGTCGGAATCACCAAGGTCTTCTTCCGGGCTGGTGTTCTTGCCGAGCTGGAAGATCAACGCGATGCACTCATCCGGGATATCATGATCCGTTTCCAGTCCGTAGCTCGCGGATTTGTTCAACGCCGCCTGGCCAACAAGCGTCTTTATCGAGCCGAAGCCACTCGCATCATCCAGCGTAACTTTCAGGTCTACCTTGATCTACAATCGAACCCATGGTGGAGGCTTTACGCTCGAATGAGGCCCATGCTTGGAGCCACACGTCAAGCAGCAGAGGTCAAGAAGCGCGATGAGATGATCCACCAACTCGAGGCGAAAATGCAACAAGAAGCTGAAGAGAGACAACGGGTCGAAGACGAGCGAAGACGCGCAGAAATGGATATCCAACGCATTCAGCAGACGCTCGAGAGCGAACGTGCGCTTGCGTTGGATAAGGAAGAGATCTTCAAGCGTCTCCAACTTCGTGAAACTGAACTCTCTGAGAAGCTTGCTGGTGCTATCGAAGATCAAGACGAACTCGAAGATCAGTTAGACGCTCTCATGGAAGCAAAGAAGAGGACTGAGGAGGAGGCTGAGCATTTGCGCAAAGAGCTCGAACAAGCTGGGCAGATCATCAGCAAACTTGAGACAGAAACACAGGAGCTAGAGGAGCAGAACGCCCGGCTAGACCAGCAACTCAAGGAGCTTGAAGTTCAGCATTCTCAGCGAAGTCAGGCCGAGGAATCATTGAGTCAGGAGATCAAGATGCTCACGAGCCACCTGAGCTTGAAAGAACGGAAACTTGAGGACCTTCAAGCCAAGCTCCTCAAGACAGATCAAGACCTTGACATTAAGTTGGCGGCTTCCCAGAAGGAGGTACAGGCCGGCAAGAACCAGATCAAAGAACTTCTCGACGAGAACCGGCAGATCCGTCAACAGATAACAGATTTGTCCTCGACGTCTACCAGTTACGAAGATCTCATCAGACGGAAAGAGAGCGAGCTGGCGATCCTAAAGACCGACCTCAAGAACTATGAAAATGACCGCCGGTTGTTTGACGATGAGAAGCGAACCCTGGCGTCCAAGCATGACGATCTTCAAAGCCGCCTTCGAGATGCGAAGGCTGAGCTGGATGCCGTGCGCTCCCAAAAGCAACAATTGGAACGCGAGGCTGCAGACGCAAAACGCCTACTCGAGGAAAAGATTTCCGAGGACAACGAATACACAGAAAGCCGGAAACTGCTGGAAGAGCAAACGAACGCTCTCAAGGCCGAGCTTTTTGCAGTACAAAAGGAGCTCAGTCGGGAAAGGCAATCGCGTGACGATGTCGAGATGCTCGGGGAGCACAAATACGACACGCTCAAGCGTGACTACGATGCGTTGAACGAATCGAAGATCACCATTGAGAAAGAGATGTACGCCCAGCAGGACGTTCTTCGACGAGCTACGGAGAGTCGCACAGCCCATGAGAAGGAGCGCAAGGAATATCAGACTGAACTTCGCACCCTTCGTGAAAAGTACCTGAAGTTGGAGGAAGAGAAGCTGGACGCTGATGCTCAAGCAGAACGTGCGCAGTCAAAACTGGCTACAGAGCGACAAGCCGTACAACAACTTGAGCTGGAGGCAAAGGATCAACAGCTTGATCAACTTGAGGCGGAGCGTGATGACCTAGCTGAGCAAGTTCACAACTTGACGCAGATGCTCGCCGACTCAGACTCGTTCAAGGAGCGCAATGATCAGCAAAAAGAGCGCCTAGAACGTGAGATTGTCACCATCAAAGGAAGACTCACGGCATCCGAGAACGACAACCGGGCACTTCTCAACAAGCTGCAACAAAAGAATTTGGACATCGCGCGAACAAACTCCCGAGCTAGTGACACACATCGTGTAAAACTCACTCAGTTGACTCACGAGAAGTCTAAAGCCGAGGAAGAGAATAAGCGCCTCTTCCGTCAGCTCGAAGACTCGCAGCTCACGATTGCGTCTTTGGAAAAGCAGAAAGAGAAGTTGTCGCTCAGTCTTGAAGACCTCAACCACGAACTTGCAAGGGAGCACAAGACAAGCCGCAATGCGGAGCAGGCCTCGTCCACCATCAATCTACAACTGGCAGACGTCAACCGTCAGCTTGAGACCGAGCGCCAGTTGCGTACACAGGCTCAAGCCAGTGCACGTGCTGTTCAAGCAACGCTTGACAACACAAACACTGAGTTGGAGGAATGCCATCGACAGCTTATGCTCCTTCGCAAGGTCTTTGACCCAGACTCGGCAGATGTTGCGATCACTTACGAAGCCGCTAAGCCTGACATTGTGAAGACCGTGGACATTGCTGAGCGTCTCGAGGCTGCTAACCAAGCCTTGCGCGTAGCATCAGAGCGATACTCGCGTGCTGAGGCTCAACTCGACGAGCTCCGAGAAAGGCACGAGGGCGAGCTTCATGACCTGGATACACGCCACACCAACTCAAAGCGTGCACTGTTGGAGGAGATGAACGGCAACCAAGTCAATCAACGCGGAACACCTACACACAACCGGAAAGACAGCGAGAACAAGCGTCCATTCTCGATCACAAATACTCCCCAAAACCAGCGCCACATCAGCAATGCCACGAACGATTCCGCACGTTCTGATAGGACAGTTGATACTGTCGCTTTCAACAACCGTATGGACATCGCTGCCGAGCTCGAGTTGGTACAAAACCAGTTGCAGATGTCAGAAATGCAAAACAAACACCTTCAAGACCAGCTTGGACGCTCGCCCGTGCGCAACAACGATTGGCAGGAAGATAGCCCGTCTGTCAGAAGGGTGCAGAAGTTGGAGCGTGAGAACTACCGTCTACACGATATGCTGGATGATTCTGCCACCAAGGTTACCTCTCTTGAGCGTAGCCTTCATTCTGGTCAACTCTCGTACCAAGAGGTTCAGACGAAGTCCCATGAGCAACTTTTCGATCTCTTGACCGCGCAAGAGCAGTCACGTAAATCGGTCGTACAAGCCCACAACACCGCTATCAACGAACTCGCCGACGCCAAGACCGCCTTTGACGACATCAAGCAGGCCAAGCTCTCATTGGAGTCTGAACTTCGCGAGATGCATGCCGAGCTCGAAGACATCACTCAGGAACGAGAGCTAGAGCACGCAAATCACAATCAGCTTCTCCAAGAATTTGCCGATCTCCAGATCCGATTGGACAACGAGACATCGGCCTTAGTTGATGTACAGTCAAGCTTAAACTTGTACAAGAGCAGGGCCGACGACTACTTCAGCAAGTTGGAACAAGCAGAGATCTCCGTACTGAGAGCATCCCGTGCAGAGCAATTTGCAAAGTCGCAAGCTCGGGAAGCTGAAGAAACGTGTGCAACGATCATGGCTGAGCGAAAGGAGATGGACGGCATGGTCGAGGACCTGCAGCGAACAGTCCAGCGGTACGACGAACGTGTTGAAGACCTCTCGACAGACTTGGAGACAGCCCTGCAAGCCAAGAAACGACTACAGAATGAGCTTGAAGATTACAGAAGTCAGCACGCCCATGATGTTGAGGACAGCGAAACTTCGCTGGAGCAGACACGAAAGAAGTACCAGTCCGAGTTGGCATCTCTTACCCAGGAAATCGACCAAGAGCGCGAGAATGTCATTCACGTACGCGAAGAGAATGGTCGACTACGGGAAGAGATTGAAGAGTTGAGGAACAAGTGGGATGACGAACTGCTCAACTCGTCAACCTGGGCGAAGGAGAAGAGCCGTCTTGAGATGACGCTGCAAACTATCTCCAACTCGCGCGACGAGGCCGCCAATGCGCACAATGAAGCGCAGTCCAAGATCGTTAGTCTGCTGTCACAAGTCCGTAACCTGCGGACCAACGTCGACGACCTTGCAGCTGAGCGCGATTCTGCCATCGAGGAGAAGAAGCGTCTCGAATCGCGTCTTCAAGAGGCTGCAGACGCCCTCGACGAACTATCTCGCTCAGAATCTCCCGCCATGCGTAATGCGGCTGCTTATGATCGTGACTTACTGGAGCTCAAGTCCGGCTTGGCACAGCAGGAGGACATCACTGCCGCTGCAGTAGGCAAGATGCGTCGCGCAGAGGCCCTTGCTCAAGAATTGCAAAAGGATATCGTAGCTGAACGTGAAGCGAACGTGAAACTTCACAAGGATAAGGCAGCTGTTGAGAAGGGACTGAAGGATCTACAGCTTCGCCTAGTAGATCTTGAGACAAAGGGCTACAGCGGATCAGCTGGCAAGGACGTCCGGTTCCTCCATGGACGTATTCAAGAAGTATGCTGACACTCCCTATGTTAAATTCTTAATTTTCAGCACTAACATCTCTCACCAGCTCGAACAAGCTCTCGAAAACAGCGAATCCACTCGTCTCTCCGAATCTCGTAGCGTCCGAAACGTCGACCGCACGGTAAAGGACCTACAAACACAAATTGAGCGCCGTGACAAGCAAAACGCCCAGGTCATGGACGATCTCAACAAGTCACGCGACAAGATTTCCAACCTCCTCGCCACGATCGACGATCTTCAATCCTCCGACTCGACGAACCAACTCGCCGCTAAGCGTGCCGAACGCGAACTCCGCGAAGAACGAGAAAAGAACCTGCGCCTTGAGCGTGAACTGGAGGGATGGAAGAACCTCGGTGCCCAGCGCCACAGCGCCCTTGGCGTTCCTCGTGCACCAGGCAGTGAAGCAGGCGGTGAAACGCGTTCGCGACGAGGCAGTTCAATCGGCTTGCTGATGGGCGAGATGGGCGAAGTCGGTCCAAATGACAAGGGCAAGTTCGGCAGTCTACGCTCTGGTCTCCGTCGTGTCAGTGGTCAGAAGGGTTTTTTGTAGTAGATGGGGCCTCTGAGGGGAGGGGTGCATGGAGGTCCCGGTATCCAATCATGAAGCTGAGTCCGCCGTTAGAAGAAGAAGAGGACTTTGCAACGAGAGTTGTTGATAGTGAGCATTTTGCACAACGTCCTGTCGTTACTGGAACAGTGGAGTTGGGTGAGCAGGAATTTCATACACTGGCACGGGCTCTTAGTGGGAGGAAAGGCGCAGGAAGCCCGCATGAGCATGATGTTGAAGAGATGGATGTGGAAATTACGGATGACGAGAGTAAGGCTGGGGATGATGGGGATAGTGCTGTGGGTGGTGTCGGTATTAAACGGAAGAGGACTATTCGTGTTGTGATCAGGTCCAGGGCGTTTATATAGGACTGATGGACTTGATACCCCGGGTCCGGTTCTTACTCGCTTCTGTTGTTGTTGTCGTTATTTTTCGCAAGGCGTCTCGGGTCGGGATTATACACCTCTGGACGTTTATACCTTTTGGACGTTGCATTGGGCTTTGGAAGTTTACATATATATATAATAATTGGTGAATTACTTTTCTACTTCAACACAACGATCTCCTGTGAAGGACCGGCCAAACTATAGTAGCGGTACGAGATCTGTGTGATCAAGTGAATAGGTCCCAGGCATCAGCGTATACTGCATATCTTACGAAGGCCACAGTACTTGCCTGAGGCCACGTTTTTAAATCATATCAGCATAGCCAAGGCGGCAGACGGCTATCTTTACAAAGCATCAGACTTGCAGCAATTTCAAACACGAAGCCTGTTCGAGGTACAATTTGGTATATTGTTCCAGCATCAATTCGTGGGTATGTAGATTCCTAGATTATACTTCTGGTAACGTAACAACCCAGACGTCTAGAAGCAGAAGACTTGATCTTCTAGCTTGCTGACTGGCCTTGCCTTGGCGTAGCCCAGACTCTCAGTCGCCTTCTTCATGGCCGCGACCATAGGAGGCGGTCCACAAATGAGGATCTTAACGTCGTTGGCAGGTGCTGGCAGCTTCTCCTTGATCATATCGGCAGTGACGAAGCCGGTACCACCAGTCCAGTTCTCGGGTGGGTTGTTCAGAACGTAGTGGACATTGAATTTGGGATCCTTGGCCGCTAGCGAGTCAAGCTCGTCCTTGAGTAGGATGTCTTCGGGGTTGACGTTGGCGAAAATGAGGTCGACGGCTGTCTTATCACCTGTAGAGCGTCCACGCATGATAGCCTTGGCGACTTGTAGCATAGGCGTAATACCAGTACCACCAGCAATCATACCGAAGTGCCTGACCATGTTGGGTGTGTAGACCATGGCGCCCTTGGGGCCCTTGACTTTGATTGTGTCTCCGATCTTCAAGCCCGCGACGTGCTTGGAGATGTTACCGGTGGGGTATGACTTGATGAGGAGGTCGACATGGCCCTTGTCTTCGTCGGATGTAATGGGAGTGTATGAGCGTACAACTTCTTTCGGCTGACCTTCGATAGTAGCGGCAAGAGAAATGTGCTGGCCAATGGGGAGGCCAAGGATGTCGGTAGGGCGTGGAAGTTCAAGGCGGTAGATGGCGGTATTATGCGAGAGGACTGTCTTCTCTGAAAGCTTGAATTCTTGGAACTCAGTCGGCTTTAGCACCTTGCGGCTTCCACCGCTATTGCTGCTGTACCAGAGGAAGCCACCGATTACAGCGGCGAACGCCACGGCCAAAGGCAGCAGCTCCATGAGGGATGGCATTGTCGGCCTGTACGGGAGATAGGGAAGTTTATAGGAAAAGCAAAAGGTGGGGGAGAGGGATAAGGAAGGAAAGAGGTGGGGAGCTCTGGAGAACTGGCAGAGGCCGACGTGACAATTCCGCGACCACCGACCCTCCCGATTGGTTGATGAGACGAGACTTGGCAGGGTTCACCCGCCGCGCATCGCATCGCATGCGCGCATTAGGGAATCACACCCAGAATGCATGTCTTCTGCCAGAAAATCTACACAACCGCATGTACTTACAAACCTCTACGCACCGTTTACACAGCCCGATCAGTTCCGTCATATACCTGGTCCGCAATCATGCGAGCTTGGACGTCTTGGCTAGTCACATAATGTCGCCCCTGAACTAGAGCTCCAATTATCCTCGGCCTTGGAAGCCAACGACCTAGAAAGCCTCCGAAACGGTTGCATCAATGCTTGCCAAGTCTTTCCCAAAACGGAAACATTATATCTAGAGGGCTCGTGTAGGCATAGCTAACTTTCTATACGATGCGAGAAACATGGGAGCCCAATGCGCTGCACTAGCAACGCGCGTCTGTTAACAATGCTACCCGTCAAAATAGATCACCAAGACCAAGCAACGCCGACGCCAGTGCCATCCAGCGAATCAGTGCTAAGAAGAGCCTGTCCCCGATCCACAAATGAGTTGTAGCAACGCCAAAGAAATCACGACCCAGGCACGACTCGTAATCTATGGCGGTGACATAAGATTTGCAAGGCAGACCTGTCGAGCATTGTTTCATGATGTTCATTAAGACATGTTGTACATCGATTGTATATATGTACGGGAGCGAGGCTATATAGGTGCAGTATATGTATCTGCAGTAGCAACCCCATTCACACCAACCTCGTTCTTCTTCGCAGCCCATCATTATGCGTCTATCCATTCTACTCTCATTAACTATTGCTTCTCTGAGCAGCGCGCTCCCCTTCGTTGAGCAGCCTGTAGATACTTGCTCTAACCCACGTATTAGGAAAGAGTGGTATGTATCTCAAGATACAAGTCTTATCGAGACCTCTGCTGACAGTTCCCCAGGCGCACGCTGAGCCTTTCCGAACAAGATGCCTACATTGATGCTATCAGATGTCTGAAACGTGCGCCTTCCAAGGGCACCGAGATATTCAGCACCTTGAAGACAAGGCACGACGACTTCGTCGCGCTACACATCAACGCCACACGAGGTTGGTCCTATGAGCCATACACCTACCAACATGTCAGCTAATAGCCTTTGTAAGGCGGTCAAGATGCCCCTTCCATCACCAACCCAGATCTTCCACTACGTAAGTGACCATCGCAAAACACACCCGCTATCAACAAGTGCCATACTAATCATCCCGTCTCCAGCCAACATTACGCTCTATGGTGTCCATACGGTTGGTGTCTTCCTTCCGTGGCACCGCTACGCCATCTGGATCTTCGAATCTGTGCTTCGCTCGGAATGCAACTACACTGGCGCACAACCCTATTGGGACTGGACTCTCGACAACGCATCGACGGGCAACGGCTCTATCCTGACCTCACCCGTGTTGGAGGCTTTCGGCGGCAATGGTGTCGAACCATCAGGCTGCATCCAAAGGGGCCCGTTCTCCGGAAATGATTCTCTGAATATCGGGCCTGTCGAGTCAATGGCACAGAATCCGCGCTGCTTGACGCGCGCTGTTGATGTCGATATGTTCGAGAGGGGTGCTAACTGGGATGAAATCTACCCACCGACCATGCAGGCGAAAAATTATTATCAGCTCCAGAACTTTATCGACGGATTGAGTTTTGTCGATGAGGCGGATAAGATACCCACTAGTGCAGGTATCAACCCGCACGGTCTAGGACATATGGGTGTTGGTGGTGATGTATGTATCCCTCCGCTCGCTATTCTCTATGATCTATCTACCCACCTAGGCCACTTCACACTCACACTACTCTCATAAATCTATTCGATATTCTCAGACTGACACGAAACATAGATTAGAGACATCTATTCCTCTCCTAATGATCCACTCTTCTGGCTCCACCATACGCAACTCGACTACATGTGGGCACTCTGGCAGTCTCGCGATCCTGCCCGCCTGGCTGATATCAGCGGCCCAAGAACCATGGAGGGCTTAGGTCCCGGTCGCGATGCTGTTGAGCAGACTACAGTAGACACGCCGGTGTGGATGGGCTTCGTTGGAGACGATGTCAAGGTTGGTGCAATTCTGGACACAATAAATCGAGAGGGTGGAGGTGTGCTGTGCTACAAGTATGAGGACTCACCGTCACTCGCCGGGAGAAACCTTACAACTCCTCGTTTGCGGAAAGCATAAAGCTGGGAACTCTATTTTTATTCTTCTCTCCTCGAGTGACGAAAAAGCTACAGTTTCCATCTTTGTCATCAGCCGGCCTGGCATGCCTTAGTATACCCACTACGGCTATCAACCCAATACACCTTTTGCAGGCTCTTCCACCTCGTGCTGTTCGTAGCTCTCTGACCCACTCTCGACAACCTGCGCCCTTGGTATCTGTCCAGTGCCGAACTCTTTTATGACCAACCATGCTGGCAAGACTGCCACACCCCATAGCGCGAAGTTCCAGTACACAGCTCCAACCTCAGCAAACACCGTCACACTCGTGATTCCGTAACTAACAGCTTGCCAGGCGCTCTCAGTTCCTCTCAACAACGCGGCATAGCGAATGACTTCGGGTTCGTCTACCGCTATCTGGCCTATCATGAAGTATAGGAAGAGATAGTTCATCTGAAAACCTGCGGTCAAGAATATAAAGACGGCAAAAGCGCGGCCGAAGCCAGGCGAGAGCCAGTCGTATGTTGGTTTCGAATCGCGGAACTCAGTGACGAGCACTGTGGCCCAGAGCCACCAGGCGCCTTGCAAAACGACAATGACCCAAAAGGTACTGCGTGCGCGAGTTCGCAGGGGTATCTTGGTGCGGTCGAGGTACTGGCCGAGTATATTCCCTGTCGTCACCGCAATGATACCGGAAAGCAAAGATCCGAGGGCGCGGGCACGAACGGAGAACCATACTGTTTGCGAGTCAGTGATGAACGGCCTTGATACTTCCTAATTATATACACTATTACCTACAGGCAAGATAAGTGAAGAATACTGCTTCAGAAAAGACAGCTTGGCCGATCCAAAGGAGGATGAGCAAGAAGCGCTTGGTGAAGAAGAGCCTGCCAGTTTCCTTGATTTCAAACCAAGGATTCTCCAAGATTGCGAGGCTCACTTTCTTGCCATCTTTTCTCTGAACCTGACTGGGTCGATTCAAGAATAGCCCTACTACCGGACCAATGCACTGCAAAGCGATGAAGATCAAGTACACCGTGTACGTAACTTTACCGGCTTGATCGCGATCTGCATTGAGGCCAAGATTGATTGCCCCTCCAAGAATCTGGCCAGCAAGACGGTATGTGAGCCAATATCCAAGTGCTTTTCCTTTGTTCCAAGGCTCCGGGTATGCAATAGCGATCGCGGCTTCGGCCATCCAAAAGACACCTGCTGAGATACCGCATAGTGAGGAACCAAGATATATAAACCACTCGGTTCCGAAACGGTTGTTCGTGTAAAGCGCTGCTGCGTAAGGAGCGTAGCCGATGCTGTTGCTAATGTCAAAATTGTTGTTCACCCATAAAGTGTCTCTACTTACGTTCCAAATATCAGTGCTCCTTTGATACCGATGTAATGCACCATCACACTACTAAAATAGCAGCTCACAACCATAAGACAGAATGTGAGCGCATTGCCTGCGTTGACAAGGTGTGGCGATTGCGCTCCCCCCGCACCAAGACTATTCATGGCTCCCCAAATACCTGGTGCACTGAAGTTGCAAAGTCCAAGAATAGTCATGTTGAAGAAAGTAGACCGATACCACTTGACTGGTTTCAGTGAGTTGGTGATGTCGGCGTGTTTGGCTTTCTGAGAGCTCACCTGGGTAGTCTCGCTTTTCGACTGCTTCATCGCTGCCATACTCGATGGAGTTCTCTGAGTTTGCCATACTCGTTGCTGCTGTAATACGATGATACTGAACGAATAAAATCCACAGCTCTTTCCAATGTATGTGTCTACCAAGCGATGTATAGATATACCGACTACACGGCACAACATTATCTCGTACTATGTTGCATTAGTACAACTACCCATGTGCGTATACCCTGCACGCACGAAGACCCGAACCCAAACAGACGGAAGGTCTGGTGAGACGCGTCCCAGGATTCCCAAATCATCATGTTAGGCCGTTGAGATAGGCTCCAGACCCAACGAGAAGCACCATCGCATGCTATCCCGGTCTTACTTCGGGCATAGCATATAGCGGCATGATGGTAGGATAGCACGCAATCTTGGAGCTACTTGACGATGCGTTGCGGGACAACTGCTCCAACAGTGGGGAACTGGTGCGTAAGCGCGAAGTAAGGCCTAGTCGACAAGCGTAGAAACCTGATAAGAACAACAGCAGGATCACGCAATCGGCTTCCAGAATTGTGAGCTATAAGCAACAGATTCAGTAATGGAGATGAGTGTGTCCTCTACCGACAGATAGCGTAGGCTGTCTTGAGAACTCGATGCTGTCGTTCCTGACACAGACACAATCATCGTTTGGAGAGTTAGTGGGCCAAGAAGCTTTCTTATCGAATTATTGCGCGAGCAGGGTATCTCAAGATGAGCGGATACAGACTCATTTGATCTAAAACTTGGGACGAGTATCTATAGCTTCTTTTCTGCACCTGGAACATCCCACCAGCGTTCATGCAGATCTCTAAGATCTACTTCTTGGCCAGGAGCCCTAAGATATGAGGTCAAGTCCGTCGAATCGTCTAGCTCTGCTTCAGTGTAACCATTGCCAAAGTAGGCGAAGCGATTGCCCTTATGTTCACGTTCGAACTCGAAGTCTTCCCAACGTGGCTCTCGTCTGGCAATGGTGAAATGCGCAGCTGAACCAGGCCACAAGCCATGGATGCGCTGTCCAGGAACTCCACCGTTATTCCAAGATGAGCAGTTATCAGTCAAGACTGTAGTTGGGAAGAAAGCATCACTATAGTCGATAAAGTCATCTGTCGCCTCCTTAGATGGCACTATAGACTTGTAACCTTGCGATGAAACCTTGCGAAAAACTTGCGCGAAGTATGCAAGCGAAGTCTCCACGCCATGCGGTACTGTACCCGAAGGACCAGTAGCGTGCGGCCCAGCTAGGAAGAATAAATTGGGGAAACCAGGCGCAGCCAGACCAAAATATGTATATGGGAATCCCCATTTACCTCCAGGCTTCCAGGCTTCATGTAGATCTATCCCTCGCGCCTTGATCGAGAATGGTGGAACGAGGTCGGTGTTGGCACCGGTCGCGCAGAATATCGCGTCGAAGTCGAAAGTCCTGCCATCGACCGTTTCGATGCCTCCAGATGTGAAACGCTTGATGGATGTCTTGACAAGCTCCACATTGTCTTCAGTGAGAGACTCCAAGTAGCCAGGGCCTGGTGTGAGTCGCCTACAGTGGGGTGCGAAATCCGGTATTAATCCGTCAAGCAATTCGGGCTTCTTCGCTACGCGCTTTTTCATAACTTCAATGAATTGCTCCCGCATGCCTTGGTTCTCAGTTGTCCCACGGATCATGGCTCGAAATCGTCTCCAGTATCTGTCTTCCATATCTTTCCGGAAGGCTAAATATGTCTCGGAATCTTCCAAAGCTTTGCGCTGCTCCTCGGTGTATGGCTGAGGTTCAAAGGTTCGCTCATCGCCTGCCCACGATGTTGCGATCCACGTTGGGTTGCGAACGAAGTGAGTAACGTGTTTTGCAACGGGCTGCAGATTCGGCACGACCTGTATACCACTTGCTCCATTTCCGATGACAGCGACTTTCTTATCTGTCGGATCAAACGAGACATCCCAGTTCGATGTGTGCCTCAAATGGCCTTGGTAGTCGTTTAGGCCCGGATAATCGGGCAACTTCCACTGGTTAAATCGGCCAATGGCGGTGATGACGAAATCAAAACTGTGCGCTGATGTTGTTCCATCTTTAAGATTGTGTACTGTCACCCGCCAATTGGAATTCGTATCATCCCATTCTGCTTCGTCAACGCGATGCTGAAGCTTGACGTATTTGTAGACGTCGTGTTTCCTAGCCTGGGCCTGCCAATAGTCGCGAATCTCGGCACCTCGTGCAAATATTTCAGACCACTGAGTATTGGGTGAGTATGTCGCTTGGTATACATGGGCTGGAATGTCACATCGCACGCCAGGATAGACATTTTCAAGCCACGTGCCGCTCTGTATGTCGTTAGTTCACTCATGAGATGAATGTCGCAATACACTTACGACATCGTTATTTTTCTCGAAAATGGTCAATTCAATACCCGGTACTTTGGCAGGCAAAAGGATGCCAGCGTTGATACCAGATATGCCAGCACCGATAACTGCGACGCTGACCTTCCTTATATGATCGATGCAGCGGGTCGGATCCAACTTCAACTTCGAAGATGGATATGAGGTTGGCGTGGCAGTCTGAGCTCCAGCCTGTTCGATGCCTCCTGATGGCACGAGGTGTTCCGTAAGCTGTGCTACGCGTCGCGATGGTGTTGATTCTGGTCCAGCAGGGGTTGGCTTGACCCCGTTGGGTAAGACAGGGCTTGGCGCCATCATGTAATCTGCGGGATGTGTTCTTCGCCTCTTCTGTAATGATACTCTCTCACTACACAAAGTTTTCTCCGCATGGCGACTTTAAAGTCCTGATGTAAGCTGTCTCGTTATCGCTAGGTCTCCTGATGAGCCCCGAAGCCGTAAGACGCCGTTAGATTTGCTATCTGTTCCAGTCCCGCAGAGCCGGTTGTGTGGAAGTGTAAGCACGTCTTTTCTCCACTCGTTGTCGGAATCGCGCCGTGTCAATCGCCATGGATGTCGTGATCGCTCCCCTGCGCTGACGCTACATCCTGCCCTTGGAATTGGAGTAGCAGCTAAGAAAACTGAGGTGGGTCCAAGGCTATACAGCTTCCGCGGCATTTGTTCCCAGCGCAAGACATGTCCCAAGATTATGGTGTGTTGTGACACACATTCTAAAGCTGTCGCGTATATCTGTGGTGTGCAGTACTTATTGACGCGAAACTAGAAAACTTCTGACAGAACTCTTCTTTTTTTCGGAACCTTTACATGGATACGATGTGTAGATGGCATTGGACTTTTACTCTGGAATAATATGGTCTTTAGCATCAACTCCAGCTTTCCAGCGATACGTCGATGCCACGTGCTCTTCGAGCGGTCCCTTCTGTCCCTTCTTCGCGTAGAAATTTTCCCGATAAGTGCCACCGGGCACAGCGTAGTCATCCCAGAATAACCCACGCTTTTTGAGCTCTGGAAGTAACAACTCAATGACGTCCTTGAAGGACTGTGGGAAGAGGGCGTACGCCTGTGTCCATCAGTATCAATTATGAAATGGGAATCGGACATAACTCACCACGTTGAAACCGTCGATGTCAGCTTCGTCAATCCAAATTTGCAGTCCATCTGCCACCTGCGATGGTGTACCAACAAGAATAGGTCCATTTCCGCCGATGCTCACGTGTTCCGCGACTGTGTGTTTTGTCCATTTCGAGGTTCCAGGAGAAAAGCGAGCATAGCCCTCGACAGTAGACCGCACAGCATTGCTCTCCACGTGTCGCAGTTCCTCATCGTCTCCATACTTCCCAAGGTCAATCCCAGTCCAACCACAAAACAGCGCCAGCGCACCGTCCAAAGACGCATATTTTCGATAATCTGCAAGCTTGGTCTGGGCCTCCTCTTCGGTGCGACCGATGATAGGAGTTACAAGAGCAAGGAATTTAATGTTCTTTCCATCCCGACCGAATTGTGATGAAGCAATCTGTCGGATCTCTGCGACATTCTTTGCGCAGACCTCCGGCGCATGAGCGGAAACAAAGATTGCTTCTGCATTCTGAGCTGCAAAGCTCTTACCTGCTTTCGATGCACCCGCCTGGAGAATCAGAGGTGTGCGTTGTGGGCTAGGTTGGCAAATATGAGGGCCGGGCACACTGAAATACTTCCCTTCGTGGTTGATCTCGCGCACTCGATCAGGCACCGTATATACGCCCTTCTTCCGATCCAAAACAACTGCATCGTCTCTCCAAGATGATTCCAGGAGCTTGTACATGACTTTTACGTATTCCTCAGCCTGGGCGTAGCGCTCGTCGTGCTGAGTATTGTCAGCAGCATGTCTAGAATCGAGCTACGGTACCAACCGGTAATTGCTCTCTCATACCCATATTACGTGCGGCGGAGTCAAGATAGCTTGTCACGATCTGTAAGTACTGTCAATTATGAACTCGCCAAGAAAGCAAGTTTTCCTTACATTCCAACCGAGTCTAGACAATGTCAGTTCGTAGAGAGGACCGGAATCGTAGCTGTCTTACCTCCCCTTGGAAAGATGATCGATAGTCGATAGCCTCCGAGCAAGATGATACGGCTGTTCATATGTTGTCGAAACAGTCACACCGAATCCAATGCTCTTGGTCACTGCAGCCATTGCGCTTACAACAGCCAAAGGCTCGTTGACTGGCCATTGTGCTCCTGATATTTTTGCAGCATCAAGATTGCCGTTGTAAACATCATATCCACCAAGCACGTCGGCCACAAAGATGCCATGGATTTTGGCTTTCTCGAGCAGCTTCGCAAGCTCTACCCAGTGTTCGACATCGTTGAACTCATGCGAATGATCGTCAGGGTGTCTCCACAAGCCTGGCGACTGATGGCCACTACCTATTCGGGATTACTTGTCAGCCAGTGACGAGGTTTGATCAATTGAACTGCTATTGACACGGGACTATTGGCTTCCTGAGGGGTTGTCACGTGGACTTACACATCTCAACGAAGGCATTGATGATTAGCTTCTTGCCCACACCAATCTTCGGCTTTGCATTTTTCGCATCCCCATTGCCATTTTCTCGAACTCTTTTTGCCATGTTCGCTATAGATTGTATCTTCGCGTTGTATCGAATGGCGTCGTGCGGAAGAAGTGTCGTGGTTCTGAGAGGCGATGATGTGCTTTGAACGATTTCAAACGTGATCGCTTATCTGCGGGATGTCATCATACCATACCCGAAGTACTATACTCACTACATATTTATCTCCGATGTAGGGCCTTCTGTCTATGCTCCGCACGACTACAGTACGCTACGGTATGTTGGGGCGGTAGACTTGGGAACTAGCCGACCACTTGTATTGTGCCATCCGAACCCACAATGGCGACTGGCATTGCTCCGCCTTACACAACAAGCGCGGAGTAACGGAGGTTTTCTAGCCCATTTGGAAGATCGACGCGCATATTCCCGGACGGTGCAAACTTGGAAATCCGGGAGTTGGAGGTCGGCGAGTTGGAGATTGGAAAGTTGGAGGTAGGAAATCACGTCGAGCATCTGCATTCAAGGCAGCTCTGCTCCGTCTTGCATTCACCTGTCATCAAAACCAAGGTCGTCACCTCTAATCAACTCAAATTACTAAGACACAATGAAGTTGCGGACCAAGCGAGCATGCAGCACTACAGGAGTGGTTCCAACAGATACCGTATCGAAAAGACGCAAAACACTTGACGAAGTCAGGCAAAGAGAGGGAAATGATAAGTTGCCTGTAGTACAGTCAGCATTGAAGCTTCATGCGATACGTCAACCATACGGTGTCACTACAGACCACCCTCTTCCGACGATCCAACAAGATTCCGAACTGTTGGTTAAAGTGCAAGCAGTAGGACTCAACCCGATTGACTGGAAGGCGCCGTACGTAGCACAAACCTAACGTCTTATCCCTATTTTCATTGACAAACCACCAGTGACTACAACTTCGGTATCCCTACCCTACCATACATATCCGGCCGCGAGTATGCCGGCACAGTAGTCCAAGTCCCTGCCACCTCATCAACATCTCGCCCTATCAAAGTCGGAGACCTCGTTCTCATCCCCTCAACAGACTACCGCGACCTACGCAAAGCCGCATTCCAAGAATACAGCGTCGCGTCCTCCTTCAACCCCATCCGTCTTCCTGCAGCCATATCTCTCAACTCAGGCAGCATACTAGGCGTAGCCTTTGTATCCGCCGCTCTCACACTAGGCATATGCATGGGCCTCGACTTTTCCGTTATAGAATCCGGACCTGATCTTCTCAACATTGTACGCAACCTCGATTCCAGTAGTCTCCCAACTGATATACAACAAGAGTGTCTGCACGGCATTAATCTGAAAGAACGTGTTGGGGCCGGAGACTACCTAGTTATCTGGGGCGCAAGCTCAGTCTGTGCGAACATCACGACGCAAATAGCGCGTCTTGCAGGTATCAAGATCATCTCGGTCGTTGATGCAGCGAAACATGGAGCTAGGCTGTCTTCGACCAAAGCCATCGTACCAGATCTGGTTGTCGACTCATACGACCCACAAAGAGCGATTCAAGTTATCAAAGCAAACGCTGGCAAAGGAGGCGCACGCTTTGGATTCGATACCATAGGCAAGGACACAGCGAGGCATCTGCTCGACGCTCTTGCAACACCTGCACCACAGTCGTCACCATCGTCTCTTGTAGAGGTGGAATCAACAAATGGTACAAAAGCTTCTGAGCGACGGGATAGTAAACTACCCACCCCTCCGTCGACACCCTTTGATGCTTCTTCCGCAGGCCAGAAATCTCATCTCGTGGGTTTGACTGGTCTGCCAAAAGGAGATGCACCCAAAGGAGTCGTGCTACATAGCGTTCCTATCAAGCTATATCACGAGGTTCCGCAAGTGGGTGAAGCGCTCAGTGCGTGGTGTGAGCAGTTACTAGCCAAGGGCTTGTTGGTACCACCGGATGTTGTGGATACGGTTGATGGGTTGGAAGGCATTAACGCGGGTCTTGATCGAATGAGGAGGAGAGAGGTCAGCGGAGGGCGACTGGTCGCTGTGCTAAAGTGAGAAGAGCAGATGATTGTACGTGTGTATCAGAAAAGACACCAGCGATGAAACAGCATGTAGAGGTAAAAATATCCCAATGCATTTTGATATATAGTACAGTACGCAAATCGTGTTTCGGCTCTAAGAAGGCTAGACGGTGATTACCGAAAACAGCAACGGTCATCCAGGGTATGATCATCGTGGTCGCTTTCGTTCAAAACTACACAAATGCAATCTCCACGCTCACCCAACTAGGCAGCGTCCAAGTCGTCAGTCTCTCCAAAACGCCACCCAAAATGCATAATTTTGCTGTTCGTACCTCCCAATGCGCCCACGATGCAAGAGTCCATGATGATGGGTATAGAAGAAAAAAAAAAGGTACATGTAGAAACCAAAGGGTATGCGCTAAAAGACGAGGATGAGGATGATGGGCGTCGTAGAGATAAGAGTCATTTCGGGTACAGTTCGTAAAAGGGTTTTGATCAAAGGAGAGAAGGACATTAGTTTTCATCCTCACTACTCCAACCGCCATCATCTTCCTGATCGATACTCTCCATGACCTCTTTGATGACTCCGTGACTCTTCGGGTCCAAGTTCATGGCAATCGTAAGGTGTCGGATCGCGCTCGCACGGTCTCGCAGTTTCTTGTAACACCTACCAAGCAGGAAGTGGATGTTCGGGTCGTCTGGTGCAGCATCTTTAAGATAAAGGAGCTCGTGTAGAGCCTCTTGTGGCGCGTTCAACTTGAGTAGAACCTGGGATTTGCGGAAACGTGCCATGACGGAACGCGGCTCAATCTTGATTGCGTTTTCGAACTGCAACAGCGCGGGCTCGGTCTTCTTCATGCGATCCAGAACCTGCACAACATTGTTAATTTCCGACAGACAAACAGGTAGAGCAGAAGGCTTACCAATCCTACTCGAACAAGCAGCATGGCGTTGTTCTGATTGATCTCCGCTGCCGCCCGATAGTGCTTCTCAGCCACCTCATACTTGCCCAGACGCTCGTAAACATTTCCAAGACCATACCAGCCGTTGTAGTGCCTGTTGTCCGCGCTGATTGCGTTTCGATAGGCCGCCATTGCCTTGTCAAACTCTTCATTCGCAACATGCTCATGACCTTGAAGGGTGAAAGCATAGGCAAACTTTGGATCTAGTTGGGTAGCTCGAGAGAAGCACTTGACAGCCTCATCATGTTGCCCGTTTATGGAACTCGCGTTGCCCAGTGCACACCAAGCCTGTGGAGAAAGGCGGTCTTGGTCCATCAGCGTGTGCGCAAGATGACCCAGGGCCACCTCGTCCCTGAGCTGCCAGAGCGTGTTGGAATATACTTCCATGTGCTCTGAAGAGGCTGGAACCATTTCTCGGATCTTTCGAAACGTGCTGGCTGCTTCTGCGTAATGAGTTCGCTCGTAGTGGGCCTTGCCGATCTGCGCCAGGACCCAAGGCGTCTCCCGTTGTGGTTTGGGCACGACTCCAAATGCTTCCAGTGCCTTTGTTGCGTCATAGCGACTGAGATGGCGGTAGCCAGAACCTATCTTGAGGAGGAGATCAAGCAGCCAGGTCAAGGCGTCCCGTTCCCGCTCCTTATCGCGAGAAGTGTCTATGGGCGGAGCGGCCATCTTCAGCGGCGGCGCAACAGCTGTATCGATCATGCTTGTCGGCCTGCTCTGCGGCTTTGAGGGCTCGGAAGTATCGACCTGCGGTTTCCTGTTGCCACTAACAACCCTGCCTACAGTCGAGCCAGTCGTTGAGCGGGGCTTAGGAGCCGCTGCTCTGGCCTTCCGCAATTCACGTCGCTCTTTCGACTCCATTTCCCTGGTTTCCCTGCTTGATGTAGTTCCTGGCCGGGTGGGCCGAATCTGAGTAATGGAGTTCAACAGCCGTACACTGCGTCGTGGGGGCGCTGCCGTCGGATCGAACGGTTGTGACTGAGGTTGAGATTGCGAGTGGGATTGAGATGGTGGTTGTGGGTGGGATTGTGATTGCGGCTGCGGTTGCTGCAGAGAATGACCAGACACGGTTCTCTTATGGCCGTTCTGGTACACAGGCCGCGGGATATCCGTTTGGTCGACCTCGGGGTTTGTCTTGGTGCGGGCTCTCGACGTGATGGGGCGCGACTGAACTGGACCGCCCGCCTCTCCCATCATAGCATGATCATCGCGGATGTTCTGGCCGTTGCCAAAGGGGTTTTCGGAATCTTGGTAGGAGTTGGGCTGTGCGCTGCGGCCGTTCAACCTGGACTGGAAGCTGTTTGAGGCAGAAACGGGGGGAAGCATATCGGGCGTGATCTTGAAAACGTTGTGGGGGCGGACGACGGCGCCAATGTCGCAGAGGCCGGTAAAGGCGTCCCACATGAAAGAGTTGATCTTGAGCGCGTCGACAAAATAATCAATGGCCTTTTTGGAGTCGCCGTGTGCTGCGTACAGCTTCCCGAGCATGCAGTAGCAGGCGGCGGCGTCGGGCACATGTCGTCTCGATGTCTCGGAATGCTTGTCTGGGATGTTGTTAGTGAAGGGCACTGGCGACGACTACTGTAACTCCTTACTCCAGTGGTTGCGTCCTGCCCACAGGCCGCGCACCTTCTCCAAGGCTTGGGCTCCCTGCTCATAGCGACCGAGGGCAAGACAGGCTTGGGCGAAGATGTAGGCGCATCCCAGATGTTGTGTATGGGCGTTCTTTGACCGCGCATCGTCTAACGCCTGCTTGTATCGTCCCAGACGGAGGTTACAAAGGGCAAGTAGGTGGGCGGCGTCCGGGCTGCGGGGATCGAGGGCGTGCAGGCGGCCGGCAAGGAACAGAGCGTTTTCAGTGAAGCCGTTGTCCAGGTGGTAGTGTACGAGCTGGCGCAGTTGGGCATTGACGCCTGGGGGTGCTGACATGCTTGCTTGGCGGCGGCGACGACAGAAAACGGATCCTCAATACGGTGCGCTCATAGTCCATGCGGCGTTGGCTATGGCTGTTGGGGCTGGGGTTGTGATGGTGTTGCGGGCAGGCGAGGGCAACGCGGTCAAGGTTGTTGGTTTACGCGCTATCGACGCCAAGCAATGCAGCAAAACAATGTTCCACCTACGTCTTTTGTACACATCTGCAGCCAGCCAGCTAGCCCAGCCCCGACAACCAGCCATCCATTGATCCCACCTTCACCATGGCAAAGGTTCGCAGTCCCGCCTACCGCCACCTGGATGCACCACTCACTGATGATTCCTCTTAGAAAGCTACCAAGACGTTGGCCGCCTCCAACACCAAGCGCCTCAACCAAACGCTCTACATAACGCTTGCCGTCCACGGCCTCTGGTGGCTCCTGCGTGCGCTGATCTTCCGTGCCTCTCTATCACGCAAATCACTGCTCGTCTATGTTCTGCTCTCGGCGCCCCAGCTCCTCATCGAGCTCTACTTCGAGCGCCTCTCCCGCCCCACCCTGACTGCCGATGGCGGCGTGCAGCGAGCTGGCGAGGACCTCGACGCAAAGGGCCTGACCGAGTACATGTGGGATGTTGTTTATTGGACCTATGGCTGCATCACTATGTCAGCTATTCTTGGCGACTACGCCTGGTGGTTGTGGGCAGTCATCCCCGCCTACAGCGGCTACGCCGCTTGGGGCATGTACACTGGCATGAGGGGTGGATATCAGGACGCAGCTGGTGTACCCCAACCACAAGCAAGCAAGAGGCAGGCCAAGATGGAGAAGCGTGGTGGACAGAAGATGCAATACCGTTGAAGAATTGGGTTCGTTAGGCATGTATTATACATCATTACACATAAAACTACACTATGCCTCGACCCGCGTGGGAATCTTGGGAATGCCTCGCTTGCGGTCCTGGTGCGGCACACCATACCGCCATCCAGCTGCAGCCGCTCCTCTTCCATCTCTGCCCGCAGCCTCTACGCTGACGTCCTTGAAGACGAAATCCCACCTCCGCTGAGGCACCACTTTCATGGCCCTAAGCTCTTCTTCCTTTCGCTTCTCTTCCTTCTTCTTCTTTTCCTGCTCTAATTCAAAGCGCTGCTCTGCGAGCTTTCTGCGCTTTTCTATTGAAAGCCCCATCTCAGCTTCGCGCTCTGCCTGCACAAGTTCTGGGTGTGGAATGCGAGCGTCGGCAGGCAAGAGCGTGTTGTCAAAAGCCTTACCAGCATCTTCTCGAGTGAAGCGCCGTGACTCGGCAACGGGTACGAAAAGCTGCTGACGTGTTGCGGGATGTACCGCCAGGTCATTGATGGGCTCGTGGACAATCGGCCGTACGTTCCTGTTCTGTGGGAGGGAGGGGTCGACATGGGGGGTTGTTGGAAGCATGGAGAGCACTGCCTTAGAGTAGGGAAGTGCAAGTGTTTTGCCCTGAACATGTTGTGTTAGCGTGTGTATAACAGTGCGTTCTCGATATTTGAGTGAACAAGTCGACGACGTTCAGCAAGAGCATGACTTAAGTTTTGTAACCATGTGGATGTCTTCAAGACTAATCGATTTTTTAAGAAGCTCATCATGTCGTGTTGTGTGGGGTAGATGCAAGAGAGAAAACATACCTGGGCAACCCACTCCTTCTCCATCTGCTTCAATCGCACCACCGCGCCGACACGCTCGTTGCTGACGCCGAACTCGACACTGGCAAGCGATACTGTGGCACCGTCTTTCTTGACTCTCCGCCAAATAGCTTCCCTTAGGTCTTCGCTTAGGACTGGCTGGCTGCGGAAGTACTGATTGAGCGGGAAAGGCCGTAAGTCTTCTGCCGTTTCAGGCGGAAGCTTGCTGTCGTCTTCCTTTGTGCTTGGCTTCTTGTTCTCCTTCTGTTCGGCTGCACCAGACTGTATTGCTGCTTCGAGATCGTCCAAGTTCTCCTGTCCTGCAGGTGTCGCCTCTGTAGTCTCTTCTGCCTTGGCTTCTATGCCGGCTTGCTCTGGCTTTGTCGAGGCCGCAGCCTTTGCGCCCCCGTCCCTTTTCCACCCAGGACCAGCACGCACTAGATTGCCATACTTGTCGTAAGCTCCTAGGTAGTTTGTCGACTCTGGTATAGGTTCCTTGAGGTTCCGACCAGGCCCATTGAGCCACTCATAGAACTTCCGCCGCCGTAATGTGATTTGTGGGCATGGTGTCTGTGAGAACTGCCGCGAATGCCGTGACGAATTCGAGACGGGTTGTGGTCGTGCAGCGAAGCACTGAGTGACCTGTGATGGAGCGGCAGGGGTAGAAAAGTTTGAACACCGTAACCGAGGGGGCATGTTGAAAATGTGAGGGGCTACCGCATTGGCGCCGGGTATCAAAGATGAAAAGAAAGGGAAGGGGAAGAGAGGGCGTGGACACGTGAGTGAGTCTAGACGGAGGAAGTAGTAGAGTTGAGTGAGGAAGAATGGGGACCTCGCAGGAAATTCTTAGTGAGGCGCGATGTCGGTTAGCGCCTTGGCACATATGGAGACCACGAACATCACCTAGACAGGATGCCTTTTTGGTGTCACTGTTCAGTGGTCGAATATTGGAGATTACTAAATGAGTAAATAGGGTTGACTTTTACCAATGCTATTGGAATGCCACACACTTAACGCCATATCTTGCGCCGAAAAATGGTATTCAAAACTATGAGGCCGTTACATAACTGCCGAGGCAGACGCAAGAATATCAAAAAACAAAGCCACGACCATCATGGAATATGCCGTCGAGACCGAATAATGCATACTCCAGTATGCATAAAGTCCCAACCGTAGCCAAATGTAAGCTCAAAAAGAACATGCGGCGAGCCGCCATAGAAGGTTCCCTCTACTAACAACCTTGACCCATCAGCTAGCCAGGCAACGCATTCTGAAGGTCCACAATCGTAGTGCTGCGTCTTGCATGAACATCTCAAGGCACGTGGTAAGACGGGTAAGTTCTCAAAACCTTCGCCATACACCACGGTATGAATAGTTCCCAAATGTTCCAAATAAAGAAGCGGTAAAGGTCGACGCACAGCCAAAGCAAATGCGTACGATGGTAACGAAGAGACACTCCATTCTCCAGACTCCAGTGTAATGATCAAACAAGCAAATCGCACAAGGGGGAATCATCGCTGTATACTGTAAAGAGAGCCACGCCCACTGGGCATGAAAGCCCTAGTCACCCCACGCCAGTACCCATGCCCTTGCGTTAATGAAGCCAAATACAACCCAAACGACTCAACACCTCGCCATGATTGAAAAGACAGGATATAGTGGCAACAACAAATGAAGGCCGGATATGCAAACGCTCCGTGATGAGCACCCCCAACTCCTCAATCATCACTCATAATGGCATAACAGATATAGGTTGGTGTCTCGCGCGCTCATTCATGGAGGTGGGTGTCTCTAGCGCCCCATCATGTAGGTAGAATAGCCCGAGAAGCCGTTCCCGGCACCACTGGATGCGAGTGGCTGGCGCATAGCACCGGCCATGTCGTTATGGCTCATCCCGAAGCCACCGTTGGAATACATGCCAAACCCGGAACTATTGTTGGTGTGCACAGGAGTCGATAGACCTGGAGGAACAGATAATCCTGGTGGTGGTCCAGTGGCTGTAGAGAAGCCTGGGGGACCTGCGGCACTACTACCGAAACCCGAGAGAGGGGTGGATGGGGCAATGGCAGATTGCGGGCCCATTGCTGAGTTCTGGCCACTGCGAACACCCAAGGGGTTCTTAGAGAAGCTCAAGCGAATGCCTCCCTTGACGCTATTGTGAAGCATATATCCATAAAGCTCGTTGAGAGCCTTGGTAGCAAACGACGTGTCCTCAAACTCGACAAAGCACATGGGACCGTTTTGCTTGGTACGGAAACAAAGTCGCTTGTACCCGCGCTGTTTAGAAAAGACAGCCTTGAGTTCGTCTTCGGACGTGTCCATGGGGAGATTACCCACGTAGAGAGTGTTGCATGGGGGGTTCTGATCAGCAGGATTCACTGGAGGGTATGTTGGCCGCGCAAAGTGCTGCGTGTATTGCTGGTAGCCAGTGTTGGGACCACTGCTCAAGGCGGATGGAATGCTGTGTGGTGACAAGGCTGATAAGGCCGGACCAGGCGACTGCATATTGGATCCGGAGCGTGGAGAAGCAAAGTTAGATAGAGGTGGGGATGTGGCATTCGGCACTCCGTTTGTGTTCAAGGAAAGAGATCCGAAGCGTTGGATAGGAATAGAAGGGGTGTGAGGGTTCGTTGCGCGACGCTGCATGCCGGAGTGCATTGGCGGACCGCCCGTGGCGTATCCAATTGACTCGTTGAGCAAGCCGTCATCATCGTCAGCGTCTTCATTGATTACTGACTTGCCCAGATTGCGGCTCGTGAATGAGGTGTTGACGGGGGATGTCGGCGAGAAAAGGTTGTTGACCGGGAACTCTCCGTTGCCAAGACCTGGGGTCCCGTTGGGTGGGGACATGTTCTCCATGTTTTGGAAGGTGCCGTTGTATCGCGATGATTGTCGGGCGTTGGTTGTAGCACCGGTCATGATGCCATTGCCTGTCGCTTGCCGCGCAGGTGTGCTGTCAACTGTGTTGCGGCGCGAGCCGACTGCGCCAGGCGAAGCGTCCTGAGTCAACTCGACGACCAGCGTCGCATCGTTGGTGGCATTGCGCTTTCCGTCCAGGAGCTGACGCGCTTCTTTTGCGCCTTCGAGCGTCTGGAAGTGCGCAATGGCAGAGGCGAAACCCTTGTCGTCGGCATTCCTGGGAGGTGGGAGGATTTCGCAGTCGATGAGGTCTTTTGCGAATAGCAGGATGTTGCGCACGGCATCGCGATCGCTGCTACTCGGAAGCCTGCGCAATAGAATAGAGTAACGCGCGTTGTTCGTGAGGCCCTTCTCGAGAGGCCTGCGCTCTCCAACGGCGCCCGGCATGGCGTACATGGATGGTGCGAATACGTCGGCCGTCATGGTGTTGTGCGATGCAAACGGCTTTGGCGGCGACGACGACGTGGAGCTGCTGTGAGAGCCGTGGGAGCCGTGGGGAAATGGGCTGTTGGACAAGTTCGAGGGGCTTGTGCTGCTGGGACTCGGGCGGGCGGCCATGTCGGCCTTTGTCTACCAGGCGTTGCGGCGGGCGTGTGGCAGAGACAAAGGACGCGGCAGCGACGGCAGCCTGGACGCGGGCGGCGCAAGAGAATTGCGCGTCGGCAGGTGTGAAGATGGCGGTGGTGGTGGTGAAGGTGGCGAGGGTAATAGCGAAGGCGGCAGCAGGACCAGGGCAGATGGACGAGCGTCGACAGCAGTGTTGATGGCAGGCCGCAGCGGTCGAGGGCGTGAGCGTGGGCGGGCGGCGGGCCTGGGCAATGCGCGCTGTCGAGGCTCTGGCACTGGGCCAATGGGCTTGAGGCAGGAACCACAGCCAAATCTGGGTGCAATTGTGGCAGAAGCGAGCCTTGGAGACTACAGTAGCGGTCGATCTAGTATTTGCAAGCAAAGAGGGTGGGCATTAGGCAGACGCAGGCGATGATGGGGCGGCAGTGGGAGGGGAGGAGAAGCGGCAGAAGGGCGAGTGAAACCCCCCCGGCATAGCGTTGACGGGGCGCGACTGCCTCTAAGACGACGACTCTGATGATGAGCCCAGAGAAGGCGCGTCGGAGCTAATTTGATTACTGTGCGAGTCCTGGATTCGCCCGTCACACAGGTACCCCATTCCAACCACTCGACGCCGCGCTGCGCTACCCACAGCACTCGATTCCTATGGCAGCACGGCTGTCGTTGGGCTGCTTGCAGTCTCGTTGGCCCCTCGCGTCTTAGCGGCCGCGAGTATAACCAGGGCTGAGTTTAGCCTCTCCTCATCATCATCGTCGCCGTGCGTTGGGCCCTATGGGAGAGATCGGCCCCAAGATGCAGCGCTTGATCCACGGAACTACGGTTCATGGACGGGCCCCTATCTGCGGGCCAAAAACCTTGGAACGTTGACACTGCTCCGACTGTGTGCTGAGCGCGTGAGCCCAACGCTATCCGACCCTCGACATCTGTCCACGATGCTTATCCGTGCCATCTGCTACATCAGGCAGAGACGCGCTGTCGGCTTTCTCTGCCAATCACCGTCTCTGAATCTGCACTCGGCATGCCGGTGCACATCTCGACCAAAAGCAAGTTTCATCAAATAGCGATCCTTTATTTTGACCCTTTATTCACGTTGCGGGGCTGCCCAAGGGGTCCGAAGAAACCCATCTCCCGTGCACTTGGGAAGTGGAAAGACACTGATTCGCTCATCACTCAGGCCATGTTCCATGCTTCTTTGCTTTGTTCGCCCAATCAGACGTCCGTCGTCCCGTCCATTTATGCGCTATCTTTCCGGTCAGAATGGCCACCCCTCACGACTAGGCCTTGTAACATGTATCAGAGAGCTATCGTCGCTCGAAAATTCTTTGCAGACATGCCCAAGGAGCTGGCGCTTCGGCGCTGACTGTCAGTGCGGTACGACGTAAGATAGACACCGCCGGTATGGCTGGAGTAGAGCACGTTGTGGGGATGTTCCGAGGTCTCGATCAACGCCTGACTAGTCAGATCTATCATGTACGCCACTTCCCCGAGATCGCTAAGACCGTTGCAGCGATTAGCCCGATTGACTGAGATCGCGCAACTTGGAGGTAGGCTACAGCTCTGAACGAGACCATCTTGCTGCCTCGTCGCATTATTCGGAGACACGCTAGAGTCGGTAATTGTAGTTTGTACCGCAGCGTTTCGCATTCGTCTAACAACGGGTTGCCTCGTGGTAGGGTCCATGACCAATTAGAACGATGTAGGCTACGCCACGCCTGGCATACGTCACCTTGTTGCGATCGTAAGTGGAACATTACCACCACATCGGCACATTTTAAGTGATTGCTCTGGCGAAACAACACCATCAATCAAGAGAACCGAGCCAAAAGCGCTACTTCCTGCTGCAAGCACCCCAGAAAGACCATTCTTGCAACAACTACGTCAGATACTTGTTTGAATCAAGGTTGTACTGGAAAGAAGACTATAAAGGTAAGCAAAATACGGTGAGAAATGAGCATCATCTCCTCGAAGCTTTATAATACAATTGGGCTTTTAACATCGCAAACGTTTTGACTACACACCGCTCACAATGTGTTGCAGAAAGAACCGCCAGCAACGTTTTGAACAACAACTGTTGTATTCGCCACCAAGACGAACCTGTTGTAAAGCACGTCTGGTACAGGCTCAGTCGAAGACTATCGGCACGTATAGTTCATCTCAGCGGCCCACCATGGTATGATAACAAGGCACCAGTGGTGCTAGACAAACAACTGACGTGGTACAGGCTGGTCTCATCGCAGTCAGTATTGGCCTTGGTGCCGAGAAGCTGGGACGTACCATCTCCGAAAAAAGGCTCGAAAGAAAGGAGAAGAAGGCTATTGCTGCATGTTCCCTATCTGTATGAAATGCCATATTGCCAGCTAACCAGCTGTTGTAGCAACACGAAGCTATATATGGCTCTTCGTCATCTGCTCCACCACCGCCAATGACGACCCGAGAGCGGCAAAATAAGACGCAGAACAAACGCGAAGAGGCTCAGCGGGCGCTTGATGAAGCTCGTCGAGAGCAACCAAGCGTTCCACAGTATGAAAGCAGACGCCCAAGTATGGATGCAGAGAGGGTTAGTACAGAAGAGCCGCCGCCGAGTTACGAAGATGCCACACGTCATGAAATCAGGCGTTCTTGAGTCGTCAAATTGTGCGATTGGTCTAGTATATGTGCGAGATTTCCGTGTAAACTATCGTAATGTTTCGAATGTAATTTTGTAATAGCCACTAGTTCCTGCGAAGAAAGTGTTCTTCGTTCGCCAAATGCGGTAGTCCGCGAACGTTGGTACTGCACCTTCACTCGGCTCACGCGTACACTTGCTAGCCTAAATATTGGTCACTTTCGTCTGCTCATCGATCTTCGTCACGATGCAAACGCTCTGCGCACGGATATAATTCCCGTCCAGCTCTTGCTCTCTCACTTCCACCCCGACTTCCATACAACTACATTCTATCACAATATAATTCCTGAACCCATCAGAGACAGCTAGGAAACCGCAAGATATGACTCCCTGGACTTCCTCCAGCAAAGGCGCTGCTGCGCACGACCGAATCGAAGCGCCGGTCACAGTACGAGGTTACCTTTTGTGCGTCTTCGCCGCGTTTGGTGGTATCCTTTTCGGCTATGACTCGGGCTACATCAATGGTGTATTAGGCATGGACTACTTCAAGCAACAGTTTGGAGGTAAACTCGGCCTCACGCAGACTCTCGTGCTTTAACATTAACGTCACCACTAGGACCTTCCGCCAGTGAGGAAGCTTACAACGGCCACCTTTACAAAACATGGGAGAAGTCTCTCATCGTCTCTATTCTCTCTGCTGGTACTTTCTTTGGAGCTCTTACCGCGGGGTCCATAGCGGACTGGATCGGCCGTCGCGCCACTATCATCACTGGGTGCGCCATCTTCTCGCTTGGTGTCGTCTTACAGGTGGCTGCTTCCAGCGTAGGCGTCCTAATTCCGGGTCGTCTGATCGCAGGTTTTGGAATCGGGTTTGTCTCCGCTGTCATCATTCTATATATGTCTGAGGTTGCACCCAAGCGCTTTCGTGGAGCCATCGTATCAGGATATCAGTTCTGCATCACTATCGGCCTGCTCCTAGCATCAGTGGTTGATAACGGAACCAAAGACCGTATGGACTCCAGTGCGTATCGTATCCCGATTGGGTTGCAGTGGCTATTTGCGACTGTCCTCGGCGTTGGCCTCTTCTTACTACCTGAATCGCCCCGTTGGTATGTCAAGAAAGGTCGTCATGAGGCTGCGGCTCGTGCTCTTGGTACCCTACGTGGGCAGGCTGCCAACTCGGACTATGTCCGGGATGAGCTCCACGAGCTCATCGCTAATCATGAATACGAGAAGCATATGCAAGCGGGCTGGGCTGATTGCTTTCGTGGTGGATGGAAGCCATCTAGCAATCTCCGCCGTGTAGTCCTCGGAATGGCACTTCAAATGATGCAGCAGTGGACTGGCGTGAATTTTGGTAAGTGACTTACACATCCACAAGCATACTTTTCCAGCACTAACTTATCGCGAAAGTCTTCTACTACGGCTCTACTTTCTTCAAGACAGTCGGCATACAGAATGCCTTCCTGGTTTCTATGATCACGACCGCCGTCAATGTTGGCTCCACACCCATCTCATTTTGGACGATCGAAAAGTTCGGCCGGCGCGCGCTCCTGATCTACGGCGCTGTCGGTATGCTCGTCTGCGAATTCATTATCGCCATTGTCGGTACCGTTGACGAAGGCAGCAAGGCAGCCGGGTTGTGCCTCATTGTCTTTACCTGCATCTACATCTTCTTCTTTGCATCGACCTGGGGTCCAGGTGCTTGGGTTCTAATCGGCGAGATCTTTCCTCTCCCCATACGTGCCAAGGGCGTCGCTCTCTCAACAGCCAGCAATGTAAGTAACGCAGATCCTTTAACAGTTACGAATTGGTTGCTAACTTAACAGTGGTTCTGGAACTTTGTCATCGGCTTCATCACCCCCTATATGGTTGACGAGACCTACGGGAATATGAAGGCTAAAGTTTTCTTCGTTTGGGGTGCTACATGCACTGTCTGCGTTCTCTTTGCGTACTTCTTGGTGCCTGAGACTAAGGGTTTATCCCTCGAGCAAGTCGATCGCATGCTTGAGGAGACGACCCCACGCACGTCGAAGAAATGGGTTCCACATAGCCTGTTTGAGGACCGCGCTGGTGTATCCTCGCTAGACACGGCGGAGAAGATGAACAGTCGCGAGCCGATTGCGCATTGCGAACATCGCGATATTTAAGCTGATGCTGTTGGCTTATCCTATGTAAAGGTATAATCACTTTCGTGCCTTCGCATAGCCATCTTTGCTTCTTTCGGTAGGAGCCCTTCGGCTGCTAGTATGGTAGAAGGTTGACCAAGCATTGTGGCCGATGGTATCGCATGGCTTGCGGTATGGATGCTACAGGTTTGAAGCTTCACCTTGATGCTATTCATTGTGTCTTATCTAGAGCGCATTACCTAGACGGAAGAAGCATTGGTAATGATGGAATAGTTCTCCTGCTGTATTGTTTCGTCTTTCGTTATCACGTAGCTTTGCAATTCGGATGTCGGATGAGTGATAAGATCTGATCGGGACCCCACATGCGGAATTCATGCGCGCCACAATGCGCGGCTGACTGATGGATTGAAAATCCCCGGCAAATACAACTCCCGCACACCGTATCCACTCAAGGAATACGTGCAAACAATTCCAAGGACTGCAAACTCACCATGATTAAGCCATCTCGGTGTTCGCAACTTGCTGGTATTTCCGACGTTGTCATCACGTCATCGTCATGGCTGTCCTTGCCCCACGCTCTGTATTGATGGGTCTCGTAACGGGCCTATTTCTTGCCTGGTTGATGCAGCAGATGGTGCCTGTATTCCACTTGCCGGCCATCAAGAATCACGACACGTTTCCAACGTCTACGACACTATCCCTATCCGAGTCGATGGCGCAAGTAGTAAAAAATAGCCTCCGCGCTGCTAGGCATCGTGCGTGGGTCGGTGGTGGGTACAAAAGCACATCGTCGCTACGTGCCCCAACTCCAATTCCAACGCCTGCCTTTCACAACTCTGCAACTTTCTCAACCACACCACACATCATGTCTTCCCAAAAGTCTTTCATGGACGCTGTCAAGGAGCGTCGCACCTACTACCAGCTCAACAAGGAGTCACCCATCTCCGACAAGCAGATCGCCGAGATCGCTGAGAAGGCTCTCCTCCACGTCCCTTCATCCTTCAACTCACAGAGCACCCGTCTGGTTGTGCTCCTCAACAAGGACCATGAAAAGTTCTGGGACTTCGTCCTTGAGGTCTTGAAGCCTCTTACTCCTGAGGACCAGTTCCCCAAGACCGAGCAAAAGATCAAGGGATTCGGAGCTGCTAAGGGAACCGTAAGTGCACACCTTGTGTTTGTCGAGCGCCATCTAAAACATATTTGCAGATTCTGTGCTACGAGGACCCTGAACCCGTCGAGGGCCTCCGCAAAGCTTTCCGTGAGTAACCCCGAGCACGTTTTCCCAGCTCATGCTTACATTCATCGCAGCTCTTTACGCCCACCACTTCGGTGACTGGTCTGAACACACCAACGCCATGCACCAGTACGCTCTTTGGGTAGCTCTAGAGGCTGAGGGTTTCGGTGCCAACCTCCAGCACTACAACCCCATCATCGACCAGAAGGCCGCACAGGAGTGGGACATCCCTCTTGGATGGAAGCTCAGGGGCCAGTTGGTCTTTGGTGGACGTGCGGGCGAGCCTGGCGAGAAGCAGTTCCAGGAGGTGCAAGGCAAGAGGTTGTTTGTGCACGGAGCGCAGTAGACGTGTGTTATATAGATACAATAATTCAGTAGAAGAATTTCGCATGCAATCGATACACGGAGCTTGGAACGCGTAGATCCAACACGTTGAAAGTGATGTCAGACGCGAAACTAATGCGTCGTCAGCACGTGTGCACGAGCCTGGCGCTAGTCCGCCCCTCCACCAGCAGGATCTACCAACTTCCACGGTTCAGACGCTCTTTCATTTTTCAAGATCACATTGGTCTCATCTTCAATTGCAGTGCACTGTGTACATGTCTTTCCGCACAGCTCCGAACGGCTTTCCTCGCTCTTTCGATCATGCGTAGCTTCTTACAACTTTGTGTGCTAATGTTCAACCCATTTCCTCTCATGACTAAATCACTATCTCTGTTATATCAAACTCTCAAAGTATTCTGGAACGGTGACTGTGGGATAAAGTTCATAGATGCAGCCATTTCTTTGTACTTCACTTTCCAGTTCAATCAAGGCACGCAAGATGACTTCGCATACAGCATACAGGATGGACGATAAGCTTGGCGCTATGTTACCAGTCGTCACTCCTTCTTTATGGTTTGCTTCTCCTCATTGTCGCCGTCGTACATTCTCTAATGTCAAGAACTGACGAGCAGCTTCGAATTGGCACCAGAAACAACTGCCGTAGCGACTCTTTCACTACTCAACATAAAGAGTCAGTCGCGCTCCTCGCGCGTCCCTTTTCTTGTACACCTTGTTAATGCTCCGTTCAGATACTCCGCGCTGTTTACACCCACAGAAGCTGCCATTCGTTACTCCATTATTGCTGTTTCGCACGTAGTGTCTTGACACTTTTGAGAACTCATTCACAACTAGAGACTCCGCAAAGATTGAAAACTCCACCTACGATATGACCCCTCCGAATGCTCGCGTGGTGCGTCTGACCAACGTACCCTATGACGTGGGTGAGGAAGACATCCGCCAGCTCTTCGGAAGCTGCGTTGTCGTCGACCAGATTCGCACCATCGATCCACAAGGGGGGACAAGCTCCAACGTCTACGTTCTGTTCTCGACTGTCCAGGACAGCAACGCTGTTGTTGAGAGGTATGGGGACCTCTACGTTGATGATCATCGCGTCACCACAATGCTTGCGCCTACCGGTAACTATAGCTGTAAGCTCGATATCTGGTCAACTCCTTCGCCAGTGCTTTGCTAATCTATTGATGTAGTCAACGCCAGTCAGGACGGTTTCGCTCGGCCTAGGGATACTGGCACTGCTTCCGCCGCAGCCGAATCGCTCTCTACAGCCCTGAATCGCACGATTTCGAATATTCTAGCTCTCGGTATCACACGCGAAAAAGGAGCACGCCTCCAACAAGAGCAACAAGAAAGCATTCGAGAAGAACGCTCTCGCGCGGATTACACCAATGAGCAAGTTATTCGTCTCGTTCTCATGAAGCGCATGATGGCCTCTCTACCACGTTGTAAAGACCAAGATCGGCGGAAGCAGCCTCCAGGCCGAGCCTCCATCAAGCATCTTGTCCCTGCTCCTGATCTTCGGAACAGGCAAGACCCACGAAACCGCGTGCTGTTGATCACAGATCTGCCGACTGAGGCCGACAATGATGCTGTCAGGACATTTCTCCAAGAGTATCGTCCCGAGTCGATTGATCGAACCCAAATTGGAGGTAACTGGATGGTTTCTGCGCTTGTTCTCATGCAAACTACTAAGGGCCGTGATTGGGCTGTTAAGAGTTTGAATGGCGAGATAATCCAGGGACAGAGGGTAACCGTGCAAACCTTCAGCAATCTGACCCAAGGTAAGTCAAGACAACTTCGAGTACCTCGAAGATCACAGACGTGTTTGTTCTTGTCGGACTTGATAGCTACAGTCATGATTGATATAGTCTAGGTTTACTAACGCTAAGTAGACGTTCTCGATCGTATCATGAATCCAGAAGCTTCTGTGCCAGATGCCAACGCCAACTCTCCGAGGCGATCTAGAATCGCCAGATCGACAGTTCCTCCAGCTGCGAAGGCTCCGTACGTGCCTTTCGGGACTCCACCTGCTCAAGCACCGGTTGGCTCAGCCCCATCAACTTCATACTTACCGTTCGGATCTTCAAATCCTCTTCCAGCCGCTTCCGCTGCCCCAAAGCCTTCGGCCATAGCATCCATTCTCGGAGACAAGACTCTGGATCAGGAATCACCTCAAGCACCGTCTGACCGGACTCATGAATATACCTGGGGCCGACGAGACCAGATTGCGGCTGGCAACCAGGGCGTAGTTGTGGCTTCTCAGAACCGCAGGAATAACTTTCGGACTAACTTGGATCATGTCACTCGCGAGCGTGCTGGAGAACAGGATGCGGCCGCTGATCAGGTAAGCCCTGAAGATGCTCGCAGTCGTAGTCATAGCTCTCAGAACCGTGGCCGTGGTCATGGTCGTGGTCGTGGTCATGGTCGAGGTGATGGTCAAGGAGACCATAGCCATGGCCGTAGTCGTGGAAATCGTCCGGGTGGGTTCGGTGGCTTGTCTCACGATGAGGCACTTCAATGAGGCGGTAGTGTCACTGCACTTCTCCCATGCTGGTTCCGCTTTCTAGAAGTCTGGGAGTAGGACTTAGCTTCTAGGAATCTTGTCGTTTTGCAACAGTCAGGCGTTGGTTGTGGATTAAATAATATCTTTTGCTATGGTCGGCACTCAGAATGCTCGCACAGCGAATACTCATGTGCTTCTCTTCTTCTTCTTTTACCTAAACGGTCGCGTACACGCAAGGAAATTGAGAATAGATTGAGCAAAGTACTGATTCGGTAGGATCATGCAAATGTTGAACTTTCGCTATCGAAGCGATGAAAGCGTGAGGGACATTGATGTCAAAGGCAAAAAGATAGTCTATTGCATGCTAAATCATGATCGCAATCGCTATGGCTATAAGAAGAAACAGGGGTATTCAAGCAAACTAATATCCACCTCCGATGGACACGAGTATCATCATCCTTCACCAATGTGTTCGCTTAACCAAAGTGGGGAGCGTTGAGCACAATGGCGCAGGAAACACCACCAATGGTACCAGCGATGGGAATTGTCATGATCCAGGAGAAGACCAAGAGACCAACTCGTTGCCAGTTGACCGCCTTAAGAGTACCGTTGCAAAGACCGACACCAACGGTGGCACCAGTAATGCACATGGATGTGGAGACGGGCAGCGAGTATTGCGAAAAGATGAGGACAGTAAGAGCGGCACCCATTTCCATGGAGCAACCTCTGCTGGGAGAGTGGTAGGTGATCTTGTTACCCATGACCTTCATGATGTTGTAGCCGTAGGTGATGAGACCGAGAGAAAGAGTAGCGGAGAGGACAGCGAGTTGCCAGACGGGGACGGGGGCCTTGGATGAAGCGGCCTTGCCAGTGTTCCAGGCACCGTAGATGACAGCCCAGGGACCGACAGCGTTACCGATATCGTTGGCACCGTGAGCGAATGAAGCAGTGCAGGCAGTAAGAACTTGGACGAAAGAGTAGGTATGCTCGACCTCGTTGGAGTACTTCTTAGCGTGGCTGTAGACGCGCTCCATGCGGCGACCTTCGGGAGTACCGTGGATACCAGTCTGGGCGGCGTGAATATCGTAGTTGACACCGTAGAGAGCACCGACGGTGATCATAGCGGGGATGCGCTTGAGGGTGATGAGCATGTTCTTCTTCTCATAGATTTCACCAGTCTGGATCTTGTTCTCGTGAAGGTATCGCATAGCCCAACCAAGAGGTCCGCGCTTTTGCCTGAGCTTAGCGTGAAAGCGTTCCTGACCTTGCTCAACGAGCTGCTTGTAGCTGAGTTGTTGGTGCTCGGCAACATCGGCACTGATGGCGCCCTTCTCACCGTCGTGGCCAATGACACCAACTTCAGAGTCGCTGCCGTGCTCAGGCTTCTTCATCTCTTCGTCTTCCTGTACGACGGCGTAGTCGGGGACAACAGCAGCCTCAGCACCTTCGGGGGTAGGACGCTTGAAGAGAAGGGGGCCTTGGAAAACGTGGTACCAGCGAACGGTGTGGTCACGCTTGACAACCTTGGTGTATAGGTAAGGAACGAAGAAGAGGAAGGACAGGGCAGCGAGACCGACACCGCAAGACATGGTGACGGTCGCGACAAACCACGCTGGCTTCTTGTTCAGACCGAGGTTGGGCGATCCCTTGTAGACGATGGAGAGCGTGCAAATGGTTCCGGCGATGAGGAAGAAGAAGGGGGCGGTCCAAATGGCCCAAGGGATGGGGTTCTTGCGGACGTGTACAGTCATCTTGATCAACATGAAGATGATGGCACCGAAGCAGGCAGAGGCAGCGGGAGCCATTCCAAGACCAGCGAAGATGGCACCAAGACCCTTGCCCTTGTTCCAGCCCCATTGTACGTTGGCAGCACCGGCAACAGCGACACCGACACCAGCGACGGAAGAGATGAGCGAGTATGAGGACGAGACGTGAGCAGAGTGCTTAGTACACCACATAACCCACATGGATGCACCGGCCAGAGCACAGGTGAAGGCGAGCATTTGAACACCAGCATCGCCCTTGAAGGCAGTAGGAGGAATGATACCGTTCTTGATGGTTTCGGCGGTACGGGCACCAACGGTAATGGCACCAACCATTTCGAAGATGGTACCGAGAATCATAGCCTGGCGGTAGGAAACCGAGCGGGAAGAGACTGAAGTAGCCCATGCGTTGGCAACATCGTCTGGGTAGTGTTAGTATGAGGACAAGGTAGTGGTAGCAGTCTGTACATACTAGCACCGTTGTTGTAGGCATCGAGCATGGCAAAGAATGTGCCGATGGCGAAAACATAGTTGTACTGTGTAAGACGTGCCATCTTGACTGATGCTCTAGGGGCTCAGTAGGCTCAGTAAGAAAGAGTGATGGTCCGAAGCTGGAGCTGGGATGCTGAAATCAAGGGAGGGCGTCTGTGAGACGTATATATATATTGATACAGGCCCTTTGCGCAGCCCTTTGCAGCGGATTAGGCCCGTATTGGCGTCAAAGCCTTTCACATCTGCGACAGGATCCAGACCGGTGGGTGACATTCGACAGCCTGCATCTCCAGCTAAAATGCAGCCACCACTCAGAGGCCGCAACGTGAGAAGTCCTGCCAAGAGAACGTGTGCTCGAAATGAAGTTGTGATTGGATAGGCAGAGGGAGGAAGGCGGATTCTTTGCCAAGGCCATCAGGATCTCCCCACTAGTGTACTTAAGCAACTTGGTGATGGATGGCGGAGCTTAGCGCTACTGGTGCTCGACCTCTCTAAGAAGATATCAAGCCGATGCCGACAATTGCTATGTTTCTTGGCCTCACCTTGGCATTCCTCGTGGCGCTGGGGCGTGGAGTAGTCGTGTGTGGGATGGTCGGCCAATGGGATCATCGCACGCCTGAACGTGGGTAACTTCAACGGTTGTCAGACGTCGATATCCACCTACGAGCTGAACCAGTTCTTCCCACTGCTCCGGGTTCTGACCTTTCTCCCACGCCTGTTATTTGCTCGTGCATTGATACACCTTCCAGAACAGTACACGAAAGCTGACGGACAGGCCTAGAAATTTGAAAGAAACGACCTTGGCACTTCTAGGATGCAAGCCAAACCAAATTAACGCCAGTGGATCTCTGCGACTGATATCGCGAGTTGTGGATGTCGTCTAGTGGGACCAACTCCTTCGCGATTTCCGAGCACACACTTCGCGAAGGCCGAGGTCGCCATTCTGACCAACAGTGAGCCTGTATCAAGACACCTGCTCTCAAAGAATGATGCAAATGTAGCTCAATGGTGTTGTGAGGACCAGAGGTTGTTGGGTTTCGATCTGCAAGGGAAATGGTGCCACCTTACGATGTTGGTGACCGACGGATATCTGTGGCTATAAGCGACTTCCACATGTAAATACCTAAGTACAAGCTCTGGTACGATTGCCGATTGTTTGGTACAGTCAGTCCTGCACAGTGAGCAGTTGAAGACCTTGGGATGATATCCCCAGAGTCGTTTCCACCTTGCGGGCCAACCTCATTGCATGAGCGGGTATGCCTTGGTAGTACGATCCACAAGTTGGGTTCCGCGTACTAGCATAGCTGGTCTCTTGGCCCACCAGTCGCGATAAGGTAACACCTCCTTGTCGTGTTCGTCAATGGCATAGACGATCTCATGCTTGCCGTGAGACTATCAGCAAGTTCGGTTCCTTGGCATATGTACATGGATGATCCAGCGGGAAGTATTCGGAGAAGCAGTGCGCGGTAGTTGTGAATGACTTTGCCGCTGGAAATATCTGATTATGGTGACGACGCATCAGCGATCAGAAGGATGTCTCGGTGGTTCCGCCGGCCAGATTGGTCCCAGAGCAATCGCCACGACAACGTATGAGGCATGAATGGCCGGAAATTCTGTCTTGACAGTACCAAGCATGTCTGCTGTGAACTCGTAAGCAAGATGGGGTAGTGTTCTTCGTCAATGTAATCGAAACACGTTCAACGCAATAGCGATACTCAACACCCAATCACTAGGCATAAGCAGATCTGACTCTTAGTTTCGTAGGGTTGAGCCGTTTGAAAGAAGGCACGAGCGAGAGTGCCATGTTGGTGAGCGACGACCACGATCCCGGAATTGAAACCTCGAGTTACTCTAGACCACCCGGGCGGTGCATACATTTGAGCCGCCCATAGGCTAAGGATGCGTTTACAACGTTCTCAAGAGGCTGCATAGGAAGCGCTGCACGTCAAGAGCGCAGTGTGAGTGATGCAATCTTTCGGTCTCGTGAAATCCCTTCTCTCCCAAATCCGATAATGGCGCTAGTCCGGATAGGTACATCGCCACCACGACGAAGAAGGCCCGAAAGACAACTGTATCAACAACAGCGTTTAGGTCGTAACTTGCGGTGCTCAGCGATGAATGTATTCCACAGCAGGAGAGCGCGTTTGAAAGATGTGAGATGTTGTCAGTTTAAGCTCGTGGATCCCCCTTTGCCTATCATCCCACATGACGAGCCGCCAGTGTGCCGGCTTCCGTCTTCGCCCTGTACACACCGCATCAGGTTGACCAAAGAAGTAACATGTCAGGTACACATCTACCACCGTCCAGGATGAGTGCTAAGCTTTCCTGCCGAGCTTTGAAATGCTTCTAGGATTTGACGGTAGCTTGACACACATAATTCCGTTGAGTTCTAATGATAGATTGGGAAGTCTCAGTCCGTTTCTAGATCCTCCCCACCATGTCTTTCTCAATCGTCGCATGCTGCTTATCATCTCCAATTACCTCCCTTGATGTCAATAAAAGTGGTCAATCTACGAAGTGGCAAGAATATAAGTCAGGCTCGGTAGGCCATGACGTCCCGTTCGCAATGCAGGTCATGGGCAGCAACGAAAAACTCGCCCTGAAACATTAAAATTAATCGCATACATTAGATATGGTACATGACCCTTCGCCGTTTTTTTCGCTACCATAACGCCATACCAACCCTATCCCACTTATTACTGATACCCGACACCCACTTCGCCTGGGAAGCTTGCCCAAAAGTCTTGTGTCGCATTTATCATCATGGCCTCCAGTTCCTCGTTTGTCAGGTCGAACGAGTCAAGGTTGAAAGTTTCGTCAGCTTCCAACGGGGGCACCGCTGGAGGGGTGTTCCATGAGAAGTTGGAAGTGTAGCTATTAGGAGTGGGCGCTGTGGCTGGCAACGGGCTTGTGACGGGCGGATTGGTGAGGTTGACGATCATGGGTTTGCGCTTGCAGTATGTTAGCAGAGTCTCATGAATGCGGCATCGGAGACTTACGTCGTTGTGTTGTTGTGAAGGGGACCTGCTGGACATGATGACATCTCTTGGTGAGCCTGCTGGTTTTTGTACAGGTGAAGGCTGTAACGCGCCATAATCTATCATGGCATGTCGCAATGCCTGTCGTTCTTCAGGTGATGCCGGCCCGTCCTGACCAAGTACAGAGCGATAGTACGCTTGCATGCGTCGGATGGTATCGTACTGGGATTATCAGCATGTTTCATCTCGATCTTTCGTAGTCACTCACCCAAGTTTCTGCCATAGGCCACTGTGTCTTCATCTCTCTCAGAAAGTTGCAGCCCTGTATCACGCTCTTACGCGCCTTTTCCCGCCAGCGAGGATCGTCGTCGCCGCTCGGGAAGTTGAAACTGTACAGCATTGCGCCGACTGCCGTGTAAATGGTGAAGCCGATCCATGGCACCAAGCCCCTCAGGAAATACACACCGAACGTGCGCATCTCCTCTAGCATGTCCAGGACCATGACTGAGTCTTTGAACAGCTCCTTGCGTGAAGTCTTCTCCCACTTCCTCCACATGTCCCGGTGCTCATCGTAGGAGTTTGGTGTCTCCTCAGGATTCGCTCCATTTTGCTGAGGGCCAAGGACTGGTAAATAAGCGCGATGCAGGAACATGTAACTCATGAAGTGTATGCAGTGCATGTAGCAGTACGCTTGACCCTGTTCGACAGCATTATGACTATGCAAAGTGAAGAGGTCGTACTGCAAGCGCTGAGGAAGCGAGGCCTTCCAGCCCTCAAGCTCGTAGATGAGCTGCTGGAATTGTGAAGAGGATGCCCATGGCAGTTCGCTCTTGAGTTCATCAGAGCAAGCCCAACGCGCGACTTTACCCCAGATGTTAGCAGCACGCATGCTATAGCCGATGATGCCAAGCTCTCCCAAGGGCAATGCCACTGGCGGCATACGCTGTGTATTATCCAGCTGAGGCGTGCATACTGGCTCTCCAAAGACAAAGCCCTCGCGCTCGCAGGGTAGTTGAATCTTCATGTCTGCCGCAGTCAATGACCTCTTGCGTCCCTTACCGCCACTGAGCAGGGAGTCCATCAAAAAGCACGTCCAGGCAGTCCGTCGGCGCACTTCAGCCTCGATAAACTCCTCACGTGTTGGCACGCGATTTCGCGGTATACCAGTCTCACGCGTCAGGTCCATAACCTCGACCAGGCGTATCGCCATGCCTAGATATATCCACGCCCTTCTTCCATTTCCGGCTCCCCAGTCGTGGCCTGTCAACATCAACAAGGCCTGCACGCGACTGATGGAGGGTGTCTCAAGGTCCTGTTGCAAGATCTGGCGAGCGTGGGCAGCATACGCATTGCTGGCCTCAGTCTGCGAACTGAAGGGCGACGGCGGGCTCTGGACGAATCTAAGCCATGTCAGCTTGGCGATTGCGTGTTTGATGATGAAGGCCATAGCATACCTGATGGCCAGCGCAAGTATCGCCCAGGCCATCCATGGCTCCAAGGTGCGATCGCGTATCCTGCGCAGCAAGGTCGGCGTGTGGTGGAAACTCCATTTGTAACTGCATCGTAGGTAGCTATTCTTGACCTCGTCTGTTAGGAGCTCGAATGGATCTAGGCCGTCGAGTAGTGACGATGCCGTATTCGGCGACGCCTGCTGTGCGGCATTGTTGCCGTTCGGCAGATGTGCGTCATTGCGGCCCTGATGGGGCGCTACAACCGTCGTACTCGAGTTATTCGATGTCGGCGTCTCTCCTGCATCTTCGGATGGCCGTGGTCGCTTAGGCTTGCGGTGTATCGCACTCGTTCCCGGTGCTATCACAGCCGTCAACAAGCCGCTGTAGGGGATGGCAGAAGCTCCACGCACCTGGAAATTCGCAGCGGTCCGCGCGTCCGCTCTGCTTGCACCTGTCGCACGGCGGCCTATCTTCGTGAATGCACTTTTGCTTAGCTGACCGACAAGAAACACACGCGACAGGATTGCGCATTGTCGCGATGCATGTGTACAAACATCGACTGAAGAATGAGCGACCCTGCCTCAGTCGCCCTTGCCGTCGCGGTCAGCTCTCCGCATCCCGTGCCTGCCATTTCGCGCTAGACCAGCATCGCCAAGCTATCCGAATACCATGACCATGTCTCTTTCCAAACTCTGTCACTCTTCATCGTAAGCTCATCCGGGCCGTCTCTTTGCTCACCATTCTTACCGTCTGCTTGTTCTCTCCTTTTCTTCCATTTCATTTCACTGTGTTCTGCTGTCTTGAGAGCATGGGTATGCTTTGTTGCCCCAACGCCTATCGTGACGAAACCACAGAAAAAGAATCGAGAGTCGGGAATAAGGGAATAACCCGCATCAGGCCGTTGCAGCCGCTTCATGAAAATAGCCGTGCTATGCAACACCTATGGGATAGACATGCGGGCCGCACTACTCAGGTGTAGCCAGGAAATCTATTTCTCTGCGGCCCGATATCTTTCAGGTTGCTATATCTTGTTTATTTTCCACCATCTTGATCAACTCAAAGTCTGCTCATCTGCTTTTCCTATGACCTGAATTCAAAAATTACCTTACGTATCTTCCTGTGCCATACTGTTTAAGCTTCACCAGGATGGGCTGTACGTACAGCACAGCCGTCACTAATCTTGCTGCTTCGGTGTATGATGACTTGGGCTAGAGCATCTGCCTTATGGGCACTGTAGGACAATATGAATCGCTGGTACCTCCCGTTGATCTGTTGTTCTCGGTTGCCACTTGTCATTGTCTTTCAACCTGCGTCTTTGTCTCGACATCATCCACATTCACTTTGCACAGACCCAACACCACGCGCAGATACTGATCAGCCTTTCCCTCTATACGCGAAAACTCTTCAGAACACTCACTCGACTCCTAAATGTGGCCTAGCGACTTATCAGATAGCTCATACTCAGACACCCCGCCACTACATACCTGATACTTTCTATCGATCATCTCCACCCCCCAGACTAGGTCTTCATGTATCTTTGCACGCAAGATATTCATCAATCGCGGAACGACACAATCGGATACATCCAGCTACTCCCTCCCGACTATCGTAATGGCTCACTTCCACACTGCCAATCGCGCCAGCTACCAGACCTACGCTCATCCCCTAGCTGGTGGAAAGAGGAAGCGAATATCCACGAGTAACGATATAGAACCCGTAAGTTACCACCAAGTACATCTTCTTCTACTTTCTCTTGTACTGATGCCGATGCTTAGGTTGAGAGCGATGTGACTTTCTCACCAGCGCGCTCAATGAAGAGCCGCGACAATAAGGACAAATACAACCCCAAGGTAGATCTGTCAATATGATTTCCCCTTTTAACTCTAATATCTACCAGTACATGGCAGAGATGTGCTTCAGCGCGTACAAGGTGCGCTTACATGAGGCTGGCCTTCAACAATATACAATCGACGTTGCGAACGACTGGCGAGAGCATTTGGTCGAGATGTTCAGTCACGCCGCGTTGAGAGGAGCCATCAAGCAAGATGCAGTAGCCCGTCACATGGTTCCTCGTCTTGTACTGCTTCTCCCACGAAACAACGAAGAGAAAAAAGAGCTTGTCAAGGATTTCGCGAAACACTACGAGGACGTACGACACGACATGATGGTCATCAGCAAGACCATGCTCAGTGGAGACGAGGACTCCATTGCTGAGGTCCGCGAGTGTCTTTATGGTTTACACAAGACTCTCGCTGAAGGAGCAAGATGGCGCAAGATCTTGCCGTACCTACCACTACCGCTGCCACTGCACCGCCTCCGGGCTCTCCGCAATCTGATAGAGTACTCACGACCTTACCAGTTCCTCCACCATCTCGTCACCGAAATTGACGACATCGAGAGTTGGCTTACCTTTCTTCCCATAGGCCTTAACACCTTGATTTTTCCGGCTGGACTTGTCAACGCAGTGAAAGGAACTCAGCAGCAAGTAACCGAGGATAAAATTGTAAAGACCAGCATCGGTCCTAACGCACAGGAAATGGCAGAGTACCGAGAGCAAAAAGCCAAACGACAGCGTCTAGAGAAGAAGGAACAAGCTCGTCAGCAGGAACAAACCTACGCTGATAAGCTACAAAAGATCGAAGCCGAGCAGATACAGATGAAGAAAGACATCAAATCGCTCGAGCTGGCCGTCACGGAGAAACGTGCTCAGGAAATTGCGAAGAAACATTCAGAGGCCGCAGCTCTAGCGAAGCGCGAGAAATCGTATCAGGACCAAATCTCACTCAACACGATTGAGATAAAAAGACTAAACGCCGAACTAGACAATCTAGCTGGCGGTCAGGCACAGAAGATGCAGCCGAAAGTGACCTCGACACCATTATCGCCAATCGATTCTGTGCAGCTCAGCACGTCAACGGGCTCGTCGTTCAGTAGTAATCAGACCGCCAACAGTAGTATTCACCAGCCCCAGAGCTCATTGGGCACATCCTTTGGCAGCTCTTTCGCCCAGCCGGGATCTTTTGAACAAACTTTACATCAGCGTGCACCGGAAGACGACGGCGTACCAATGGAAGACGTCCAAGGAATTGGCCCATCACAGCAACACCCGACAAAATCCGATCAGGTCGGCTTTCCTGAAGCACGCATCGCAGGGCAACCGAATACCTTCGGTGCTCATATCAGCAGTGGTGCCCCCTCACAGTTGCTTGGGTTGTCAAATAGCAATTTCAAGTCGGCTTGCCCAGCGTACAAGAACGGACATTGCCCAGCGGGCAAAAGCTGCATGATGCCTCACAGTGCATGCAAGTTCTGGGTGAAAGGCAATTGTAGATATGGTGGGAATTGCATCCGCAGCCACGATCCTTTCTTTCTGAAAGATGCTACATCACGGGGTCAGCAGCGACAGTCTTCACAAGTTGACCAAATGATCGTCGATTCTGATCCTACTCCACGATCCAGCGCTTTCTCCCAGGAAAATCCGTTTCAACGTGGACGGCAGGGTCGGGCCCAGGCCTCTCAAGCTAGCAACATCATGAGCCTACCCGATCACCAAGCCTTACCAACCGGTCCTCACGAACGCCCTTCGATCATGGGTAGGATTACAAAAGACGGCCAACCCATCATATCGTATGGGTCCAACATTGCTTCCATCAAGGATGGCAACACCAATCGTCAGCAAGGTATCCTATCTGATGCAATTCAGGGACCTCGCGCTACGATTGGATCGAAGAAAGTTGCGTGTAAAAATAATCTCAAGGGCAGATGCAACAAGGGTCTCAGCTGCCAGTACGCTCATGAGCCATGTCCGCGCTTCATAAAGGGCACTTGTTTTGCTGATGATCAGTGTAGGAGGAGTCATGATCCTCTTTTTCTTCGTCAAGGTTCTTCCAGCAACAGTGCACAGCAGTCTTCAAAGTCACCCACTGGGCAGCAGCCTTCCCAAACCCGGATAGAACAGTCACTCGACGAGGTTCTTCAGGCAAAAGGAGGAGATAGGAAGGAGAAATATGGAAAGCCGTTTCAAGTAGAATCACCCATTCGAAACCAACGTCCTCAAGATCATCTTGAGCAATCTCTCGACGACATAATCAAGACGGCCGGACGAGGTAGAGAGAACCAGGCAAGACTGCCTCAATCGGAAACTCCATGTAAATGGGAGAAGACCCAAGGCGGTTGTACGAATGGCAGCTGTCCATACAAACACGATTCACGAAAGACGTCCGACCCGAAAGCTTCACGAGGCACGTTTGGTATACCCAACCTTTTCAGCTCGATTGGAAGTATACTTCGTGGTAACAGACAATAAGAACTGCGTGGGAGCCAGCAAGCTTCCATTGAGGGCCTGCTCGTCGGGAGGTCGGGGAGGTACACGATCCTGCAGCATACTGCAGACTTTTCCAATAGCACCAGGATGCTATGTCTGGAATACTACGTCATATTGCTAGTATTCGGTAGTCGTCTCTTTACTGTTGTTTGTCTCCATCAAGCGCGTTTTGCATTTCGAGCTGCGGAACAGTGCTCACATGATTGGAGATGCCATTTTAATTGCGAAAGTCAACTAATTGGAAATTTGTCTGAGCTTGTTCCTCTTAACGTTTGTGGCGTTGATAGTGCTTTCCACGTCGCGCCTGACGTGACGCGTCTCAAGCCCCACTTGCCCTTCGTCATCACTCCAGCCCCCTCGCCGCCGACTTTCCTCAATTGTGCAGCATCTTATCGCACCGACAGCGTTACATTCATATGAAGAACATCGTTTTTCCTGCGTCGCATGGGCTCTCAGATTTCCCATGGCTTCGTACGCACGATGAGACCTTTCTCAATAAAGCAGTATCGACCAGCAGCAGCGAACAAGCACTATGGGCAACAACGCGGACCTCTCACTTGCGAAGACTACCCAAGCAAATATACTCCGAGCCGCCAGGCGGACCTAGTCTCTCGCTGGTGTACAAATCGAGTTCCTATCTTTGTCCAAACTCTACAGTGGTCTCATACTTTTACAATTCCACAAGCATCCTTTCTACTTCACATCCAGCAATGCAGTTCTACCAGCCGAGCAACCTGAAACACGTCTCAAGTCTCTAACGGAAGAACGTTCGCCTCCGGTACGACCTGTGTTACAACAAGAGCGATGTCACACTGTTCTGAAGCTGAGAGACAAAGCGCCACCAACCACCAGAAACCGTCTTTAGAGCTGGATTGGGACAAAGCCGAGAATGACCGCGCGACCTTTGTAGCTACTGACTCTTTGTTGCATAGCAGTTCGCTACCAGTCACCATTAAGTTGTGTTTCTGGTCTTGACGTTGCGTTGTGAACCGCATCCACATCCCAGCATCTCTCCTCGACCAAGGTCCAGAATTCACAATACTGAAGATGGAGTTAGCGAACCTTGCAAACTCGACCGGTTTCGAACGCCATTTGGATATCAACACCCATATTCAGGCTATTCAAAAGAATTGGTTCATTCAAAACGGCTCTCATGACGAGGACATTCTCCCCCCTTCGCTCCTCGCTGGGGTACCAGTCAACTGTCTCCCAGCAGGAATTTTCGAAGCTGTCCATGAGCTTTCCACACTAACGATCGGCCAACGAGATCGTGCGCATAGCCTTTTGAATACCTACTTCCAGGCGCGCATCCGCGAAGGATCACATAGCGGCAAGAGTAAAAGCATCTTTGCTATACTGGAGGTTGGCGATGTAGAAAAAGCTTGTGAGAGTTTGAGGAGAATGAGTCGAGGCCGCGAGATGCAAGGCCCTGTTCCAGTCAAAGAAGAGGAGGCAAGGAAGAGGAAATACTCGATTAGACACGAGATGGATACTAGCAATAGGGGCGATGACAAACACTCTGAAAAATTAGCAAAACGTTTCAAGGAAGAACTTAATATCGTTCCAGAAAACGACAATGAGCCCGTCACACCACTCTCCATCAGCTTCCCTGGTTTACTCACGCCCCCAGATTCGCGAAAAACTGTAACCCCCTCAACAATCCCAAACACTCCCCGAACCCAACGCCGCGCCCGTCTTCCCCCAATTCGCACAACACAAATAAATACTCCCACGCCCACTTCCTCTCAAAATGTTTCCTTTACCCCACTCTTCAACAGTTTGAAACATGAGTTCGGCGATCCAGATACACCATGTCCGAACCGGCCGAGTACATACCAACAGCTTGACAATAGCAGCATATGGGATAACTTCATGGAAGGCAGGTACGAAGCACCTAGAATAATAGATCCTCGGATACAGGCAGCGCAGAGGGCGACACATGAGTTCAATGTACGAAGGATAGAAGTGATTGAGGCACAGAGGGCATTTGAGGAGGCGAGGAGATGGTTTGGTGAGGCGAAGAGGAGGATGGATGGGGCGAGGGGGAGGTGTGGGTGGCGGTGAGGGCGGTGGTGGTGTTGGCTCAGCTCTTAAGATTCAGTAGATAGTTTGATGCTAACTATGGTATCCTTATTCTGATAGACTAGAAAGTAGCAGGAAATGAACAAGCTCACGTTCACTGGCTGAAGCATGCAACACTGGGATTATCGCATAGGTCTTTCGTTTTTAACATGGTCATCCATACCCAGCATAGCGCTTCCTGGAACCGCGTCACCTCAACGCCTCGACTACCAAGCCTGACATATCAAGTTCCAATGCTCATAGGAAGACGAAAATGTGGTAAAAGGTACAATCAATAATGGTATCGGATGCTACGCTATGCAAGATGAATATATGAATGCTATATCCTAGAAACGAGGAAATGAACCATGAAGGTCGGCGAAGGATCATATGTGCCAAACCAACATCATGCACCTGTTACCGGCCCTCCAATCTCAACCGATCCCTACTTCTCCCCTCATCCCGTCTCGCAACAAGGAACCACAGACTGCTGATCCAGCATAGGATAACGCCAATCCAAGTCTGTGATGGGCTCTTGAACAAAGTGATAGCAACGAGCTGGAAAGCGCTTCGTGGAACGGCCACAAACGTCGCTGTCAATGGAGACGTTGCCTTGACAAGCAATAATGTGCCTGAGAAGACAGCCCACGAGCCCATGCCGCCAAACAGCATCATGGCCCAGAAGAAGGGTACGTCGAGGAAGGGAATGTTGTGGTAGATATGAGGAACCTCACCGGAGAGGATCACAATGGGTGTGAGGAGCATGAGGGATACCAGTGATGTGTAGTGTAAGGTGCGGTAAAAAGCGCGAGTCTCCTCCCTGTTGCCTGGCTCTTCTAAGCCACTAGGGTATCCGGTGAGCACATCGCCTACAGGTACCAAACCAGCAACAATCTTGCGGTATGTGCGTAGAAGGAGGATAGGATAGAGGGCGACGAAGATAGATGAGAAGACGCCAGCTACGACGGACTCCCAGGTGACGCGAACGTTTGAGCGGTAGGATGCGAAGAAGAGGTTGAGGGTTGCAACGAGGGCGGAGGAAAGGATGCTGCCGTTTACGTTTTCTTTTTGGAGGATGCAGGAGAAGATTATGGCGAGGGGGGTTATGCCAATGCGGGCGAGTTGGTAGGTTGGTAGAGGTGCGTAGCTATGCCATGTCAGAATTGAGTAATGTGGTGGAGTTGCAGGTGTCATACGCAAACGAGAAGTTGCTGAGCAGCACCTTCACAACAAAGACCACTGCAAGTGGGAGCACCTGTTTCGCGATTTGCCAATCAAACTCAAACAGGCCTCCCCCAGCAATGCCTCCCGATCCATTCGACAGCCATCTTGCAAAGGCATATATGCCAGGCTTCTTGTTGCCTCTGAATGCTCCTCCCTGGGGCGCGGCCGGCTGTGAAGGCGGCACAGCGGCACCAAAGCCTATAAAGTGCAGAGGGTTGCTAGAGAAGCGTAGAAGACTCGAAACAAGTATTAGAAGGATGTGCGTGATGATGAGCTGGGCGTAGGATTGGGTGAGGGGGAACGGGAATCTAGTCCTGTTAGCAACCATCCAACCTGCAGTTCAACGGTTTCCTCACTTGTAGACACCCGTCAACATGATGAAGCGATTCATCAGCAGTAGCCCAAAACTACATCCGCCAACCCAAAAGACCAGCAATCCGACCCAGACCTGCCAGCCCCTCCATGTGCTGAAAAAGAAAGCCCCAGGCCCGCCTTGTTGCCAAAAGCCGCGAAAGGCATGGCTTCCTCTGCCCACGTCATGGCTAACCAGCGGCCGTATGCTGCTCGCGGGCTCGTATTCATCGTCTTCGTCTTCGCTTTGCGCGGCGCTTCGAATGCGTGGGTATGGGCTGTTGCTGCGACTCCCAATATCGATCAATGGAACCGCAGGCTGCAACTCCGACTGCGAGTTCTGCGTCGAGTGACTCCGCCGTGACGTCTCCATCTGCGCGTAGAACTCGACGTCAGAGTGATCCGTGTCGTCGATTGAGCTGGCGCTGGTGTTCCGCCTGTGGACGTTGCTGTCCTTTCTCTTTCTGTCCTTTGGGAGCTGTACCGGGTTCCGCGAGAGATTGCTGAGGAAGTCGAGGGGTTTGCGGAAGGTGTTTTGCGTCGTCCGGGTGAATGCGCGTGACGAGTTCATTGTGTCCGCTTCATGGCGGAGAGAGAAGGGAGCGACTGCATGCTGAGGTTTGTTTGGCTATTCGTAAAAGTTGAGCACAGGCAGGTACGAAGGCCCGGTCACGCTGGACCCTGGCTTAGGCTAAGGGGAAGTGGGTCCGGTCATCTCTGGGGACGCGCAACCTCAACACCATGGACAATGAGCATCGTGTTGTCGCAACAACATGTTCTATACTATCTTTACTGGGTATTGACATGCTGGTGTTGCAGGCTAGCAGGGCTATGTCAGCCCCCTGTTCGAGGCTTCAGCGTCTAACCCCGCATATCCCAACGTGCTTTCTTATTGCTCTCTGTTATATACCTCTGAACAAGAGCACATCGGCCTTGAGTCTGGCCGTTGCCTGACTAGCGATCCAACATGACCTACTTTGTCCGCGTACATGAACCCTTACGAATGGACACTACTACATTCCATACCTCAAAACTGTTCGTTTCGTCAGACCAAGTGCTTTGTGGTCCGTGTCAAAGACTACTCTCCGGAAGAAATACTTTACTTCGCACAGAGGAGACAAACGGAAAGTCGTATTTTACCCATCATGCAACGCCTGAGTCGTTTCAGGAAGCCCTTGCATTGTCTTGCGGAATATGTAGACGTCTAAAAGTTGAGATTGATCGCGACCTGCGTATGACCAACCCGTCTGGGATCCTTTATGTACCACTGACTGACACCCGGACAGGTCATCGCTCACGCGGTCCATTCCAGGTCGCTCCAACGGAATATGTAACTCAATTCGAAGCAGACCGAGAAGAGAGAATGTCCCTCTGGTTCATCTGTAATAGGAGTTATGTTCCCCTACACCTGGTGCCTGAAAAAGATACCAACCTGTCGCAAGGGCACCTGCCAGCTCATTCAGGTCTGTTGGATGTAGATACGAGTCTCACTGCCGACAATACCGGCAGCGAAGCCTGTATCAGTTTTGCCTTGTCACAACTGAGGCGGTGCCGAGCTACGCATACCGAATGCTGGAAGATCAGGCAGAGCAGACAAGAAGTGAGCGCTTTTGTGCCCACAAGAGTGCTTGATGTAGGCTACGCCGAAGCCTCGACGATCTGCCTTCTTCAAAACGAAGACTGCGTCAAAATGATGCCATATATCGCGCTGTCACATTGTTGGGGAGGTTCTCAGCCTTTCAAACTAACACGAGCAACAGTTGCGCGCCTTAAAGCAGGCATACAATTGACAGATCTTCCTAAAACCTTCCAGGATGCCATCTACGTAGCTCGAAAGATGCAAATTCAGTATCTTTGGATCGATTCGCTGTACGTTGCACATGAAGCAACTCATCTTGGTATCTCTAACGCCCCCTAGGTGTATCATACAAGATGATCCGGAAGACTGGCAGAGAGAGGCTGCTCGTATGCGAGAAGTCTATAGTCAGGCCGTATGTTGCATTGCGGCCTCCGCCGCTCAGAATAGTGATGCCGGTCTCTTCTTCAACAGAGATCCGCAAGCCCTGTTATCTATGCGAGTTGAAACCAGCAGGGATCGCATTTATGGACAGAACACGATAGAACCCCTAGTGGCCTATACAGTTATTCCTGATGTGAACACGCCTGAACAGATCCTCAATACTGCACCTTTGAACAAAAGAGCATGGGTTGCGCAGGAACGTTACCTGAGTACCGGAATCTTCCATTTCACGCAGGAGTTGATCTACTGGGAATGCCATGAGGAATTGACTAGCGAACAAAACCCAGGCCACAACTACCATTCTGAGAGAAGATCTTATTCGCCCGATGGCTTCATAGGCCGAGGCTTGAAATGGTGGGTCAACGATTACAAAATTAAGATGATCCCCAAAACCTCAGGCACGATCGAAACAGACCTTGATTACTTATTCAGAATTTATGAATACTGGTGTGCTTTCAGAAGCAGTTACTCTGGACTTGCCCTGACCATGGCAAAAGATATACTCGTTGCATTGAACGGTGTCGCACAGGATGTCGCTGGAGCGATGAACGACACCCTGGTCGCTGGCTTGTGGCGAGGTCGCTTCATCGAAGACATGTGCTGGGCACGAAAGCCGATCCCAATCAGTCCATACTCAGCCGAAAAAGCCCTGAGGTCTACTGTTTGGCGTGCACCAACCTGGAGTTGGGCGAGTATCAGCCATCCTGTAGAGCGCTGGGTACCGTGGTCTGGTATCAATAGAAAGTCAAAACCAGCTTACGACATGGCTGCGATCGAGACTTTACTTGTAGACCAAAGGCCTTCTGGAGAGCTCGTCCACGCTTCCATGACATTGAGATGTCGCCCAATATTGATATTTCCGCCAGAGTCGGCTGCTTTAACGTGGGAGCCATACGATGATACTATGATCCTTGACGATACTACGAAATGGGACCTAGATGACTTAGGTTGCGAAGTCAGTCTAGTCGTCCTTCGCCATTGCTGCTACGGATCAGTGGGAGAAGGATATATACAGGCCATCTTGATTACACCAAGCCGGACTCAAAGTGGGAGCTACGAACGCGTCGGTTCTTTTGCCATCGAGGCAGACTCTAGAATGCTCATCTATACAGATTTCGATAAGAAGACGCCTATACTGCGCAGTATTCTTGACGGATACCATAAAACACAAGAAACGATGATCGACCTCGTATGACGCGGGGATGCTTTGGCAAATTTCAAACTATCTGGGCACGTAGCGGAGCTTGATAGACCATGACAATATCCTTTTGCTTGACTTCTGATGTCGTGAGCTCCAATTCAAGGATTTCTCGAGCTGCTACGAATCCGATACTGCTCTTTGTACGGCTTGCCGAGACTCATGTTGATTCAATCAGATTGGATACCATGTGCTCTGGACACTGGAGTACCTCAAACATGTAGCCGCCGGTGCGTCCAGGAGCGGAAGGTCGCCAACCCCGCCAAGACCGCATTCGCCTTCTTATCAAGGCTTGTCCAGCACTCATTGAGGCTTATTCTGCATGACGCAAAGGTGTTTCGATAACGCACGTGAGCATGGTTCTTTGCTCCTTCCAGAAACATGGGCCGGCCCGTGTCAGGAACGGAGGTCGACCTGTGTTGGTGGCGCTATATGCGCTCACACACATCTACTAGAGAGTTGCTTGCTTGCATGATGCAGGGTGGAGTATGTAGGTCGTGCTCCGGGACGATCAGAATAGCGAGAGACTGGGGGTACGAAGAGGCGAGATGCAGAAACAGGTATAAGGAGACGAGGAAGCAGATTGGTAGGGATCGGCGATGAGGAACAGGAAATTGATGGCCGTTGATCGGCGTACGTATTGCTTTGGGGTAAGAAAGGACTAGAACGTCGTACACCTGTCTCAAGTGTGGGCTTCTTGCAAACAAACCATGTACTTGATGCCAAGTCGTGCCTGAGCTGTGCCTACGTAGCTGATTAATCCCACCAATGATATAGTGAGCAACTCAGTAACTGCATAGCCTTATACGTGGCTATACAACCCAACGGAACTTCCAGAGACCGTACGTGTATGACTTCCGAGAGGCTAAAAAGACTCTTACCGATCACTCGTGGTACGAGTCCTGAGTTGGAAGCTCGAAAAGTATATTTGACCCACCAGGAACTGGGCGGAACGTTTCTTTCGGTTCCTGACCGAAAAGATGCGGTGGTGGGCGGCTCCAACGTAATAAAGGACACACCTTCTGCTAGCACCGGTTCACATCGCTGGTTAAGGTATGGCTTGAGTCCTACCAAATAGCTACCATGCTCTCCGTGCGCGCGGAACCTATGGTTGATACATTCGGAACATAGGACGTTCTGTGGCTAGTAATACTGATGCTGTGGCGTTCAGTTTGCAACGATACCTACAGATTTTACTACAACCTGTGATGACGAGCGGAAAAGGAGCATACATTACCCTCCAGCTGCGAACAATGAACAGCTCGATCAAGCTTCCTTGTAGGTAAACACTTGCCAAGTTCACCTCTGCATAGAAATGGCTGAGATGTGGCGAGTGTGGCACTATCGCAACACTGACCTCAACAAGGTGCTCTCGAGTATCGACTATTGATTCAGACGGATGAGGAAGGTGACCTTGGATTTCGGCACGAGGGTTTGTTGCTGTGGGTGTGGTCGGCGAAATGGCCAGGAGCTGGTTGTACAGTCGATCAGCAGTAAAGCCCGCGTTGTCAGCAGGTGTACCTGTATGATAGTTGGATAAGAGGTAATCCCTGAGCCAAGAGAAGAGCTTAGCGCCTTAGATATAGAAGATGTAAGCTAACACAAGCCAGCATTCTTCGCGCGTGCAGCTAACGAATACCATGCAGCAACTCCATGGCGGAGGCGTGGGGTCATGGTCCGAAGTAAGCGCTGGGTGCGATTGCGTTCTTGGCGTTGGGTGGAGTTTTGACGCTCAAGGAAGGTCCATATCTCCCGCATGAGATCGTCGCAGGGTCTGAGATACGAGGAGATCACGGGAGATCCTGCTTGGGGGGCTAACCGTTGGAGTGACTAGGGCGGCAGAAAGAACGGCGAGTATTGGAGATCAAACGTGGTGCGCATCTGTACGAAGTCGTATGTATCGTGAAGGGTGCGAAGGCGCTCCAAAGATAGGATCGCATGGCCTATGCACAATACTTGAAGCGGGGATTGAAAGCAACCGTATTATTTTCATAAGCTGGGGTAACTTGTGAATATGCCTCTTCTAAGCTTGTAGACCAACAGCTCGATGAGCATTGTTTGGCGTCCCTAGGTATGATTGCGGTGAGTTGTCCAACAGTTAGTACACGCTTATTGTCATCACTTTTGCTTGAGAGTCTTGTCAGTACATTCAAGTGCAAATATGCGGTCGGCTATCAATGCATCATGAGGAACTCCCATGTACTCGCATGTGATTAACCATCCGTGGTGCAGTACCCGATGGTCAGTAGTCATCTGGGCAGTAAACTGTTCCTTATTGAGAGAAGGTCATGGCGAATCGTCGAAGAATGGGCCATTGCGTGGTACTCGAACTGAGCTGGGCAAGACAGAAAGGCTTGCCCGAAGGCGGCTGGTGATGTGTTGTGACCACAGCGAGTGCCGTGAGATTGAAAGCGAGTTCGGCCTGCACCGTGCGTGCGACACGTGCGACACGTGCGCACGGCAGCACCTCGGCACCGATCAACCTCCGGGCTTTGAATGGAAGCGTGCCGATTGTTCCTTAGGGGAACCACTTCAAAACACTACACCACACCCCTTTACCTCTCATGGCTCTGCCAGCCGCGAAGACGGCTGGTAGGTCATCTTAGTGAGCGGAGACCATACGCAAAAGGCAGGAGATGCTTCGCCTCGCCCACATTCGCCGGCCACATCGTGATCGACACAGCCAGAGGCGCCAGCTCAGCAAAAGCCCGCGGTCGCTACGAAGTGGCTTGGAATACCGCCTCTCCGCCGCACTTTCCTTGGACTCATAGTCTCACCGTTGAGTGGGCTGGCTGTCTAGGCCTCGTGCCTCTACTGTTTCTGGCTCTGGCCTAAATCCGCTCGGAACGAACAAGGGCCTTGCACGCGACCAGCGTGGGACATGACAACTTTCCAAAGCGATCGCATCATTCCGCATGCAAGAGCGCTACCCAACATATCGTGGCTCACCATTCGCCCATTTCTCCTATCCCGTTGTCGCCTTATCTGAGGTGTGGCTAAGGGCCAGGTTAACTATATTGGTCTGCGTCATGCTAATTCCTAAAGAAGGAGGTGGTTTCAGCAGCTACGTGATTTTAAGCTCACTACTAGCGGGCCTTGGATAGCCAGCGGATGGGGGCGCTGTCGCTGTTGCAGATCATAACAGTTGAGCACCGCATGTTCAATACGTTTAAGCATTCCAGGACTAGAAAAAAGCATGATGCCACGATGCAGTGCTGCCGGATAGCGCCGTGATAGGATGGCTACATTGCCAGTCCCGCCAAGCCCGCTAAATAAAGTTAAGATCGAGTATTTGATTGGTCTAGATCAAAATCACGTCCCTTTGCCGCCTGAAATGGAATCGGTATAGGAGCAATTCACCCAGCTGCCGAGAAGTCAAAGACGCAAGCAACTTTGTTGTGGTTGGGCCTAGTTCTATTGGTGATCCACTTTCGGGAGATTGGACATCCATGCAGCTATGGAAAAGGACACAAGGCTGAAGGTAACGATATACCCAAATGCTGTCCAACAATATCCCTAACCCACTCTTCTTGTTCATGTCGTTGTGTCGACCAATTCTGGCTCCCGCCAATCGTAGATCCAGTTCGATGATCCCTCTGTACTAGTGCTGTTTGTACAGTAACTAATTGTAGGTTGCGTGGGCATGTGAGTGTACATACAGCCTACCAACACAGTGGCGGCTCGTCCCGTACCCTTGGGACAGAGGTTCAGGGATACCAAAGGAACACAGATCATGCTGGCTCACTTGATTCGAGATGGGTAAGCGAGCGATGCCCGAGTCGAATAGGACCTGTGGAACTGCGACCCACAAACAAATCCTGTAGGACACACCTGATGAATCCCGGGCATCGATACTGCATGAAACAGCTTCATTTGACATTTGGCTCGACACCAGCCCTCTCATCGCGTCTACGCCGTTATCAGGATTCTCACAAGGGGCTGCAGATCGATCCACCCTCGTCCAATCGCGCCATCGCGCAGGCTTTCTACGTTGAATCTCTACGCGACGTTATTCACATCCCTAAACTAGTAAGCATGTTAATCTAAAGTGCATCATGCCAAGAGCTGCGCATCTGACCCGCTCCTCACAGTATCCTCCTCCTTCTCTAAGACTTTCCGCCCGTTCCATTACCATTACTCCGGTGTCTTGGAAGCAACCTTGGTAGTAGTGCCGGAACACACTGTAGCACCTACCCAATAAGGTATCGAACGTGTACAAACGCCATCTCAAGCCATTCTAGCGACCAACAACACCTTGTACCGTTGCTCTAGGTATGTCGGCATGGCACGAGATCGCTTGGTCGGCGGTTGCTAATCCTAATTGGAAGGTGCATTTGCCTCCTGCCATTTCGTCTCAACACCAGGTTGTCGAAGGGATCTATATAAGAGGTATCAGACGCCCTTCTAGATCACCAGGCCACGAGCACAGCAACACTCAGCCCATCATCAGCAGTCTTCTTCGTCTTTCGCTCCAACGATCTCATTCTTCGATCAATCCGTCAACATGAAGCTCTCACTTCTTCTCGCACTTCTACCCGTGGCTCTTGCCCTTCCCGCCCCAGTCATCGTTCCCCGTGCTGGCAGTCCTATCCCCGGAAGATACATCGTCAAGATGAAGAATGAGAACCTCCAGGCTCTGATCGACGCTGCCTTGAAGGTTCTCAGGAAGGACCCTGTCCATGTCTACAAGTTCGCCGGCTTCGGTGGTTTCACTGCTGATATGGCTGATGACATTGTTGAGCTGCTTCAGAACCTGCCCGGTGTAAGCTTATCGGCCCTGAAAATGACTCTCAGAGTACTGATATAATATAGGTCGACTACATCGAGCAGGATGCCGTTGTCAAGGCCAACCTGGGCGAGATCCACCTCGAGAAGAAGGCCTACGTCACTCAGTCTTCTTCTACCTGGGGTCTTGGTCGTATCTCCCACCAGGCCAAGGGTATCAGCTCCTACACCTACGATGACTCTGCCGGCGCTGGTACTTGCGCCTATGTCATTGACACTGGTATCTCCACTACTCACCCCGAGTTTGAGGGCCGTGCTACTTTCCTCGCCAACTACGCTGGCGATGGCTCAAACACTGATGGCAACGGTCACGGCACCCACTGCGCCGGTACCATTGGATCCAAGACCTACGGTGTAGCCAAGAAGACCAAGCTTTACGCTGTCAAGGTCCTCGACGCCAGTGGTTCTGTAAGTGGATATGCGTTTCACAGTGCAAATGCCTTGCTAACCATTTGAAGGGTACCAACTCAGGTGTCATTGCCGGAATCAACTACGTCGCCAATGATGTCAAGACTCGCAGCTGCCCCAACGGTGCTGTTGCCAACATGTCTCTTGGTGGATCCCGTTCTACCGCTGTCAACACTGCTGCAGCCAACGCTGTCACCGCTGGTGTCTTCATGGCTGTTGCTGCCGGTAACGAGGCTCAAGATGCTGCCAACTCCTCGCCTGCATCGGAACCCACTGTCTACACTGTTGGTGCCACCGACAGCTCGGACCGTCTCGCCTCCTTCTCCAACTACGGTTCCATTGTTGACATCCTTGCTCCCGGTGTATCCATTCTCTCCACCTGGCTCAACGGCGGCACTGTAAGTTCAACCATTTATGTGGACGTTTAGATCAAAAGCTAATATTACAAAGAACACCATCTCCGGTACCTCCATGGCCACTCCCCACGTTGCTGGTCTCGCTGCCTACATCCTAGGTCTCGAGGGCAAGAAGACCCCTGCCGCCCTTTCTTCCCGCCTTACTGCTCTTTCGCTGAGGAACAAGATCACTGGTCTTCCCTCCAGCACCAAGAACTACCTTGCCTTCAACGGCAACCCCAGCGGTTAAGCTATGGCTTTCATAGCGGGTTCTCATGAGCATTTTGCATTGTTATCTGAGGCATTTGCGCATTGATAGAGGTTGAAGATTTCCCTCCTTCTTTTCTTACGAACTTATGATGGTGGTTGCTGTAAATGTGGCAGAGATTCTTCCAGCGCGTAGCTAGTAGCATCAGTGCATATTCAAGTTGTTAAGTCAAATCATTCAGGCCATTCTCAGATGCCGTGCATGCCCCGCCTTAGATGCTGATGACCAGGATCATGATCGTTCCAACAAAGTCCGGATGACGAAGATGCGAGTACAATTTCGTTACCGCGGTTTTCGAATGCGGAGACCGATGTGACGAAAGCAGAGCTTGTGTCACCGCGACTAACGTACTTGCACTGGTGACTTCAGCCACGAACCAGGCTTCAGGCTACTGCTGATCCTCATGTGTTTCATATTGTCCTCAGTTACTTTGAGGGGGTACAGTTGACTATGCTGCGGCCTAGGTGGCTTCCGGAGGCGCAGCCCTGTGCATTAGTATAACGGCGCCCAATCAACATGCCCTTAGATGGCTTCATGCAGGGTCTGCTGATAGATGCATCCTTGTGGACTAACAAGGTACCTAATTAAATACTTTCAATCTATTCCGCAAATGATCTGGCGCCCAGTGATCCTGATGTGAATCCTGGGTAGGTTTACGACGTGAGTCATTGTGATCTTGCACCAGACGAATATCTCCCGAGGTCTGGTACTATTTGTTCTTTTTTTGACAGTTGTCAACAGAAGCCTCCCCAAGTACCACATAAGATCACACATAGCTAGCTGCATGCGGCCACAGGGCTTCGACCCTCCCTGCATTCTCGATGCTATGTTGGCCCAAGGTTGATCAGCGTGGTCATCGGAATATTAGATCTCGCCCCACATTTCCAAAAAGGAGATATCGCGGCTGAGGCTGCAGCAGCCGTCATCCTTCCGCCGTGATGCACGGGCCTAGGTGGGTGGAGACTTCCGTACAATCGAGCGCCACCAACTCTGTATCCCAACTGCCGCTCTACTTGCGCATAATTACTTACACAACGATACGACCTTGAACATGGCTGAATAGCCTGACTATAGACAGCACCCGATGATCGCGACGGAGTATAACTGTACCCGACTTTGAACAACGCGCGTCAGCGGATCTGGATTTGGATGACGTACCTGATGCGCATTTACTCCTTTAGATTCAGCCGCAATCCTGATTGTTAACGAACAAAACAAAGAACAACGAAAAAATAAACAGCACTAGATTGCCGCAAAGTACTTCACACATGACATGTATCGGAATGCGCGATGGGAGAGCTTCTTGTGTAGCGGAGTAAGCACGCGATCGTTGGCTCTTACCAGCTGAGTTACGGCTACGCCGTGCGGCACCGCCCTGCCAAGCGAAGCCAACAAGTGCCAAGTCGTATGGAAATGGGTGGCATGGAGGTTGTTGTTTTATACATGCTCAGCAAATGGGCCTTCCATCCATCGAGCTGCCCATTTTGCCCCCAGCTGCTCACACGTAGTAGATCGTATGCTGCTCTTCGAACGCAACCCTAGAAACCAGCTTGTCGACACCATAGCATTACAGTATCCGGGTCGACTTGCTGTTTCATGAGGAGCATCTAATCAATGCAGCTTCATCAAGATACCTCATTTCGCAAGATAACCCTGTCACTCCGTGTCTTATTCGGACACGAATTGCCAATCAGGAAACCCTCGGAGGGTCCTCTACTCTCGACCGAAAATATCATCATCGCAGCTCAGGCATCGACGGAACCCCTTGACCTGCTGGGATGGTAAAGAAGGCGTGTTGTGTTATTCGCCGATAGTGTGCGTTGTGTTACACTCAGGACCCGCTGTACACGGTTGTATCCAGAGAAAGCATATGTACAAAGTCGCTTAAAGGACCTCGTGCGGTATACACCCCTAGGAACCATAGCCAGTGCTCCATGATGCCTGTCTTTCGAAGGCAATTCCAAAGACCGTCGCTCCATCATCTAGTCTTACAACTACACTGAGTCTGTGTCACATGTTTGCGTCAAAAACAACACCATACGAATGACTAGTCTTTGTTCTTCGTCAAAAGTCCTCCGTGGAACGAAAAAGCCCGCATGCTCATGCTCCTGGCAGCATGGTTTGGCTACTATGTTCCCGCACGAACGAGTGGTTGTCAATGGGAATAGCAAACTCTTGCGAGACTTCAACGATACCTTTCGTACCAACATGCGAGCCTACGGTTGCATAGTCTGACGATGCAGTGGCGCATATCTGACAACCTGCCGTGGGTGTCTTGCACATGCAACATTCTTCACCTTGCACTGAACAACACCTTTATCAGCTGCTTGATGTTGTCCCGCGAGTTAACTTCTTGACGAGCACTTGTGACGCTGATCATTAGATTGCTGGTTCCCGACCAATCATTTCCACCTATGATGAGAAGCGACATTCTAGCGCCCATCGGGTACGACAAAGATAACATGTAGGAAATCACAACAAAGCAGGTTATGTTCCACAACGCTCTGACTGCGGTGGTACTACCGATACCTGTTCTTTATCGAATTCTGTTCGACTTCAGACTTACCCGCCCGCATATACCATGCAATAAGACATGGATCTAGGAGAATCATAAAAGCCTTCTTTCGTGATTCGTGTCCCTTTGATGGGATGCCAGGCTCACATCTTGGCGCATTGGAGACCATGTCGTCAACAAAAAGGTTTCTCCGGCACCATACAGCACCGTAGTTTCGATTGCGTGTTATCTCCCGAAGTCCATCCCTCTGGTTATCCTGGTGTTTTATACCCCTCCGAGTAACATCGTACCTTCCTCGGAGAACACTAAATCCTTCAGATGACCGACTGAATAACTTGCAAGATGATCATCTTAAGACGAACCGACCAAGCAGTAGAGAATGTGGCAATATGACGCCACCAAAGAACCACAAGCACAATTATTGGCGCTGAATCTATCAAACACAAGCATACATACTATCAGATAACCGTATCTCCCGTACCGTTGTTGGTGTTGTAACGTTAAGTGGGCTCGTCGAACAGCATGCTCAAACGTGGTTCGTAAAACGTCCCACTACGTAGGTGCACGCGCTCTGTTCGTTATACGTGATCTGCCGAACCACGCCATTGGCTATCAAAGAAATCTGCCGCCTCTGGCACTTGGGCATGTTCTACAACGTTGGTGTTTAAAACGCAGTTCTACCGCTGATGCAGGTACAACTCAACCAGAAACATCTGATCCTTCGCCCTCTCTTCAAAGTCTTTTTCACTCGTCCCAACACCTCTACCCAAATCATATCGAAACATGTATACACCGCTGTTTCACGTTCTGCTTTCTTCGGCATTTGCTGCTCCATTGATCAAGGTTGACAGTACAGATGCTGTTGCTGGAAAATACATTGTGAAGCTCAAAGGCGATGTTACATCAAAAGCTGAGGAGGACCTCACAGCTCCAATTGCCGCCAATATCGATTTCAAATACACGATGTCTGGCTTCAGGGGTTTCGCTGGCAGCATCTCGGATCAGGAACTTACTCGACTCCAGGCTTCTGAGCATGCAAGATACACATCTGTATCGACATGTACATACTAACATGACTAGGTTGACTATATCCAACAAGATGCCAGGGTCCACATGTTCGAAAAGAAGACACAGGTGAACGCTACGTGGGGCTTGGGTCGAATCTCGCACATTGAGCCTGGTCAGAATAATTACCTTTACGATTCCACTGCTGGCGAAGGCACATGCGTGTATGTCGTCAGCCATCTTAAAATTCTCTGATATTTGCTTATACAGCGAACGCAGATATGTCGTCGATACCGGTATCGAGACCACTCATCTAGAATTCGAGGGCCGTATGTATGAGCAGTATAACTCGATGGAAACGTATTAACGCTCTACTAGGCGCCTACTTCCTTGCAGATTTTAGCGAAGAGGGAGACCAGATTGACGGTGCGGGACATGGTACTCATGTTGCTGGCACAATCGGTTCCCTCACATGGGGTGTGGCAAAGAAGACGACTCTTTTCGCAGTTCGAGTGCTGGACTCTTCCGGTACCGGTACAAATGCTGGCGTCCTTGCCGGTATGCAGTTTGTTATCACGGATGCAAAAGAGCGTATGGACGCCGGAGATTGCCCGAAAGGAGCCTTGGCCAATATGAGCCTTGGGGGAAGAAAATCTCAAGTCATGAATGATGCTGTAAGTGACAAGTCCGCAGCATTCATAATCGATGCATTAACACCAATTTAGGCTGCTGCTATCGTTGCGGCAGGTATCTTCCTTGGTGTCGCCGCAGGCAATGAAGGCACGTTGGCTGATTACTCATCTCCATCATCTGAACCTACTGTATGTACCGTGGCCGCTACAGCAAACAATGGTACGCTCATCGAATGGTCCAACTATGGTCCCCGGGTCGATATTCTGGCACCTGGTGTTGAGATCACCAGCACTTGGATTGGTGGAGGCATCAACACTATATCTGGAACCGTAAGTAACCTTCCGAAGAGATGCGGTAATGCTACATGCGCTAACGATCTTCAACATGTCCAGAGTATGGCCACTCCGCATGTTGTCGGCGTAGCTGCGTATTTCGCAGGTCTGGGAGCACGGGTAGAAGGTCTGTGCGAACATCTTGCTAGTACCGCGACAAAGGGTGCGATCGATGATAGCACGCTCCATGAGGGTACACCTAACGCTCTCGTATATAACCAGGCGGAGGGAATTAAACATTACGGTAGACGTACTGGCCAGGCCATGTAGAATATTCGAGAGGTCCATTGTCTGCTCGGACATTACGTTCCAAGTCAGCCCACTGCACTTGGCAGCTTTGGCTAATCTAGTCTTGCCAATAGGAAGGGATTGCAATGGAGAAAGTATCTGCGTCCAGTTTGTTGTTCTTAGCGCTTGCTCATAGATCGTGCGGATCGAGCCGTACATGACAGCACCGGTCATCGATAAGCGGGAAGATGCATGCGACCTCACCTGCCGTGCCATCTCACCTCACCTGTCGCAGCATCGGTAGGCTCTTCCACCTATCGCGATTAGTCACTACCAGTAAGAGCCTCCGATCTCAACGGCTGTCGCGACTGTTGCACCAGGGAGTTAGCGCTAGATCTCAAACTCCAAGACGCTGATGTCGCCCAAGCACGCACGCCGATCGTCACTTCACTAGGCCAGCTGATTCAGCACTGTGGGCCAACCACAAGCCGTGACATCACAGAATTGCGGGGTATAGACTTGCAGCATCGGGCTTAGCCTGGACTGCAACCCTAACACCTTGCAGCTCACCAAGCCCCCCAAGAGCACTGCCTCTCACCTGAGACCTTTCTCATCCCGCTCCATATCTGGCGCATCGATACGTACGCACAATCATCGGAACCCAAAGACGCCTCATCTTTACTGGAGAGGAGAAAACTATCCTAGAAGTCATGGCGTCATACTTCGATCTCCCGCCGTCCCAGAAGGCCGCGCCAGCTGCGAGTCTAGATCAAATATCCCAGGACCAGCGCAAACAATTGGGTCGCATGAACAGCTTAATGTCCCCTGCAGTCACACAGATTTTGGAAGGATTAGGCGACGACCACTCAGACAGCGATAGCAGCGAAGGAGACATATCTGAACAAGAAGAGCAACGTTCCACTCAACATACCAAGAAATCACTCGAGCCTCAGCGGCTGAGCCAAGACAAACAAAAGCATATCGCTAGCCAGAACCCTCGACCTTCATCATTGTCACCAAGCAGAAGTTCTCTGAAATCGGGTACCGGCAAAAGTTCAATTCACTCTAAAACTTCTTCGGCACGTGGGAGCGGAGAAAACTCCGCAAAGCCCAGACAAAAACAGCCTCACATGGCGCGATTCCACTCTCTTCGCAGCATGCTTTTCCAACAAAGAATTGAAGACCAAATGAAGACTGTCACACAGGAAGACTGTCAGAATGAACAAAACGCGGCAGACAAGTGGCATAAGCAACACGAAGAGCGCCAGATGCACCGCACGGGGACACCTGAGAAGGACTCATCAGGGAAGAGTGGAATTGGAAGCAGACTGAGAATGACGGTAAGAAGGATGACAACAAAAGATGCGGGGAATATGGAGAAGATCAGGGAAGATGGCGCACCAGTCGAATTCAATGATCGGGCATCAACGGCCTCTTCAGACGTGGAAGGAGAACAAAGGAATCCATATGAGAGTGATGGAGAGAGCATCGATCATTCTGACGTGGAAGAATTGGTACGTTGGGTCAGTCGACGGGATCCACCCAGTGACGGTGAAAGACGAAAAGACAACAGTGTGGTGGAGGCCAAAGAGGATAGTGGCCACGAGAGCCTTGGGCCGTCGGATGTTGATGAACTTGTTCGTTTCGCCAGCAGAAAATCTGACGCCAAAGAGACTCGCTCAATCAACGACGGACATTCAGGGTATAGCGATGCGTCCACTGAGTCTGACAGCGAACTCAGAGAAGTATCTTCAGATGAAGAAGAGGACGCAGATGACCTCGTACGCTGGATATCGCATCGCGACGGACCTAAAGCAGGCCCAGTGCGTAGGAACTTACAACGAGCGGAACTGGACTCTGATGTAGGAGAGCACTACGAGTCTGACGTACCAGAACTAGGTCGCTGGTTCAAGCGCCACGACGGCACTAGCGGCGAGTCTGCAGCGTCTACGCCTGTCAAGGAGACTTTTGACGATTTTGACGAAGAGGAGCAGCGTGGTCGCCCAAGAAGCCGCGAGGAAATTGAACCAATCAAGGAAAAGAGGCATATTACAGACGACGACGTCGACGAACTTGTCCGCTGGGTGAGCAGGAAAGATTCCAAACAGCAAGAATCACCCGTGCTAGAAGGCGATAATCCAATTGGCCGTCTAAAGCGGGAAGAGGAAGAGAAGCAGCAACAAATCGGCATGAGTGTCGATGATGGTAGTCTCTCCCAAGCTGATCTACCGGATGTTGTCGAACATGCGCGAAAGACGAGTGGTGGTCCCACTAATTCTCCACCAACAGGCCCGTTTGCAGTCGAAACCGGCGATTTGCGAGTACTAAGGGACGAAAAGACAAAAGCGGTTACCCCAGACCATGACTCCCAATGCGATCTAGACGGGCAGAGAGAAAGTCTAGACGAGAAGAAACAAGAGCTAGGCATGAGTCATGATGATGAGAGTCTGAGCCACAGCGATGTGCAAGACCTAATCGCACACGTAAAGAAGATCTGAGAGATGTTGCTTGAGATTTAGGGAGAAATCCCCTCGAAAACTTCATCAAAAACTCGTCTCCTTAGCTCAATTGGGAGAGCGCCAGACTGAAGTCTCAGTCACTAAATCTGGAGGTATCGTGTTCGATCCACGAAGGGGACAACGTGCCTGAGTCAATTCTCAGGATTCTTCGAACTTTCTTTTTGCACAAATTGCGGCTCAGAGGTCTGGCAGTCGGATTGTATTTATCGTATCGTGCGGGATCCGTGGAGACGCGCGGAAGCTAAGCGATGTGGGTGTGTGGATCTGGGTAGAATACGAGAAGATCTAGACTGTGGCTGGGGTTCACTGTAGCATGGTGTACTTAGCTTGTAGCACAGTTTTTGATACCAATTGATTAGTATGCTTGCTGAATGAATGGAAACATTATTGCACATCTGAACCAGCATTGAACGTGAAAAAGACATGGTATTCATACAACAGGAGGAACAGCGAAGCATTCTATCGCAATGGTACTCCGAAACCCCTACAAATGCAACAGTATGCGACGAAAAACACTCAGTCCAGCTTGAGTGCTGGAACACCCTCAAATTGTAGTCTTCTGAACATGCCACGGATGACACCACAGTTCTTCTCCCTCTCATTATCTCTGCTTCGCATCTCTGTGCGCATCTTACCCAGCATATTCGTGCCGTCACCCCTGTGACCACCCTCTTTGATGTTTGTGAAGAACATCCTGCGACCCGTGTTGTCCAGCGGCTCCCACTTGGCGATCTTAACATCTTTCCTGGGAATGACTTGATGTTCGCGGTTGGGATCGAGGAACTTGATGAAGCTGATGAAGTAATCTGAAATCTCGTTTTGGCGGCGTACCATGACCTGTCCGACGGTACCGGCGTGCTTAGTACCGTATCCGTTCTCGATGTCAACACCCCACATCACGTCCCATTGGTATTGGTATGTAGGCACGTTCTCGGGGTTGTGTTCGGACATGGCGTTGGATGCGAGGTATGTTGGGCAAATGTAGCGGATGTCGCCCTGGGCTTTCGCTACGGCGTCCCACCATGCGCCGCTGTCGGGCCAGTGTCGGTCGTTGGGATACGTGCTGACGAGCGTGCTCAGGTCTTCGTCGGTGAGGAGCGGGTAATGGTCTTTGAGGTAGGACTTGAATTCACCCTCATTGTCGGTGGCCTTCTTGACTTGGTCTGACCCTTCGTTGGATGTAAAGCCGATGATGGTTGGGACCTTTGCGTATCGGTTGTTCATTATGGCTGCTGGGGCAGGTTCAGTGAACATACCGCCAGCTGGCTCGGTGGTTGGGGCCCACATCCAGCGGGGTGGAGTATCGCGGCCGGGGAAGTTCATGGGGTAATTTTGGTAGTAGAGATCGCCTGTCGCGGCGTCGCGTACGCAAGCGATATCTGTGCAGTTCAGTCCGTCTGCGACTTCGTTGTAAAACTTCTCAGCTTGCTCGGGCGTGAAGAAGGTCGGACTCGCGGGAGATTGGGCGATGGCGCCGTGGAAGAGCTGCTTGCGACCTGTGCCAGGGACAGGGTAGTAGTTGTCACCCTCGTTGGCGGTGAGTTGCAGCATCACAGACGCACCGCCTGCGCTTGTACCCATGATAACTACGTGGTCTGGGTTGCCTCCAAAGTACCTGATGTACTTCTGAACCCACTCCAGCGCCGCTCTCTGGTCGCGAAGCGCGTTGTTGTAGTCGCCGTCCTTTGCGATCTGTTCACCAGGGAGGAAACCGTAGATGCCGTTGCGGTAGTACATGGTGACAACGACAATGCCCTTGTCGAGTTTGCCATCTACGCCCTTTTCGCGTCGTGCCTTTTCTACCATCTCGCCTCCGTTGCTGCGTCCTGGAAGATGGAAGCCGCCACCAGGGATGTTGACCAACACTGGCAAGTCGTCACCTGGCTCAGCATCGAACGGCGTGAAGACGTTCAAGCTCAGACAGTCTTCGGTAGAGCGAGTCTTGATACCCAAAACGTCCGGTCCTGAGATATCGTCCCTGTTCCTCTGAGCCGGATCAATCTTCTGGATTCTTGGGCACATTCCCAGTGATCCATCCCACACCAACGGCTTCTCGCCCCTGCCGATGCCATACGTTCTGTTCACCGGTTGTGGTCCCCGAAACCTGTTCTTGCCTCCTGCATCTGCGGCATATGGGATGTTCCAATAAGACCTGACTTTGTCCGTAACATTGGGCTTGATGGCTAGGTAGTCTAGCTCAACGATATTGGGATCTTCGGTGTTCTTCAACGGCGCGGAGAAGGTGGACGTAGGTTTCGAGCTAAGAGGTGGTAGCCATTCTGAGCTAGGGCGTAGGTCGGGCGAATAGAGGAAGGCAAATGTAAAGGCGAGAATGACAGCTGCTGTCAGACCGAGTATAACGCGCCTGTCGAAGATGAGGCTCGAGTTGAGGGGACGGATTGCCATGGTGGGCAGATGTTGGGAGTTGCAAAAGAATGTGGCGTCGCGTCAAGGCGGCGGAAGTTTATTATGAGACCGTCGAAGTCTGCATCTGCGTCCTGTATACGAAACTCAGGAGCCAGAAGATAAGACGCTATTCAGGAAGATGGTGAATGTGGCCTCCCGCGTTGTCGCAATCCTTCCAAGCATCCATGTCTGCAAGTTTCCTTATCCTGGCCCGACGGGACGACCGAAGGGGCTAAGGGGGCGGCAATCGGCACCATCTCCTTGGCGCTGACGCGTATCGCAATTGTGGAATTGCCATGGCGGCGCACGACAACCAAGACGTCGTCGAGAGATCCGGAGAAAGAGTCGGGGAGAGCTACATGGCACAAGTGTGGCAGTTCAGGATAAATGGCAGGGTCCATAGCGTCCGCAGGTGCCTGTGGCTGGTACGACCAGAGGTCAGCGACTAGCGTGCTGACCTGTGTTGTTACCCATGAGCCTCAACATGCACTAACCCTTGGTGGAACAAATGACCCGATTACGATGGACGTTATATCGCTATAACCTCCGCCGGCGGTATCCAGGTGCTAATTGTCTAGACCGGCAGTGGGTTGACGTATGGATTCTTGCATTGGCCGTCAGCGAAACGCAAGCCAGGCGATGACAATCACACCACCCACTGAAGCACAAGTCCAGTGACCGTCGCAATACAACACTTAGGCACCAGTAGCTTTCTGGCTGACACTTCTGCTTTTTGCGCATATTTTGTTCATGGTGACTTTTCCAGATTGAGCAAACGGAGAGATAAAGGTAGAGCTCACCATGGGCCATGGCTTCACAGCATACCAAATTGTTGGCCGGGTATGTTGCACTAGCATATTACAAAGCACAGCATCTTGTACACCTTGAGGGTGTATCACCTCTTTGTAGCAAGACTGTCAAAAGCTACATGTTAAGATCTTCTGCCGGAGCTTAGCATACTTCTGACATGACAGGAGCGATGGGTTCGATATCAGAAGAGGCTGTCGCTCTCTTACCTTGCCGAAAGCGAGGCGACTTCGACTTTAAATCCGCTCTCTCACCTGAAGGCGGAAGATGGTGCCAGTATGGGCCGTTATAGGCCTTCATAGGTATCTTTCTCATCTCTCCCCACTCTCCATCTTCTTTCTCTCGACCTTTTTACTTTCGCTCACGGCGAACAACATTGGTTGCTCTAAATCTACCCAATCCAGGCCTGGCTTTGACCTCAGCTTGTTATCCTTCCAGTTACAGCCTTTGGCTAACTATGGACGATGTCCGCAGATGTCACTCAGATGGAGGACCTACAACAACAGACACCTGAGAGCACGCAGAGTCCTATCTTCGAGCCACAATGCCCAGCTCAATCCGTAGCCGTCGCTACAATGCTTCCACTCTCCTCCTCAAGCACTACGAATAATTCTACCCTAGACGCTCACATCATTTCACCATACATGCAGAGGCTTCGAGACATCGAAGCTGATGCCAATCGTGCTATCCTTAGCTGGGGTTCCGGCGGTGCAGAATCAGCTGTACCTGCAAAGCGAAAGAGTATGTACATTGCACTCGCCGCGAATTACACTAACCTGTGTCAGTCTCCGACACATTCTCTGACAGCGACGATGAAGACAGCGACGACGAGAAAGACCCTTCGCAAGTCCCTCCGTACGACCCAGCTCAACAGCGTCGTCCAAAGCTACCGATGTACCACCCCGGCTTCAAACAAGCTGAGGAAGATACTCAAGCTGTATTGCAGGTCTTCCTAGACTTCCTAAAAGCTGCCAAGAACCGTGGAGTCTCTAGTGAAGAGGCTACGTACCTCTGGAATGAGATTCTGAAAAATCGTAATATCCTGTACCAAAAGGAAATCCGGATTGCTGTGACTGGAGACACTGGCACCGGAAAGTCCGCTACAACAAATGCTCTTCTTGGTGAAGACCTGACACCAGAGGTAAGTTTATTGTCCATTAAAATATGAGCGGCTTTCACTAACACGGACCTATAGGGCGACAATGGGGCAGCATGTACAAATGTCGTTACAGAGTTCCGGCAGAAGACTCTGTCTACCAATATCGGCGCAGTCCAAGCCGAAGTTCAATTCTATTGCCTCGAGTATTGCATTGACCTAGTAACAGACTGGGTCAAGGTGTGGCTTACCACGAAACAGAGGCTTATAGAAGACGAGGACAGTGTCACCGACGACGACCGAGCGCGCAAAGATGCTGCATTGGAGTGCTTGGAGCACCTGTTCGCTTCCCGCGTCGCTCCAGAGTCTGTTGAGGACTTTATGTCTTCCAGTAAAGCTCTAAAAGGCAACTTAGTGTTGGAGAAATTCCTGCAGTGGACGGTTGACATACACAGCATGTTTGTGCCAGATGGAGAGCTGTCCGTCCCCTTCGAATCTAGTACGCACAATGATATGCGTGAGCAACTTCGACCCTTTCGAATGCGAGCTCTCAATGCACGCTACAAAGGGAAGGTGCTACAGTTCAGCCCATGGCCGTTCGTCGAGATCATACGGTAGAGATTGACATTTTTCCACATGCAAGTTATGCCGCTGATAACAAACGCAGATACTATGTCGACAGTCCGTTGGTACAGGATAGTGTATGCTTGGCCGATGTTCCTGGCACGAAAGATATCAACATGTACCGCGTCACTGCTGCCACCGCATACCTCCAGCAATGTGAAATGACTATCGTAGTTGTAGACATCAAGCGTGCGACAAGCGATCAGTCTTTCCGCCAGCATTACCTTGATGCGCATAGCAGGCGGCACCATGGCAGTGTCATCTTGTTAGCGACTAGAGCTGATGTAAGTGCACCTGTTGTATCCTTCGTTATACTCATGCTTACCTCATGTCTTGTAGGAACTGAATGACGATGGCGGCAGTACGCTTCAGCTAGATCCTGTCGCAGAGGAAAACATTGCACCTATTGAGGAGAAGCTCGCAGATCTTACCAGCGAACTGCAAGCTATCCAAGGCGAGATTGAGGCCAACAAGCATCATATGAAACGACTGAAGTCCAGTGTTCAACTTGGAAGCGCCACTGTAGAGCAACGCAGCCAGCATGACGCCCTCAAGGCAGCAAATAAGGTTTTGGCTAGTCGCAAGAAGACTACAATGCCACTCGTCGCTTCCCTGGAGAAAGAGTAAGCCCTGCTCTACATTGGCATTTGGCCAAGCTAACTCTGTTAGGCGTAAAGACGTACGTATTGCATGCCGTAATAGGCTTGTAGCCGCGGGCATGAGTCGCATGTACAGTCACAACACTGGCGATGATGCGGGCGCTGCGTCGTTCTGCGTCTCCAATCGAATGTATATGCGGCATCGACGTGGCTACAACATGACCAACCTAGAGAAGGCTCCCACGATGAAGCTCGAAGACACTCAAATTCCAGCTGCATGCAGATATATCGCGGGAATACCCTCACAAGGACGCCTCGCCGTTCTAGAGCATTTTGTGCTCTTCAAGGTGCCAATGTTGTTGAGCATTGTCCAGATGAGCTGCAGTAAGAGTACTGAAGCCAGGATAGAACACATTACCAAGATCATCGATAAGACCATAAAGGGCACAGAAGGACGGGTTCGTGATGTCATGAATAAATGGGTCCAGGCGTTTTCCAATGAACTTACAAGCGCACTCTCAAGTCATGAACTGCAAGATAGGTTCGACCGAAACGCCGAGAAGAAGCTCGAAGAACTCGCCACTATAAATGCGGCCTCGCATAAGGCATTGGTGAATAAGAGAGGTGAGTGTGGCCCAAATTTGGAAATACTGAATTATTCGCTAACGATATCTAGGCACATACCAACAGAAGAAGTTGAAGATCAATCACAATCTGAATGCTTCGCTGTTGGCACCTGCGAAAACCGCGATGGATGCCGCGTTCCGAAACGTGCTCGATGCCGCACCTGCAGCGCTGAAGGCTCAAATGGCACAGACGATCAAGACCGTTATCAACGACTTGAACAAGCAACTGAAAGGTAGGTTCACTGATATCTCATCATCTCCTTTTGTACTGACACATGTCTTAGACGACCCCCAGGCTTTGGCTGGTGACGCTTATCAGCTATGCTTCGGCAAGAATCGTGTCGGCTACGAGGAGGAGGTCACTCTCAAGGTCGAAAACGCAAGGAAAGAACTTCACCAAGGACTGATCGCTATAAAAGAAAAGGCCGTCAAGCCTGGAGACAAAGGCTATTTCTTCAAAGCAATGGATGAGATCTACGGGGCGGCTCTTGATGAGAGGCCGGGCAAAGGTAACGACATGCATTTCCATATGCTACTACACGGTCACTGACGCAAGTTTTTAGGCAAAAAGCTGAAAGACGTCCGCCACGCTTATCTTGAAGAGAATGTCGTTGGTCTTGATGGCCCTTTCGCTGCGATCGCCGAAGGAGTTGAAGGAGATGTAAAGAAACTCATCAAAAACACCTGCGATAAGTTGCGCAAGGAAGTGGTCGAGATGCTTAAGACAATTCGTGCCGCTTTCCAGCGTCAGAAGAACAGGAAAGAACAGGACACTCCCGAAGGCCAGCAGTTCCGCAAGGAGCTGCATGAACTGGTTGACGAGGCGCGGAGGATCCTTGAGGGAGTTGTGACCAAGAGTCTGGAGAAGTGTAAGGAGAACAAGTGAGTTGTTTGGGCTGTGAGCGGATTCAAACAGTTCGATACGGAGAACAACAGCGTGTTCGATATTGCCATATTCCCAGCACCTCAGGTAGTAGTCTACAGCATTGATTGACATGGTCTGCGTAAGTTTAAAACTCATTTGACTACCTTTACGGTATCTCTTGACCTCAAGTTCGTGTCTCATGGCTAATGAGGTCTTTACCGCGCTCTTGTCTAACAGAAAGGTTATCGTAGCTGTATATCGCTACTACCAAACTCTAACACCGCCATCCCAGCCAATCATCTTGCCACCATCCTTTTCTTTGGTCGATGCGCTGAGAACTTTGAACATGCCGTCGCAAGACGCATCAGTAGTTATGTCCGCTTCCTTGAGGTCGTATAAATGTGCTGCCGCGTTACCCATATCCGTCTGCACCCAGCCAGGGTCCAGGACGAAAGCGTTTAGCCAGGGGTCCTCGCCATTGATGCGTTTCGTGAGCCAGTGGACCATCACTTTGGTAGGAGCATAAGCCGCGTTATGGAGTGGGAGTTGGTTGCTGTTTGTAGTTAGCTTATAAGGTGAATATATAGAGGGAGATCAGGAGGGTAAACGCACACAATACAGCCAGCACTTGATCCAACGGGTGTGAAGATGGGCTCTCTCTGTGACTTTTGGAGCAGCGCCCGTGTGGCTTGGTAGAGGGTGACGAAGCCATAAACGTTTGGCCCCAAGTGACCGCGGAGGTCATCGAGCTTCAGCTCCGCTACAGAAGGATAGATATATGCGACACCTGCATTGGCAATGACGATGTCGAGGTGGTCAATGCCGTGATGGTCTTGTAACTCCTTGATAGCGATCGAGGCGTCCTCTTCAATCGAAGCGTCGATCTTGACAACAATGAGCTTGCTGCCCTCACCCTTAGGCAACTTAGCTAGTGCCTGTGAAGAAGGGTGCGCGGGATTACGGTTTCCAGCGATGACCGTGTGGTTGGGCTGGGCGAGGTATCTCTGCAATAGGCCTAGGCCAAGACCACGGTTGGCACCAGTAATGAGGACAGTGGTTGAAGTCATAGTAGAGACGGCTGATTTGTTTGGAGTTGAGGTATGCAAATAAAGTTTGGCTATGTCTGAACCGAAAAAGGACCGAGATCAAGTGTTAAATACTTCGTTATTGTGCAACTGTAGTAACGCAACTCTTCAGAGTGTTGTACGAAGAGGTGGTTGATGACCAATCCAGCACAGCGTCTGCTTACTATGGCCTGCGGAGTGAGGCACGGCAACGGACAAATACGACCGCAGCTCTGAAATAACCTATAACATGTAATGGAGTATCACAACAGCGAAAGAGTATTATTACCGATTAAAGTTGTCCGTAAAGCGCAAAGAGAACCTCGATACTTGGTGAGCTTCCGTTGTCGGATTTGTGTAAATCTGCATATCAACGACGCTCTATTCAGCTGGTCAATCATATCATTTACCCGAAACTGGTCTACTCTGTATTCTCAAGCTTACTCCGAGACTTCTGCCAGATTGGTTGCGTGCCTCAACGTATGCTTACCTTCACACTATACCACAATGTTGTCTCCGACCGCCTTGCTGTCCCCGGTCACCGCCGGTAGCGGCGTGACTGTGTATAAAGGAGTACATGAACTATGCGCTGAGTATTTGGCTATCACGTCGTGTCGCGTCGCGTCGCGTCTCGTCTCGGCCCATGGTGTGTCTGTTGGCGACTAGTCTATGTCTTCTGGTGTCGCAGCGATATGCGTCCGAATCGACGTTCGTATCTACCAGATGCGTTTCTCAGTATCCGAGAGACCTTTAGTGATTGCGTCTTGCATGAAGATGCTGCTGGTATCTGAGCGATTGGGAGCCATGGAAGATCATCGTTGGCGGCACCTAATCCATCCAGTGTCGCGTGAGCCGTAGCGCTGATGACTGCGCATCAGAACCATGATGTTCAGGTATTGAACCCTCATATTGATTATGCGACGGGCTTTTGAGTAGATTGCGATGAGTTTGTGAACAGTTGGCACGCGTCCGTACTGCGCTGCTTGGTGGTCCGATCAGATCAGCGGCTACAGTAATTCTAGCGTAACCGTGGCTGCCAGCCTCGCGCTCCATCATCGCGTCCCACGCTCTACAACGTAGAACTTCACTGTGTCTTCACACATCGCTTTTACAATAACCTCGCAAGTGCACACTATCGTAGTCTTTGCGAATGGCTGGTACCAAACAAATGGATGTCCTTTGGGTACGTCTTGAGATACGACTTGGAACGAACCTTCTTCGTTTTGAAGCGCATCACACCAGATCCGTTCATTATCATGAGCAGCACAAGCCGGGCCCTCAATTATGGCTGGGGCTCTATTTCGCGACGTGCCGCTTATCTGCCCACTTCCCGGTGGCCCGGCCCCGCTGCCGACCGACCGAATCCTGAGCACAGTCCCGTATAGCCAAACAATTCACACAATGTGGATGACAGGCTGTTTCCATCGCTGGGATGTCATGAAATGTGAGGATCGCGCCTAGCAATGATGCCAATGACGAGCTGTGGCCGCCTTTCTCGATTGCATCTGTGCCAATACTGAGAACCTCATGACACGCCGACCGGTGAAGCTCACGCGGTTTCGGTACTTCATCCTGGTTGATCAGAAACCTGGGCTCTCACCGGTCAATGTCAGAGTAGTGAATGCCGAGCTGTCTGCATACTCGGGGAAAGATCTTCTCGTCTCAGAATAAAAGTGACGAGGATCATACCTAGGTAAGCAAGCGTGAACGATGGTGGTTTTTGGCCGAGGCCAAGTTCCTCCCGTGTTTCTACCACACGGTGCAGGTAGACACAGGCTGAGGTCTCTTTTACTAGCGCCCGTCCACAGTGTATGGCATGACTGAGAGCCTTGCCTATTTGGTTGAGGATGTCTGGCACTTGGCGTGATATCTAATAGCGAACTACAACTGTTTCTCTAGGCAATTTTCGATACCTTCTGGGTCATTCGATTCTGTGGGATATGCTCTATAACAGATTGGTTTTTCTAGGAGGGGGCCATAGACTAGTCGCGATTAGGCTACCTTGTGTTGGCCTTACCAGGTTCTAGGCAAACTCCAGATGGCGGCCACCAATAAACGCTGGTATGACGTCCGCGAGTATCTGCACCAGCCTTACCAGTACGAGGTCTCAGCTGTCATATATTGAGCACGCATCTCTACCTCCCCCATCTTCCTTCTTGTTAAAGTGACCTTTGCAAAATCTATCGTCTTCAACTCACCCAAGAAAAGAGGGCGGCTTCGCCGCCCTGGCCCACACCCAGGTCCAGCCGATAATACCTTCGCACACGCACCCGCCAGAAATCTCAACGAGGTTTGGGATTGTCTCTCACCTAATCCATTGGCGAGAGCTTGGTAGCGGGGCGGCCTAGTACTAGGCCTTTTACGCCATCACACGCCACCAGCAGTATGTACCTAGCTTCATGAGCAGAAGCGGCAATACTGATTGTATAGCAGTGATCATCGCTTAGAACATATCGGTTATCATCCATCCTTTGCAGCAGGAGCAACACAATTCGATCCTGATGACCCAATAAATGGTTCAGGCTTGTTTGCCGACTTTCAGCCATATGGTACTTCTTTGGAATGTAACAATGAGTCCTCAGGGGTTGGATTTCCATGGTCGATGGAACCTTCAGTGGGATATCTAGATGCTGAGGAATATCCAACCTCCATCTGGGGAACATTTGTTGCTGAGTTTTCCGACTTAGAGCAGCCCATTGACGTCGATCTGTCAACCAAGAATATTCACGAACCTCAAAACTTCCCATTTCCAGAAAGCAGTCTATCTGCCGACGACGCCGCTACGGCTGAAGACTTCCAACCGCAGTCTCGCACGAACTTCACAATCCCGCACAATTCCTACATCGGCACAACGCCTAATTCCCATTCATCGACGCCAAGTAGTATTCCGGAACCAGACCCAGAATGCTTTTCGAACATCTCAACTGCTTTATCACTTGGGCCTGGACCCTCATCTTCGGCAAGCCCCTCTAGTAGTGGTCTCAGCTTAGACGACGATATTGCTGGCAAAAGAGTGATTGGCTCAGCTCGTGCTGTTCACTTTTGTTCGACATGTAAAAGGCAACACCAACGCTACCGCAAGTGTACCGCTCCATCATCCAGGTTCCAATGTGGCCCATGTAAAGCAGACTTTACATTAAAGAAAGACCTCAAGCGGCATCAAGAAACGTCATCGTCTTGTCTTGCACGGAAGGTCAAGACCTCTCTTGCATGTCCGGACTGCGGTGTTGAATATCTACGGAAAGACTCCTTACAGCGCCATGTACGGACGAAGCATGCCAACAAAAATAACTAAAGTCATCGACACGAATCATGGCCACATCTCCTACCACTACCCTAATGTCATCATCACAAGTTCTGCGAATTACGGTTGGAGGTCGAAGCGATCTCGTCTTATTGGAAACAAGTACAGGGCTCAGTACCAATACTCAGGATACTGCTGCTGCAAGATGGACATAACCGTTGCCAGAACACCGCCTCTCCCGGGTCCCTATGTCAACCAATATCTAGCATACGGCTTGCCTACCCGCTGTCGTACCTTGATGGTGGCTTATATCTTGTCTCACCAAGCAATATGCTAGATATTGGTTGACATAGGGACCCGGGAGAGGCGGTGTTCTGGTAATCATGTCAGCATGATCAAAATACACCCCCAACCTTCCCGTTGGGGGGATACTAGCTCCCGAAGTCCCCATAGATTGGAGGTGCGACCTGATACCTGTGAGACTGTGTCAGAGCCTTTTTATCATAAGATAAGAAAGAAATGGCATAGGAGGTATGCGCACCTTTTTTCGGGCCAAAATTTCTCATTCCATCCACTACGACATCTGGTTCACGCCAGGAAGATCAGACGGAAGCAATCCGCCACCCAGAAAAGTCCGCCACGAAGAGACCAGACAAAGGCATATTTGCCTAAGGGTCCATTGATTCCATCAGATCTTCCTGGCGTGAACCAGATGTCGTAGTGGGTGGAATGAGAATGTTGTGGTTTTTTGCCTTGGTTTATCGTTTCGTTTGCGTCTATTCACCTATTGTTTACTCATCTCGTCATCTTCTATCGAACTTACTCTTCATCGCCACAAAAGCGCACCAGAGGGCTTTATTCATCGCGAGCCAGGATGTTCTGGTCTTTTACGTGCATATTCTCTTAAGAGTATTGCCTTTGGTATAAGGCCTGCCCATTCACTGGCAGTTGAGATGATTTTGACTTCCACTCTCCTTTTGTGCCTCGATGCATATCCTTTTTCCTTCGTTATACATATTAAACAAAATAAAAAACCTAAAGGCCTAAACCAATTTTCTTGCAATATCGTGACAAAGCGGAATTTAGACAAGGTGCGAAGAACCCAATGTAGCGCCAAAATCACTCTCGAGGTGTTCATGGTACATCCTAGGATTGTGGCCTCCAATAAGATGCTTCATTGGAAGAGGAATGGAGATGCATCTGAAAGATGCTTGACCAAGCGATCATCTCAGAGATGGCTTTCGTGGCCTCCAGTAATCATTCAAGGAGGTGATGTATTGACGTAATGGAACTTTTCTAGTAAGGCTGTACCAGACATGCGGCCTCCAATAGTAGAGTTCACAGACATCTTGGTTTTTGGTTTCTAGATGGGACATCATGGGAAACAACGTTAGACGCAGTTTTAGTAGCACTGTCACAGATGTGGCCGCCAATCCTGACACAACTTGGTCGTACTCGAACGTCGCAAGAGGCAATTTTACAGGCCACATCGTAGTGTCTGCATGAATAAGATCGTGTGCCTGCTTTGCAGCCTTTTGTAAGGACCATCAACTGTTCGTAGGGTATGCAAGACTGTATTGCGGCCTCGAATCAACAACACTAATCCACGAAGTTGCGGCCATGCTTCTCATCCAGTAAGCCCTTGAGCGAGATAGTATTAAGCTGGGGCTCTTTCCTCGATGTAGGTACATTGACTCCCAAGCGCAAGCATCTCAGATCGTAGCTCTCCAGTTCTACTAATGAGCAACCCAAGTTCGACGGTAGGTGAGAGGCTGCCTCGTCGTGGGGAACGTATCGTCTAAGAGTTACAGAAATCCGCCTCCTTCTCTGTTAGTGCTCCAACAACTTCTCGATCCGAAGCGTCTTGCTGTAGTCTTGCAACTTCGGGGATCGGAACGAATAAGATGGCAGGGCCGAAGACTGCATCGGCAGATGGAGAACAACCGGTACGTCCATTCGCAATGGTTGTTCAATTATTTGGCGGCTAACAGAGTTTACCATACAGCGAGACGGAGGTCAGCGTCCGAAAGTCAAAGACGAAAGTTTGGGTTGCATGGCGAATGATAGCGGTCGCGAATGTGGTAACATGTCAGCCTTGGATCGATGGTTGGGCGAGACGCGGAAAGAGGAGCCTTGGAGTGTGTATAGTCGAACGCCTGACGCCTAACGGGTGCTGTGTCGTCCGCGGCGCATGATCGTAGACGAGGATACAACCGGCTTTAAGTTTGGGCTGCAAAGAAAGCCTCCTACACTTAAGCTTTCATTAGATCTTTTCATTTGCCGTATATCCGTGACATTCCGAACTCTTTTGCAAATATATCTTTTGACTAGATGCAAGTGTCACAACTAGACTAGGCTTCGATAGATAGCTCTCATAGTGATGATGTCGAAAAAGAAGCGGTTAGGTCGGGTGTTCGGAAATTGGATCGGGTATCCGATCACATGGGGATTGCGACGGTGTCCAGCTTCAGGCCTTCGACATAGCGGTGTGTATCGTTGATGGAAGTGCGAAAAAGAAGGAGGGAGCCTACAGCCACGCTGACGCTCGCGGATGGAAGGTCAAGATGCTATCATCCAGACTTCGAGTCCAGGTGACACAGCAATGGACATCACGCTAAAAAGCTTAGCGCGGGAGCGGCGTCCCCGCAGTTCACGCGAACTCAGCGACTGATCCGACCAAAACTCCCCGACGTCACGAAGACATCTCAGATGCATGAAATGCGGGCCTCGCGACACTTTCTTGATTGGCAAATCTCTTGCGTCCTTCCTGTTGTTGTACCCAAGGTCGGCTTGGCTGTCACGGGTACATTCTGCTAAGCCAAGACACCAGCACCTATGACGATCGCACCCGGGATCTTTGCTTGTTAACTGCGCATCTATTGGCAGGCATGTGTGCACGTAGTGGAAAGTGTGGCGATGCACGCCGGGATTGGTACTCGCCCATCTGAGCACTACCCCGGAGTTCTAGGGGAAGCTGCCGCCTTTCCGGTATTGGATATGACTTGTTGATCCCTCATTTCCTAGCCAGATGCTAGTATCCAAACAACTACATGCTTTTTTGTATCGTGTACGCGCCGGTGTACAACCCTCGGCGGGAATATGGACTCGCTGCATTATATATGGGTCTATCCTGCAGGTACGTCTTCGAGACCGGTCCTCTGCATGACAACTGTTATTCCCCACATTCACACCGCGGGTGAAATATTGTCACAGTTCACTGCGTCATTGCGCTTTAGTTATGAGCATTTTCCCCAGATAGACGTCAGGTGGACGAACGAGACAGACCGGAAAGAGCAGGATTGTGGGTCAAGCGGATACTGTGAGTCTCGGACTTGACCTTGGCTACCGACACCTACCGATATCGTGAATGTCTGCACGGGCCCTTCCATTCCAGGCCCTCCTCAACATATATATTCCCGAGCAAACGAGCCTTTGCTCTTTTTTTCTTACCAACGAGCGCTCCTCAACTCTTGGATAATATTGGCTACTCGGCATAATGGTCAATATTCTTATGCTCGGGCTTCTCGCCTACTCGAGCCTCACCCAAGCGATTCCTATAGCGCAACAATCTGCCGATGTCGCGAGCATCCTCAACCGCCGTGCAGCAGTCGACGCCTGCCCTGGCTACACGGCTTCCAACGTTGTTGAGAGCGACTCAGGATTGACGGCCGACCTTACTCTTTCTGGCGCGGCGTGCAACGCCTACAGTGACGATATCAAGGACTTGAAGTTGCTCGTCGAATACCAGACTGGTAAGTCAACATTCTTTTACCTTTACCTGATATGTTTACTGACATCCGACAGATGACCGTCTTCACGTCAAGATATATGATGCCGATGAACAAGTCTACCAGGTTCAGGAGGAAGTTTTCCCCCGCCCCAAGCATGAGAAGGCGTCCGCTGGAAGTGCTGCACTTCAGTTTGGCATCAAGACGAACCCATTCTCCTTTGCTGTGAAGCGTAGGGACAACGGCGAGGTTCTATTCGATACCGGTACTGTTCCCCTGGTCTTCGAGAAACAGTATGTTCGCCTCCGTACTAAATTGCCCGACAACCCCAACCTCTATGGTCTTGGGGAGCACAGCGACTCTTTCCGCTTCGCTACGGACAACTACGAGCGTGTCTTGCTGAATGCGGAATCACCCAACATTCCCAGGAATGCTAACCTGTACGGAACGCATCCCGTTTACTTTGACCACCGCGGTGACAAGGGAACCCACGGCGTCTTCATGCTCAACTCCAGCCCAATGCAAGTTGAGATCAAAAAGGCTGATGGCTACCAGTACCTTGAGTACAACACCATTGGTGGTGTTATTGATTTGTACTTCATGGCTGGTAGCAAGCCCGCCGAGGTCTCCAAGCAATACGCTGACATCGCCGGCTACTCCGCCATGTACCCGTACTGGACCTTTGGTTTCCACCAGTGCAAGTATGGATACTGGGACGTCAACATGGTCGCTGAGGTTGTTGGCAACTATTCGACTGCTGGAATTCCCCTCGAAGTCATGTGGACTGATATCGACTACATGTACCTTCGCGAGGATTTCACGACTGACCGCGAGCGCTTCCCTCTCTCGAAGATGCGCGAGCTTGTACAGACGCTTCACTCTCGCGACCAGCGCTACATCCTGATTCTCGACCCTGGTATTCACGCTGTTGGCGGTCAGTACGTCACTTATCAGAAGGGTCACGACATGGAAGTCTTCCTCAAGGCCGCAGACGGTACCGATCTACTTGGCGTACAGTGGCCTGGTGAAGTCGCATGGCCCGATTGGTTCGCGCCCAACACAGAGAAGTGGTGGGCTGGTGAGATTCAGGCGAACTTCAACCCAGAGAACGGTATCGATCTGGACGGTCTCTGGGTCGACATGAACGAAGCCTCCAACTTCTGCCAGGATGTTACCACCTGCAACCCCCGCCAGCAAGCGATCGATCAGAATATTCCGCCACCACCTACAACCCCGCCACGACCCAACACTGGCCGTCCTATTCCTGGATTTCCGGCTTCGTTCCAACCAGGAAGCACGCTCAAGGCTCGTAATTCTGAGGATCTCTCGGAGCGTAGTGCGCCTGTTGTTGAAGTTCGCGCCTCAAAGTCTGTCTCTCCTCGCCAGTCTTCCAATGGTAACATGAAGGGCTTCCCCGACCGTGAATGGTTCAAGCCCGCGTACCATATCAACAGCCATCTGGGCGACATTTCTCGTCAGACCATTCCCATGAACACTACAAACTACGACGGTACCTACCAGTACGACACGCACAACATGTACGGCCACATGATGGCGGGAACGACCCGCGAAGCGATGTTGGCCCGCCGTCCCGCACTCCGTCCCTTCGTGCTGACGCGCTCAACCTTCGCCGGATCTGGTAGCAAGGTTGCTCATTGGTTCGGTGACAACTTCTCAGCCTGGGACGACTACCGGATTTCCATCCGTCAGATGCTGTCTTTCGTCTCGATGCATCAGATGCCCATGGTTGGCTCTGACGTCTGCGGTTTCAACGGCCAAGCAGACCAGTACATGTGCGCTCGCTGGGCTGTCATGGGAGCCTTCCAGCCTTTCTACCGTAACCACGCGGCAAACGACGTTGCCCAACAGGAGTTCTATCAGTGGCCTGTTGTCGCTGAGGCTGCTAAGAAGGCCATTGATACCCGTTACAAGCTTCTCGATTACATCTACACTGGCCTCTACTACCAGGGCAAGGAGGGTACACCTATGATCAACCCAATGTTCTTCCTTTACCCAGAGGACACGAACACGTTTGGTCTCGACCAGCAGTGGTTCTACGGTGACGCGCTGTTGATTACGCCCGTTGTAACTGAGTACTCCGATACTGTCACGTACTATCTGCCCGAGGATACCTTCTACGACTACTGGACCTACGCAAAGGTCGAGGGTGAGGGTAAGAACGTCACTGTCAGCAACTTGGGCTACAGCGACATTCCCGTCCATATCCGCGGTGGCTCCATCGTCCCGCAACGTGTCGCCAGCGCCAACACGACCAAGGCTGTGCGTCAACAGGACTTCCTCGTCATTGTTGCGCCCGATGCGGATGGCAAGGCGACGGGACGTCTGTACCTCGATGACGGAGAGAGCATTCAGCAGTCTGGTACCAGTGAAATCTCCTTCTCGTTTGACAGTGGAAAGTTCAGCGCGACAGGTACATTCGGATACTCGGGTGCCGATGGAGAGAGCATCACAGTTGGCCAAGTCGTTGTGCTGGGCCAGAGCCAAGCTGGCGCTACCGGTAACTTTGACGCTGATAAGGGTGCTGTCACGGTCGATGGGCCGTGGAAGATGGATAAGGAGTTTGATTTCCAGCTATGACGTTCACCCGGCTTACGACTTGCTCAGAGTGGAGCCGGCCACACTTCGATGGTTCAGACTAAGGCTGCTTTCCTTATTGTCTTTGCATGTTGTGTTGGATTTATGGGAAGCATTGCATAGAGATGGCGTTCACGGATATTGATTGGAAACGGGTGGTATGGTGGATTTCTGAGATACCATGGGAGGCGTTTTACAACGATGCTCTATACCTCCACTGTTATGAATAGCACCCATTCTTTCTTCATTAACCTTCTCTTGGTCTCCTGTGATGTTTAACATTGTTATTATGCTCTCAACGCTTGACCCGGGAATCTACAACCAACACGTCAAGTCTCCCAGATGCTACAACACAAAAATACCAGGGCACAAAGGCAACTCGGTACGTACCGCTCTCCCGCTAAGTGCGACAGCACCGATGCAGTGCGAATTAGCTATGGTCACAGCTCCGGGTGAGACATGAGGGCGTGAGATCATTCGTGCGGGGTAGTGGAGTGTTGACTCTCGTGTGACTGAGACCCTTGTCTCGCTCTGACAGGTCACGCTTACACCTCGTCACACGAGTCTGTCAGCCACGAGCCTTGTAGCGCACACCGACTACGTCAAGCCACCGGCCCGTCTAGATATGATTCGGGACGCTCCGGTACGCTTGAATAGACAAGCTGCTGCAAACACGGCTTTGGTGTTGTGCAGTATATCGAACAGATCTGGTTCCCACAGAGTATCGTGCGGCTTGTCGCTATACCTGAGAACACGCAAACCGGTTGGTAATCTGATGAATACCATAGCGGTACCTTGCTCATTACGGGCAGTCGTAAAAGGATCTCTTTTGGTTGTGGTTTCATTCTCATCCGATCGTCGTAGCCTCGAACTCGTCGCGAACACTGTTCAGACTTACATCTTGAACCTCGTAACCGACCTCGATCTTGTTCTTTGGTCGCGCCTTGTTGAGCCCTTCAAGCAGAACGCAGGCTTTGCAGACTTCTTGACTTGAGAGGTATCCACACTTCTTACACTGGCCCATGACTTGCTTTGCCGTCTTCCTGGGTGTGAAACCTTTCTTAGCTTTCTTTCCGTTCGATAGTGGTACTGCGCCGTTGCTGTTAACGCTCTTAATCGTGATCTCGGTCTCGAGGTTACCATCAACTGCGGCTTCGTTCTGTCTCAGTTGTGCCTCCACACTCGCCATTTCACCACCTGTGCTGCGCCCTTGGGCACTTCCACATCCACCTTCCTCTTCTTCGGCAACAGGTACACTACTAGCACAAGCACCCCCGCATCCTTCATCGCTACCGGGTACAAGCTTTGCCATGTCCTCGCCACTCCTGACAACATCGAGGATAGCGCTGGGCCGTACCCTCTCAAGGTTCTTGATGAGAGCTCGTGCGCTGCCGCGAAAGGCTTCAGGCGAGTATATGCATTCAGTGCTAAAGTAGTCCAGGTTCTTGTGATGGGCGTAGAGAACAATCTCCTTCTCGTATGCGTACTTGAGAGGCTTGCTACGCTTGATGTTCGTATTCGAGGCAGGGTCAGAAGAGGCCGAGGGGGTAGACGTGATGATGGAAGTTGTGCGCGACAGTCGGGGGAGGTCACCTCTGAGCACTATTCCAGTCAGCATGCACCACAATCATACGCCGAAACTATAATACTTACAGTTCATCAAGACTGTCTCGGCGACATCATCGGCGTTGTGTCCCGTCACCACATGCTTTACTCCCAGCCGTGACGCTCCGCGATCAAGCGCTTGTCTTCTGAAAACGCCACAATACGTGCAGTTGCCTTTCTTGCCCACCTGCTCCACCACTTGATCCATCGTCCATCCATATAGTTCCGCGTATCCCAAAATTGTCAAGTCCATTTCGTACTGCTCCGCATTTCTTTTCACCGTCTCCAAACTATCGTCCCGGTAGCCCTTGATTCCTTCATCGATGGATAGCAAGATGAGGTCAAGGCCATAGTCGTAGCGCTCATTAAGAGTTTTGAGAACAGAGGCGAGGACAGTGCTGTCTTTACCACCCGAAGCACCGATGGCGACTTTTTCTCCGCGCTGGAAAAGCGAATTTGTGGTGATGGTATGGTGGATTTCTGTCTCAAAGACGGATATGAAGCATGTCTTGCACAACTTGGAATGATCCTTGGGTCGGAGAATAAGCGCGCGGTTCACCTTGCATAGGGCGCAGGGTGAAGGCGGCATTTTGGGGTATGGTTGTTGCAGAACGGTGACGCGAAGATGGCTGAGGGGGCTGCGGGGAGAAAGAAATCGTGCGCGAGTCATTACCCATGTGCGCGTGGGGCAGGATTACCGTCATGCATTCGGCAGCTGAAACAGCCGCCTCTCATCTTCAGACCTCGTACCTAATCTCCACCTTCCTGACCTCCCCTCTCAACGAAACACCAAAGTACCGAGCTGCCATGTCCTGAAAACTCTGTTTTCGCCTGTCCGGTCAAGCTGTGCGCTCTTACCCCGCAGTTCTGGTAAACTTGATGCGCAACGGTGTGGTAAAGTTCGCTTTATAGCACCATGCACCATGCAGCCTATCGACTGCCATGGTAGCGCGCAACGCATACTATGGTACGACGGAACGCCTTGACCCTATCTATCGTCATGTCAAGTCAAGCCAGGTCAACACAGCAGTCATGATTGTGGACATGAATGCTTCCGAAGAACATCGGACTTCTAATAGCAGAACAGCACAAATGAACCAAAGCACCTTCCTAATTGCACAGTCTTCGCGATCGAATACTCCCGGAGCACGAGCGCGAGGCTGAGCCCAAACTGCCCGCCTGGCCTGTGAACATACGAGTCTCGACCGCTTGGCACACCTTGAGGCCCGTGACCCATGTACCTTGAAGTGTGCCATGCCATTGTGTGCCTGGGGTAAGTGATCGAATGCTTGGAATCTGAAGGTTCTCTGGTTACTGTGTAGCCATCATCCTTCTCGCCTCAATCAATATACCCGGTTCGAGCCGGCGGCTCGGTGCTTCTCCGATCCCTATCGTCCCGATGGCATTGTGCAATATCTCCACCTAGGATAACTGTACGCGCATTCATACAAGTGCCGCTATGCATGGTAACAGGAGGTCGGTCTAGTTACGTGCTTAAGGGAGTGTTCTATCGGCATGTCATGACGATCATCTAGGTCAGTTGTGGCATTTTGACAGTCGCCTGCTCATATCGACTATTGGGAAAGTTTACTTGTCAGCCTTATTCGACATAGGCTCTTGCAGTGTTTATCGGATTCTTCATGATCTTCAGAACTACAGCAGAACATATCCACGCCACCACGGTTCCGGCATAATCGGACGCTCGGACCAAGCTAACAGGAGGTTTGTAGTGAGAAACATGGCCCCCCGGACTTCCGCGCACCCAGGTATAGGACAGACAACCATGTGACAATCGCCGAGTCATACACATGACGATGGCAAGTACTGTAGGCGAGGCGGCATAGGCCGTTAGGAAACATTGGTTTGTCGAATCGGGACGAGTTCGGCGAACTCATGTTCTGAGAGACATGAGATCGACCAGACCGCGCAGTGCAAAACCAAGAAGTGACGACGGAATCTGCCTTTGTGCCTTCGCTGCGCCTCCGCTGCGCATCGGCAAAACCAATCTTTTGAGGATTTTCAGGGTGTCATGTCTCCGAGAAAATCGCCTTCCGGTGAAAACAAAACAATCCTCAGGTACACCAACCACGTGTTTCGCGCCCAACGTGCAAAAGCAAGGACGCATCATCGCGGAAGGATGTGACCCTGGGGTATCGTGCGATTAAATGACGATCAGCAATTTGGCCGGGATAACCAGCTGCCAGATCTTGCACTAACCGATTCCACACAAGACGAAGCCCCATCCGACTCTAGCACTACGATCCGGTGTCCACCAGCGGCACATCGTTGGTTGACAGGTTCAGCACTGTCAACTCTATCAGCATTGCGCACCCTTGAACATCTCCCGCGTCCAAGATGAATCTTCGGGATAAGATGTCGATCTTCGTACCCTGCACCATGCCGCGAACCCTTTCACCTGTCGTCTCGCCGACAAAACTCTCATTAAACTTCCGTTGACTGACACTGCCTGTATAAGGCCGAGGCTGTTCGCATTTATCACGACACCAGTTTCGCTGAGCAAGTCGCAGTACTCAATACGTTCCTTTCATCACTTTCTTTACGGGACACCATGGGTTACACACTTCCTCTCGATCGTGTCGGATGGACATACATTACCATTTTCATCATTTGGAACATCCTAACCTTCACTGGTGTCAGCTTCCTATGGGCTCATCGCAAGCACCCCTCTGTTCGGATGCGGAGGCTGCCAGTCTTGTTTGCCGGTATTGGTGTACTCCACATCTATGGCTCCCTCTGCTGTTTAGCCTACCCGATCGGCCCAGCGGTCCCATGCTCTCTTGAATTCTGGATGGTATGTCACACTACGACATGAATATGAATTTTTGCTAACATGAGTAGATGTCCGTCACAGTCCCATTGGGTATGGCTTTGTTCCACGCCTCGAACAGTCAGTTCTTGCACCTCGCCAGTCGTCAGAAGCAGTTTGCCCGTATGAGCTCTCTGAAAGACCACGAGCCTATCGACGAGAAAAAGGCTCAAGAAGTCGTCAACAGCCGATGGAAGAGGATCATGAACGGGGTAGAGCGGGCAGACAATATTGAGCGAACACTGATCTTCATTGGAATTGGCATGGCTGTTCAGGTAAGTAAACTCTGCACTGGTCATGCGACTGTAGTTAACCCATGAATCAGCTCGCCCTCGTTCTCTTCGTCTTTTTCGCTTCAGAAAAGTTCCACCACGGCTACGGTATCATTAACTATACCGTACAAGGTACTGGCGGGGAAGTGCGCGCAAACTGCAGCAAGGGCTGGGAGTGGTGGCTGTCGATTGTATGGCAGCTATTCTGGTCTTGGATTTACGCCCCGTGGATCCTCTTCAAGTCGCGCGGCATTCGCGATGTTCACGGCTGGCGTCTCCAAACCATCATCTGTTGCATTGCTGGGTAGGTTACGATTGCCGTGGGTCTGCCTTCATCGCTGACTCTTGTAGACTTCCAGCATCTCCGCTTTGGCTCATAGGCCTTTACACTCCTTCGTTTGCTCCCATGAACGCCGTCTTTCCGCCACCAGTGTGGTTCGCTGTCTGCTTCTGCATCATGGAGATCTGCACCATTGCGTTCCCAATCGTCGATGTGCTCAGGAGCAACAGATTGCGTCAAGAGACTCTTGATGCTATTGCCAACTGGGAAGCTCGTCAGGCGACTGCAAACTTGGAAGTCGCGTCTACCGATGCACCCTCCAAGAGCCCTAGCGAGTTCTCCAGTACGACGACACTCAAGTCTGGTGGCGGGGTCAGCGTCGGCGATCGCTCATTCGACTCGCAGAAGTCTGACATTCTGACCATGACTGCCCTGGAGAACGCACTCAGGTCCAATGCCATGCCACTGCTCCAATTTGCTGCCTTGAAGGACTTTTCTGGTAAGTCTTTCGCATACCGTTGTGCAGATAAATATGCTAACTTTAGACCAATAGGCGAGAATGTCAGTTTCCTAACCCACGTCTCAGACTGGCGTCTCTACTGGTTCTCACCCAAGTCATCCACTGCCGACCACCGCCGCAAGCAGTTCCTTGCTGCCACGCGCATCTACGCTCACTTCATTTCCCTCGAGTTTTCCGAATTTCCTATCAACATCTCATCAAAGGAGATGAAGCGCCTTCACATCGTTTTCGAGAGGACAGCAAAGCTTCTCTTTGGCCGTCGTCTAAGTTCCGACTCTTCTTCGTCGAGTGACGCAACACCTTTTGACAATGTCATGCCCGATGATGCATCGGACTCGCCCATCAACGATAAGAGCAACGCCCACATCTCGGCGAACGCTGTCAGTCTCGATAGACTTGGACGTGCGAACCTGAAGGCTGTATCCCGATTGGGCGAGCTCTATGGGGACGAGTCAATCATAGATGTTGACGTTCCGGACTCGTTCAACGAGTTGGTATTCGATGCCGCAGAGAGCGAGATCAAGTATCTTGTTCTCACAAATACATGGCCCAAGTTTGTCAACGTTTCGCGCGCCAACAGTCAGTCGAGCAAGGACGAGGACGAGGAGAAGGGCAATGCTTTCATGCGGAAGTTGCTGTGCGCATAATGTTTGCGCGCGGCGGATGTGATGGCTTTAGTTAATAATATAATTTGATACCCCGCTTTGATAAAAAGTAGCAGCGCAATACACTCGTTATTCATCATATGATTCTTGTCTGTGAAGTTTTGAGTCTTGGTGGTGTTGAGTCGGAGGATGCGATGGCCGAAGGCGAGGTACCTGGGTACATTGCAACTGCCGAGAGCCCGATCCACATCTTCACCATGACGTATCGGTTCTAGATCTCCCACGCGCACCATGGCATCACTTACTTTTGTTTTGTAAAGTCCGTTACCACCGAGATGCAGCTATGGTGGGGTTCATAGTGCATATCAAACAGGGTAGAGATTGCGTGGCAGCGGCGTTAATGATGTGTTCATGATAACTTCGACGCCACTACAAAACCGCTCGATTCCCAGACGTGCCTCGTATACTTGCATATCAATACACAATTCAATTCAAACTTACAGCATGTCTCTTAACTACAACAAGGTTCTCGTGCTAGGCGCGACATCCGGCATTGGCTGGGCACTCGCGGAGAAGATTGTAGGAGATGGCAAACACGCCATCATCGTTGGACGGCGACAAGAAAAGCTCGACGAATTCCAGAAGAAGCACGGCAGCGACAAAGTCTCGAGCATTGTCTTTGACATTACAAAGCTCGACGAGATCCCAAAGTTTGTCAAAGATGTAACGAGCAAGCACCCGGACCTCGATTCCGTCTTCCTCAACTCGGGCATCCAGCGCGGTTTCGACTTTTCCAAGCCCGAGACGGTGGATCTAGATATGCTGGAGATGGAGTTTAGGACGAATTATCTGTCGTACATGCATCTTACCACGGCATTCATCCCGTTCCTCCAGAAGCAGGACAAGGAAACTTCGCTCATTTACACGACGTCTGGACTTGCGCTCATGCCACTTCCGCGTTGTCCGAACTACTGCGCTTCGAAAGCGGCGCTGCATCACATGATCCTTGTTCTCCGCCATCAACTAGCAAACGGACCCGGAAACATCAAGGTCATTGAGATCTTCCCGCCAGCTGTGCAGACGGAGTTGCACGATGCGAAACACCAGCCGGATATTAAAGATGGGGGCAACATTGGCATGCCGCTGACTGAGTTTACGGATGAGGCTTGGAAGGGATTGGTGGAGGGCAAGGATCAGATTCCGGTGGGATTTGTTGGAAAGGCTTTTGATGCGTTTGAAAACAAGAGGCAGGAGATGTACAAGCAGGTCTTCTTGTCGCAGTTGTAAGCATTGAGTGCAGATAGTAAACATGTAAAAATAGACGGCGGATGAGTGGGGCCATTCTGGTACCTGAGTAGTCAAGCCACGTTTAGACCCTGACGGACGGACGCGCGTGGAAAGAATGGCAGTCTAGAGGCGATGTTTAGTGAGAAGCCATGGGAAAAGCAACATGTCTCAACGATCAATGTCAGGCTAGGTTCAATGGCGGTTTCGGTGAAGAAGTAAAGTCGGCAGGCTGCACGGGTTGCGCAGCCAACATGAGCACAGCCCCATTGCGGCGCACATGTTCCGAGGTGGTGCGCCGCTAGTCTGCTCCTACTCGTATCAAGTCGACCCAACTCACAACTCCCGTCGCTGCATTCTCTGACCCATTCCTCCCTGTACAATCCAGTTGATCGCCTACTCACGATTGGCTTTTGCGCGTCCCAAGTAATCTAGATTCTCAACCCACACCCATCATGGCGGACAGCTTCAGAAATGCGATGATCAACCGATCGCTTCGCGACATCAAGAACGTAAGCTACCCCAACTCCTGACTGCCACCTCAAGCTGACGATATGCGCAGAACCTCGAATTCCTCGTCGAATCCAATGTCATCACCTCGGCCCAGCACGACCCCATCGCCTCGCAACTGCCCGTCAGCGCCGAAAACAGCTCGCGCGCGCTCCCCGCCGTGCCAACCGCACAACTCTCGTCGCTAGCCATCAAGAGCGAGCCCACGCCTCCCCCGGAGAAGAAGAACACAAACATTGGATACTATGCCGACAACACTGCCAACGCCCCGCCACCTGCCTACCCTTCTGTCCCCGCTACCCCCGCCGGCCCCCCTGTCCTCGCCTATGCCTCAGCAATGTACCAGTACAACGCCCAAGACGCCGGCGACCTGGCCCTCATGCCCAACGACAAGATCCAGGTCACCGAGTACATGAACAACGAGTGGTGGAAGGGACGCAACGAGCGCACCGGCATGGAGGGCATTTTCCCCGCTAGCTACGTCCGCAAGGAAGAGAAGAGCGTCATGCCTGCCTACACACCCTCGGCGCCTGCTCCTAGCAATTACGGTAACATGCCCCTCGATGTTGCGAGCAGCGCGCAAGCGGGGCCGCCTGCCGAGCCGAGCAAGATGGAAGCCAACGGCAAGAAGTTTGGAAAGAAGCTGGGTAATGCTGCCATCTTCGGTGCTGGTGCGACGATTGGTGGCAACATTGTCAACTCCATCTTCTAAGTCGACTTTGTGCATGGGAAAAGCTGACTTTGCTTTTGGCGTTCTGGGCTGCTTCATGGGTTTTTGCTATCGCCATGTGTGCATCGCTGTTGGAAATTTTCTTTGGTCAAGGTAGCTGGCAAAACTAATGGCGGTATAGGGAGACTGAATGACATTTCTTCGCTTGTCAAAACGATGTACTGAGGTTTTTCTTGTCATGGTACATTTACGAATCGACATTACTGAGGGCATTGACGTATAATTGATGCGTTTGATAGGCCACCACGACAACGCTTTCTCTATATCAACTAATTATAGCTTGTACTCCATTTCGTTTACACATTGATCACACATCTTCTCGTTCTCTCCCTCTCTGTCCTTTGTTACCAGAGCATCCTCGAATTGAAACACCAACCACATCACTCACCATACAACATTGATAGCTCCACGTCCATCTTTGACACCCCCTCGGAATGCCACGCCGATCAACTCCCGAACCACCCAACATATCCGCCGTTCGACAAGGCAACTTGGGCGAGCCCACCGCAAGGAACAGATGGAACCAAGGCAGCGTCGCCGGCAACCCACTTCATGTTGTATCCTCGTCGCCCGAGCGAGCTCATAGACACCGAAACCGATCGTACTCATCCCCTCTCTTGGTATTGCAGTGCAATACGGGCTAACCTACCAATCACAGAATTTACGCCCAAGCGCTTGTTCTCTTCAACGTCCTCGGCATCCCTCTCTCATCAGCTCCAAGGCTAGAACACGATTTCACCAGCGTATTTCCCACCAAGTCTCTTACTTCCCTCGCTGTGGTCATCGGCCTGCAAATCTTTATATTGCTCGCCTCACCGTTGCCTGTCGGCCATGTCTACAACGCGTTAGCAAACCGGAAACACGGATCTCGGTGGTCGAGCTGGGTTTGGAAAATGCTCTTCGGCGTAGCCGTCATTGTAGCGACTACCTCTGAGTTTCTCAGCTATACGGTTCAAAAGAACTACACTGCTATTCTACTCGTACGTGGACTAGTTCTAGGAGGAGCACTAGGGACGTGTTTTACAATCAGTACGTTGGTTCTTGCAAGTCATTACCGGAACGATGTACCGTTGGTTTCTGTACAGTCGGGTTTTGCTGCGTTTGCTGGCGCAGTCGTGTATACGGTCATCGCACGCTTTGCTTTCCAAGATGTTGGTCTTGACGGCGGGTTGGCGTATGTGTACAGTGGAGGCGTCATGAGCGCTACGCTACTTTCTGCATTCCTCCTCCTAGTAGGACTGAAGTCTGAGGATGAGGAACTTTGGACGCAGAAGTATAAACTCCATCTTTGTATGCCGAAGCGGTTTTTTGAAGACGCAAGAGGTGGTGGGATGTGGTTCATACTGGGCTATATCCTTGTTTTTGCCGGCGTGTTGATATATCCGGTCTTCAACGTCGTTTTGCTGACGCAGGTGCCTGGGCTTTTCTTTCCCGATGCGGCGGCGTGTGGGATACTCGGTATGTTGGGTGTTGCGGCTGTTTCGGGATCGGTGGTGGCAAACTTGAGGAGTTTGAAAAAGGTTGGAGCTGTCAACGTTTTTGTTGCTGCTTCGGTACTCGCTGGTGCGATTTGCCTTGCGCCGGTGCTGTATCCGCGGCTCTACGTCGTTGTTCTACTCGCTGGGGTATATGGTGTCGCGCTTGGTGCGATACTGTCACTCCATATGATTGTTGCGGCGATGTTTCTCAGCAAGAAAGTGGAGGGGAGGTGGGAGGATGATATGCCTGCGCGTGTGGCTATCATTATGGCGCTGGCTGGGCTGGGTGCCTTTGGTGGTATTGTCGGAGCGGCAGCGTTGCTTGAGGGAAACAAGAACGGAGAGAAGGTTGTGATCAAGGTAGCGGGTGCTTGCATGATCGGTGGTGGTGTGTTGATTGGTTTTGCGAGGATGTGGCGGTGGAGGTGGAAAGCCACGTTCTATGCTGTGTAGTACACTAAATTCGATGCATGAAACGGTTTCAAGCACTCGTCATGTCTTCAGATGTGTAGTATTATTGATTAATGTCTATATAAATTCTCATTAGATATTTCATAACCAAACATTCGTGTTTACACGTAGATGTAGCAGAACGGTCCCTCGGTTGTGCTCATCAAATCCTCCATCCTTTGTGATCCACTCGCAGCGTAGCCAAGATCAATAACAGTATCGAAGGTCGTGTTAGCCGAAGGTGGGTTGTTCAAAAACGTGCCGGTACCGGAAACACCTCCCTTCTCGCTCTGCACACGGGTCTTGGTGTCAAGCTGCTGCCAAGTCCACCACACCTTGTCGATCATACCATGGTGAAGGTAGAACAATGGATCACCAGGCGATACGAAGAAGTCGCGGCCGGGGTCGCCGCCCATGGAGTAGTGACCACCGCCGTGTACGCCCAGACTGTCTGTTCCTGGTACACCCTGCATTACCATCTCGAACTGCCAGATGTCCTTCTTGTTGATGATCAAGTCGGCAATGGCAGCCGCATTAGCCCACTTCTTGTTGCTGTAGTCGGTCAAGTCCCGCGTCAGACATCTCGGGTTGTATGAAAGGCCATTTCCGTTGGCGATTTCGGTACCGTTGGTTGTGCTCAAAGCAACAGGGCCAAGGTTAACCTCTAGATGTCTCAGTTAGTTTATGTCGATGAGAGTGCGCTGTAGTAATGGGAATACTCACTCATGTTCTTGAACGGACCGCTCTTTACACAGCCACCTCCGGTACCGGGTGGGATAGTGATAATTGGTTCGCCTCTGCCAGCAATGACAACATTGCCCTGGCCAGCGATCTTCTCTCCGTTGCCTGACATGGAGTACGCAGATCCATCGAGCATTGGCGCTTTGTCAAGACCGCTGACAGCGGTCTTTGCCCAGTTCCAGTAGGGTTGGTAACCCTTGTATCCACATTCGTTACGAAGGGCTTGCTCGTACTGCCAGGTAAAGTACCGATGCCATGCGAGGAAAGTGCCGGTGTAGTGGATCTCCATGGTCTTTAGGATGTGGTTACCGACGAAGTCATCGAATCGTGACTTTGCTCCAGGGATGAGTGAGGCAGGCGTGTTTGCTTTCTTCGCCTGAAGACAAAGCACTGCATCGGTATAGGCTTTGCGTTCTGTGTTCGATAGGGCGTTCCATTCTTTGCGCACCGCGACAGTGTTCTTGTTGCAGGCGGCTCTCTTCGACGAACTTGCTGCTAGGTCTTCGTTGGCTTGTTGTTGAGCGAACGCAAACAGTTGATCAAGTTGCTCGCTAGCAATCGTAGGGTCGCTCGATGCCGAGGTGGGTAGCGAAGACGGGTCTACAGGCGCATTTTGAGGAGCTGGTAGTGCATTCGACAGCGTTCCAGCAAGAACAGCCAGCGCCAGAGGGGAGTTGAAACGCATATTGTATTCTGACCAAGTGAATGGAAGATATGGGCGTGATTGCTTGATCGGAAGATGAGGCCTTGTGCTGTGGTGCAAAAAGAAAAAGGCGTTTTCTTACACATATATATCAGAGAATAGTCTTACACCGCTTCAAAAATAGGCCTGCCACGCCTCGGTGCCGGGATCTGGGGGCGAGAACCTCCCAGAGCCACTTGGTCTTTGCTAGAACTGTGTAGTGCACCGCAGCTAGCCTTACTGTCTCTCAAGCTGACGTCCAAGCATCGAGGCAAGGTAATGCCACGGGTGGGGCGATAATCTTTCGGTGCCTGGCGCATGTGTATACGCATCTCCGAGCAGACGTTATGCCCTGAACGCAAGGACCTCAAGGCTAGATTGGCGGACTATCTATCAAGCGCGCCTTTGCCGCAAGCGTGCCCTATACAGAGCTATCGTTCGGCGACATGTCCATGGAAGACCCGGGTGTAGTTTGCCGGACAACTCACATCGCACTACAATGTCAAGTGGAGCTTTGTCGGATATTTGGGCAACCCCGCTGGCCCAATATCGTTTGGCTAAAGAGCCCCAGTATGTTTCCGTGCGCGGGAACATGATGAGCGAAAGGCGATCTGATCCATGCGGTATGCGAGTAATGATATTAGCTAGGTGGTCCCTGAGGTCCTATGCAACATATAACTCTGACATTGTACCCCAACCGCCTTTTTGAATGTGTGAAATTATGTCGGGATGCCTTGATACCAATCTGTTCCACGTCTGCAGGCAATCACACCACAGCCCTGCATATTGAGCCGCGGCCCACCAACGTGCAGGAAGAAAGGAACATTTTTTCTTACAGGCGGCAGTTCAGGTCTAGAAAACCTCCTTGAAAGCATACTCATCCTTCCATGATTCAGAGACCTGCATTGGGATTGGCTTCTCGGATGTCGTGCGAGCTGAGTGAAGAATGGGAAGCGTCTAATGCGGCTGGACATTGGTGGCGCAAATCATGCCGAAGCGCTAAGCTCCGCTAAGGCTAAGATCCGTCTTGCCGCGTCCCCGTCCCGCCTCCTCAACTACATGAACCGCGCCGAGGACAAGGCCTCCAAACTACCGGGTAATCTCGATCGCGACAATTATGTCCAGCCGCACCGAAAAACCCATTCTAGGGTTACCATTGGCTTAGACACCATCTTCTGAGCACCGAGAGGCCTACCGGGTATTGCGACCTTCCGGATGAGGCGCTGGGAAGCGACAAGCGTATAGCAGATTAACCGATTCTCCAGCGGTTTTCGCAACTTCCTCGGTATGTGGGGGGAAGCATATCAGCAATATTCTAGTGAGTATTCTGAAACTTATGAGTAAAGTGAGTCCTTAGCAACAGGTTTATGATAGATTCTACCCATATCTACACGACTGTAGAAGTCGAATTGAGTCTCATATCCATCAGCATGTCACGTCTATCTACTTAGACGAGCCGCAGACCCCCTTCTGCTCCTGTCGGCACTTGTTCGGATTGACAAGCTCGCCTTCCAAGAACCCGTGCTGCACGACTAGCATCCTTCAGTGTTTTAGTTTCAAAGACGTGCAGTAAACGGCATGACATGCGGACTACTAGTCTCGATCACCTGCTTTAACGATATTGAGGTTACGGTTCATGCGGCAGCTTAGATCTCATACACTACTATTACATATTGGTAACGTCGATACCCACGTGGCTAGCGACTCAGCTATGGACTCGAGTCAACTCATCGATGGTGTCAGCGTGTCAGCCGAATGACCGAGCGCAGAACAACTGGAAGGTTTCTTAGTTGGTAGAGTACTGCGAAATAATATCACTACATTTGCTGCACGAGCTACAGCAAGTGCTACCAAGCACACGGATTCCCATATCACACGGAGGTTACCGTACCCAGCACCTTGCTCGAGACCCTGCACATGAGACTCTATCGTCTGCAGGGATATATGTCTGTCACAACATACCATCTCCCGCGCCCTCAGTTTGTCCTGCCGAGGTATGCTTCCGTCTCGAATCAGTCATTCACAGCCACCTTTCTCCTTAGCGAGACTAGTCCAAGTGCTTTCTCGCCAGGCTATGTTGTTCCTGTCCGGAACCAGCCTCGACAAGCTCATCCTCCATCTACTCTTTGAGTGATGGGTGATTGAAAACAAGGTTTGCCGTTAACTGTATTCTCTCAGCTCTTCCGCGTGGCGCGTTAAGGAACCGCAGACAGGAGCTGCTGGTCTCAGAACACGAAAGCCATGTGAAACCCCTGACGTCTGTCTCCATTTCCCGATCTCTGGTGTTATATTACAAGCATCTTGCTGGTTCTCTGAGAAAATCGCGTGTTCTGAAATCCTTTACTCCCAATCGACGTACGCTCCACCATGCAGCAGAGCGGCGCAGCGATGCCGCCGATGCGTCCCTACGAGAATGCGGGCCCGACCATCCTCGGAACTACGCTAACCATCACCATCGTGGCCGTGCTTACTACGATTGCGAGGTTTTACGTCAGGATTAGGATGATCAGAAATGTTGGTTGGGACGTGAGTGCTCGACAGTGAACATGGGTGACCTCCACTGACATCTATCTGCCACCAGGACTATGTGATGCTGTTGGCTATGATGTTGGTATGAAACAGTAGAGTATTAACTTCTGGTATGTTGCTGACAGCTTTGTAGTGCGTTGCTGGTCAATGCCTCGTCATCCCCCAAGTCCACTATGGAGCAGGAAAGCATGTCGATTACATCAAGCCTGAGGACTTCATAGCGGGCCTCAGGCTAAACCTCATTTCTCAGCCCATATTCCTCTTCGCAATCTGTTTTGTAAAGATTTCGGTGGGTTTCTTCCTCTTAAGAATCGCGGTCGGGAAATTCTACAAACGCCTAATCAGCGGCATCATGGGTAAAAGCGCCATTTCTCAGACTGCAACTACGGAGATGCTGACTATTTGTAGCGTTTATGGGCATCTATACGGTTGGCTGTGTCCTTACAGTTCTACTGCAATGCACGGATATCCGTCTGATGTGGGACCAACGCGTCAAGGGTACATGCTGGACCATCAAAACAAGGCAAGCCTTGGGCTTTCTCAACATCGTGCTGAACATCCTTACCGACATTGCCTTTTCAGTCGGCATACCTGTGGGTCTCACCTTACTCCAAGCGGTTACATGCTCTGCTAATGAACCCATTTAGATTCCCATGTTATGGGGCGTGCAGATGAATCGCCGTCACAAAGCTTCTCTCGTATGTATCCTTGGTCTCGGAACGTTCGCCACGGCCGCTGCCTTCGTCAAACTCTCCTACCTACCCGCCTACGGGCGCGAGGGCGACCTTTTGTGGGACTCGCGCAACATGACCATCTGGACTATCATTGAATGCAACGTTGGCATCATCGCTGGCAATCTGCCCTGCCTCAAACCGCTTTTCCGCTCTATACTCGTTTCCACATACGGCAGTGGTTCTCGCAAGACCTCGCAGCTTCGCCACCACTCAAGCGCATACGCACCAGGCTCAAAGCAGCGCTCCGCAGCCAGAGAATATGGTCAGTTATCGTCTAATAAGGCATCAGACGGCGAATATGCAAGCTATGGCGCGGCTGGCAAAGCGTACATGTTGACGACGATCGACGCCAAAACCAAGCAAGCTCGAGAGACGAGCGGAAGTTCATCTGGAAGCAGCTCTCCAGTCGCAGAAAGAGGCAGTACCGAAAGCATTACGAGGCTGAACAATAATAGAGCGCAAGCATCTGGTGGATTGGGTGATATTACAGTCACGACGAAGGTAGATGTGAGCGAATCGGTGCACTCACAGGAACTATATCCGGAAGGGAGGACGTTTTGGAGACCAGAAGCAAAGGAAATGGTCTAGAGTGGATGCAGTGTTTGAGAATAATGTTTTATGGTTTTATTATTTAGTGCTCTCAACTATTGGAGCATAGTAGCACGCGGCATACTGGCAGTCTATTTTCTAGGACTCGCTTCCCCTGTGCGCCTTATGGGCTTCCTTTCATCGATGAAGACATCTTCTAATTATTGTTCTGTCAACAAAAATCTGCTGATTCGAGTCCATCGTCCGCGAGCGTGAGCTCTCTCTCTCTGGCCTATCTATGGGTATCGTTTGGGGCTATCTCGACAAATGTCGGACGCAATGTGTAGTGTAATGTAAAGACAAATGAAATGTTTTGTTCTGGTTCAGGTGACGTTCTATGATGCTGTTACAAGCTGGTTGAGCTTCATGCAGCTGAGACGGAATGGCTGAGTGTGCTCTTGAGGTACGTGAAGGGCGACGCTACGCAGAATTTCGTCTGGTAGCGAAAGAAACTTTGACTGAATGTTACTCTCCTCGTTCTGTTTTGCTGAAACATCCTCTGTCGCTTCTGGGGCAACCTCGCTGTGTGAATCTTCAATGAAGCTGCCCTCTCTCGGATCTTGCATACACCAGGTCTCTCGCCACATAGCGGAAATGTGCTGGCGCTCTTCGCGTGCTGCGCTGTCGTCCTCATCGGGATGCTCTTGGATCACGTGGATCATCTTCTCATCCTCTTTCGACTCATTCGAGCCCTCCAGCCACGAGGCTGAAACCTTGCGGTAGCGATGCACTTCCGCATCCATGGGGCGGTCGAGCCAGTCGTCCATTTGCTCGTCAGACATCTCGCTCTTTGTGCTCCTGGAGGAGCTCCACGAGTACGAGGTTTGCGGCGTTCCCGGTGGAGAAAGGGGAAGGCTGAGGGTCGACTCGTAAGTAGCCTGTTTCCAGTGTACGTAGCCTTGCATGCCTTGAATGAACTCCTTGCTGGGCTTTCGGTCCCTGGGCAGAAGGAACTGCTGGATAGGGAAGAAGCTGCCCTCGACTGGTGAGAGTGGTGGGGACAAGAAGCCACTTGAGATCCGGTCTTCGTTGTCGATCTCAGTAGTGCGAGCGGCGTCCTGGGAGTTTTCACGGTCTGACTCGGGTGTTGATGTGAGCGAAGTCGTCGATGATGCTCTCGTGCGCTCCCCTTGCTTGACTGAAAGTACTGGGTCCTCCTTTAACGATCGCATATGCGAGATGAGCTGATCGTGAGTGTCGTTCAGCCTCTGGAAGAAGGACTTCTTCGGTCGCACAGCCTGCGGCCGAAGGTCCTCGTATGACATGCCGATGGTGGTTGTCATCCTGATTGACTTGGGGTTGAGTCCTAATGGAGTGGTCCTGGAATGGTTCAAACGTTCAGGGTGCGGGTCTCGTGGGTGTTTATGTTGATAGGAGCATGTTGGGTTGCTTTTTGTTGTTGTTATGTTGTGACGGGTGGGACGGGTACAAATACAACTGAAACTGGGAAACACAGCTGCGCGTCCGCCCCGGCCCCGCTAACAGTCGCAAAGCAAGGCGGGGCGATCTTCGAATTACGCCAGAAAAACGGTTGATCCATGCAGAGCCGTTCGGTCAATAGTCCAGCGACCGCCGGTGAATGCGCTGATTGGGCTATGGCTAGGTCGGGCTCCATGAAGCGGGGCGACGCTGTCGTTCGGACGTTCTTCCGCTGAGGTCATCGGGGCATCAGTGGAAGTTGAGGACCAGGGTGCATTTTTCGCCTACATTAGCTACATGCGCACACATTAGACGCAACCACGTCCACCATTCAGATCCTGTTGGGCTGCATAATGTACATGTCAGTAAGTTCTATTCAAGCTCCAACGTTTCCATAGAGACAGCTCGCGATACCTGTCACTTGACGACAAAGCTCATCGTCGCATCGAGGCGTCCCATGTGATGCGAAACACGATCGCTGGGATGCTCGGAGAATAAGGTGGAGCAGGTCATTAGCGACGAGGTCCAGACCGCACACCCACCACGATCGATCAAATGTGCTCAATTTCCAGAAGTGCTCGCGTGAAAGCCGTCGGTAATGAGGCGCCTTGGGGCTATTGAAGCTTACCAAAACAGGGCGTCGCAAACCGGTCCGGAACTCTAAAATCCATCAAAAGCTTTTTGACAGTTGGTCTTGGACGGCATTCTTAACTTTCCCCATCACATTTCGTCTGTGCTTCCACGTTTCGTCTGCATTACGCAGCTCCCCACGAAGTGTCTTGACACTGCATGAACGATGCGGGTCGTGGAAGTAGACTAAACGTCTTGTGAAAGGAGCCTTTGTCATACTCAACCATCTCACAAGACATAGTTTTGGTCTTCTTTTCGTAGTTCACTAGGCAACACAGGGTAGGTCAATCGCTCGGGAGAAGCAACGCAATGATCGCGATCTGTCATCCAACTGTCTGTTGAACTTCAGCGCGAAAAGCTGAGGAACTTCGATGAACGTAATTCGAAATTTTTGACCGTGGCTCGGTACATGTCAGCAGCACTAGCCGACCAGTGCCCAAGATAGCTTTCCAAAAGGAGCTAGATCTTACCTGGGGATGTTCGTGCCCGAAGGGTCGGATGTGTTTGTGGGCGAACACACCTCAACACTCACTGACCACCACTTTGAAAATGAAAGATGAAGTCACGATCGGAGCCTGTGCGGTTGAAGAGCAGGGACATGCAGGTTTGTTTTCTTCTAGACGAAAATGAAGCACTGAGGGCCGCCCAATGCTCAGTGACAGCCCAAGATTGGTACGTGGTACTTGGCGCGAAACCGTTGCTGCAGTTCCCAACACTAACAACTAGCGAGCGCGCGCGGCACCGGCAATCTGCGCTAAAAGACCAGGAAAACCACTACCGGACGTTTGGAATCCAAGGCAATTGGCTCGGCACTCCTCGACAGTCAGGGCGGCAGTGGGAGCGATCCTCATTCGATGACGGCTGTATGAATACACACTTTAATCTGTTGGAATTGGAACTTCCCATGAATATGAGCGTTGTCCCTTAACCTTCGCTCCGATAAGACTTTGTACACAGTAGGATCTGAGCGCGTGACACAGACAGGAGACAGGAGTTGTTGGCCGTAGCGAGCGGGGAGACCCACGTCGTATTCCGTTGCGCACGCGTAACAGCAGCAAATGACGGATGTGCGGAGAACAGCAGATGACGATATGCGGTTCTGGACTTCTGAACCTCTCAGGCTTTCTAAGCAAAATTTCTCCTTGCAGAACGATTTTTCTTTCTTGCAAAGTTCGCGCACCTCTGCACGCATCGCCCCAGGCAAGGTTGTGCCTCCGCGATACGGCCGAGACATCCTTCTTCTGCTAGGAACACGCTTTCCGCGCGGACGCAGTGTACTGCCCAGTACTCCTGCGAATCGGGATACGTACTTTTCCAATTCCTGACCAAAGTAGATACGCATCTCCTCTTATACTAGTATCCTGCACCGCAATGCCTCACGTAACAAGTACTTCATCTGAGTGCTTAGATGTCGACTACCAAGCAATCGTCATTGTATCACGGCAAGACTGCAAGAGTATCGCGCGATGGATTCTATCAGTTGCTGTTCCTGGTTACGTGTATCGATCCACCAACAAAAAGACAGTTATTGCTCTCGACTGAATCCCAGTACTTCAAATACTAGTGGTACGTGTATATGACAGACGGATGCGGACAGATAGTAGGGACAAAAAGGTTTTTGTGTAGATAGGATACAGTCCGAGAATCATAAACGGGTGAAGAAGAAGCTCTGTTTTTGTTGGGTGAGAGTGTATCGAGCAAAGGAACAAGATGAAGAGATAAGATACCCGCCGTGAAGGGTGAGAGGAAACTACATGCTACAACGACCAAATCTCACGTATGGCAGGTGCTGCCAAAGCTAGTGGTGTGCTCTTGGAGAGTACCACATTTGTACGTTCTCTACCTATGATGCGTTCAAAGCATACGCAAGCAAGGCTTCTAAGATGAACTGTCTGTGGGGCATGAATTAACAAAAAAAGATAGGCGAGCCCGAAGACCCGTTACTCAGCTGTGGACGGATGGATGATCGAAATCCAGACCTCCTGCAATTTTGCCCAATTAAGATGCAAAGCAGGCGCTCTACCACTGAGCTATACGCCCTGGTGATTTGATTGTTACCTGTGATGCGTATATAGATCCAATGATACTCTACACCGCCGGATCAGGCGGTAGGGTAGAGTCCGTCGGAGTATGAACAACGCACAAACTCAACAACGTGACTTGGAAAAACGGGAATCGACGTTCAGGTGATCCTTCTTATTGGCACACAATGTCAGTATATATCCAATAAGATACAGCATACACATACACGAGTACCACCTTATACCACCTTGCTGATCATCCGTGACATCACACGCCCGTCTCTCATCCCACTCCACCACACCCATCACGCCCCTGCCTCAAAGATTATCACAAGCCTTTCCAAACCGTCTATCCCACAACGGCTGCGGAAAGACACCGCCGTCCAATAGCTGAAACAAATCCCACTCTCCTGCACCACCCTCAGTCTTGAAATTCCAGAAGATCCAACCCCTTGTCCTGGCTTCATACGCATCGAGTCGAACCTCAATATAGCGACGCACATTATCCTTCCAGTCCTGAGACCATGTAGACACAGGGCCGGATTTGCCGGCACAGGAGCCGATCCAGTATGACCCAGGGAAGCTACCCTCCATGCGGGAGCCGTAATTGAAGCCGTTGAGGTGAGGAGCGCAATCGGTGAAGGCGCCGGACCATTCACCCACGATTGTCCATTTGTCTGAGCTGTCGTAGTTGCTGACCTAAAGGGTGGGTTAGCAAGCACTTCATGGTGGGGCGGTAGCGGTAAGATTGCGACGTACAGAGTTACAGGCAAGAGCCACGTGTTGGTCGACAGACATGGCATTCAGCCCGGAGTCGAAGATCTGATACTCGTGGTGATCTACAATAACGTTGCGCGCATCGTTGTCTTGCTTCGTCAGAAAACTGTTTAGCCAAGACGGGTTCTCAAAGCCATCATGTAGTATAGCAGGTGTATCGCTGATATCCCGTAAGTTGTAGTATGCATCGTGGTAGAATTGTTTGACCACATTCTGATCGAGCTTGAGCAGGAACGGCTCGTTAAGGAACTGGATCGCGACCACAACGTCTTGCATCTCAGGTGTAGCGTATTTCTGTTCAATCTGCTTTAGTGCAGCATGTGTATGGCTCAGACTGTCGGAGTCGCCCCAGGCTGGCCAATATGCTGCATGGCCACTGTGATCGAAGCCGTTCTGGGACTTGGGTGCACCATGGAGATCAATGATGATCTTCAGACCAGTCGCTCGCGCCCAGTCGATTGCAGCGTCGAGATACTGAGCTGCACCTCCGGTATAGGGGCCCCAGGGCTCTACGTAGCTAGGGAATCATCAGTATGACTTATGTGTAGAGCTTTGGCAAAACTCTACCTCCAATAACCGACTGGTATGCGAACAATGTTGAAGCCAGCATCCTTGATCTTCCGGAAGTCATCCCACGAGACGAAGTTGTCCCAATGCGGCTTCAACACATCAGCACAACTACTCTGGCCCAACTTCTCGCAAAGTGTCCATTCATCGTGGACTGGCCAATCGGCTGAGCTGTGTTGTTCGGAGATCGATGGTGTGATGAATGGCTCAAGGACTAGCCAACCACCAATATTAACACCTCGAACTTTGCCCGTGTCCCAATCGAAGACGACATGCCGATCGTGAAGAGCGCTGTACGTATGAAAGAATGTGTACCTTGGCACAGAAACTGCGAGGGAAGCTGCAGCAGCCAGCGCTGCCGTGATGGAAATCTGCGTACGCATATCGGTGGTAATGTGGTTGTAGAATCTACCCGTCTATATGCCAGGACACTGGGATGCGACGGGCCCAAATGGTTCAGAGCAAGAAAGCCAGTTGGTGGTGTGAAAACAAACAGTTACCAAAGTGAAGTCGAAATGAAAAGTTAGAGAGCTAATCCGGGTGTAACTCTGTGACCTTGAATACAAATATGGGGCATACATAAACCGTGAAGCATTCGGAAGTTGCAACGTTGCTCAAAAGGACAGCAAAGGGAAGCGATTGCCTCAACAAGTGACCAGAGCGACCGACGCCCGAAGGCTATAAAACATCATGGTCAAGCGCAAGTACCGTGTGGCGCGCTTTCCAGTTGCAACGCGCGTGAACACTGGGCAGTTTAGTCCATGTAACCTGTTGTCTCATCCATAATAGCCGCGAAGCTCTTGGTCTCGCGATGTTTCCCACTTGTCACAGGTGGGAACTGCGACATCTTCAATCGAAAATCGTCAGACTTCTTTATGGCAGGCGCAAGGTTTCTAGACTGGTTAGCTGACAACACTACCAATATAAGAGAATGCACATACGTGACGTCGCCGCGGACAAGGTAATTGTTACGTTCCATTGCAACCGCGAGCTCTTCTTGATGATTGTCGAGAAGTCCGGTGTTGGGCACGACAATGAGTGGGATCTGGTAACGGAGTGCTTCGAGAATGGAGCCCGAGCCTAGATTTTGTTAGTTGGTGACTAGATACGTGGTATATGGTTAATAGTACCAGCATGCGAGATGACCAGTCCTTTTGACCGCTGAACTAATTGGAACTGGGATTGCAGGCCATCTGGATTGAAGTCGATGCCGTCTATGATGAGATCTTGGGTAAATTTGCTATCTCGCATATATGCTTGAGCAAGCATGGAGGAGTCCTGGTAGACGTCCTTGGCGGACCCGTACTGAACCAAGAGATGTGTAAAGCCAGATTCTCGTAAAGCATCTATACATGCAGGATACAAAACTGATTTAATGAGTTCAGTAAATGGCGCAGTAGCGCCAGTGGTAACGAAGCAGAGTTTCGAATTGGGTGTCCATTTCCAGGTATCGGCCATGGTGAGTGTTATGGATGCGACAATGATTTATGGAGATCTTGGTTATCAGTGAATGTGATTTAGACTATTGCAGAATCATGCTCGAGCCATAGTTCCAAAATTCGAGACGAAGGAAGTAGTTCAGATGGAAGGCATGATAGTCGCCCAGGGTAAGAGCGGAGGTCGGAGAGGTCTTATTGGCCCGGCGCACGGTCGCACTTTGCTCCTCCATCGCCAAGCGTCGCTGCGTCGCGAAAAGTCGACGACAGCAGCCACTCGACAACCACACTCAATGGCGTCAATACAGCGAAGACTGCTTCTGCAGTCACGGGCATGCCCTTCACGGATACGAACTCGAGCAGCACCAAAGCACACATCCGCACAATGGCAACGGCCGCTCTCCACAACGCCTGTCTCGTACGCAAATGAGCCTACGAAAGAGGGCTCTGCAACCGCTGCAGATGCGAAACCACCAACCGAGACCTTGGACGAATTGGCCCCAGAGTTGCCCAAATCAGCCTTCTCCAACACCACAAAGTCGAAAGCATTCCGGGAGATGAGTACACCTGAGCGAGAAACCGCCATGCTGGAAAACCTTCGCACATCGCTCGCCGAAATCGACCCCAACGTTGTCGCCGATGCGCTCCGCAAGGGAAAACGCGGACTACCTCAAACCCGTGACTTTGGTCTAGAAGCGGACGAAGATTTCGAGATTGAGGAAGACGACAAGAGGAAGACGCTCGCGGGATTCTGGGCCGAGGGAGAAGAGAGTATGGGGCCTGATGAGGATTACTATGGAGATGACTTGACGAGTCACGGTCACGGAGAGTTGCAGCAACATAGAGAGTTGAGGGAGTATGCCAGGTTGATTGCGTGGGAGTTGCCACTATTGAGTCGTAAGTGCTCGTTACACCGAACAGACATGAGGTGGCATTCGTATACTAACTTATCTTAGACCTCGCCCGTCCATTCGAACCTCCAACAGCAGCCACGCCCTTCCGTTTCCGCTACACATCTTACCTTGGCGAATCGCACCCCGCATCCAACAAAGTCGTCGTCGAATTCTCGCCCGACGACCTCTCAAACACACACTCCTTGACCCCCACCCAAGTCTCCAAGCTGATCAAGCTAGCCGGACCTCGGTACAACCCCTCAACCTCCATCATCAAGCTCTCGTGCGAGAAGTTCGATACCCAGTCCCAGAACAAGAGGTTCCTAGGCGACACCATCTCGAGTCTCATCAAGGAGTGCAAAGAAGGGAAAGATAGCTTTGAAGACGTGCCATTTGACTTCCGCCACCACACACCTAAGAAGAGGGCCGAGTTCCCCAAGGAATGGGTGCTGACGAAAGAAAGGAAACAGTATCTCGAGGAGAAGAGGCAGAAGACCGCCTACCTTGAGGATCAGCGCGCGGGCAACGGTTTGCTAGTGGATGGAAAGAAGGTGCTTGAGACGAGTTTGCCGTTTATGAGTGAGAGCCAGCCGGCCCCTGAGACGGTCATGGTTGGGGGTGCGAGGGGAAAGCCATTGCGGTAGTTGCATTGATCAAACGTTCTGTATGAATATGAAATGTTGGTTGTACAAGTACAAAGCTGGAACCAGCCATATCTCCGTATGCTGGTTGTAGAATACAGAATATCCAGTTTGGTCCCCAAACTCCTTGTGCATTCAATCTCCTGGAAGTAACTTGTTTTCCCAAGGGTATATCTAAACCCGCTCTCTTACGCCAATGGTTCCCACAAGAAAGGAAGAAAAAAAAAACGCCAGCTCCCACTCCATCTCGAAGTTAAGTGAATTTTGTACAGAAGACAGGCTTTCCCATTGCCTTGATGCGCGACGGGGAGAGAACACATTTATAGTCGTGGTCTTTGTACCGAGTGCAAGGCAACGTCCGAGCGTCGCCATGAGGAATCATAATACTGCAGAGCACCCCTGTCGTATAATCTTCTATGCAGCAAATGTATATTGCAGACGAGGCGATCCTGTTTTCATAGCTTATGCAACAGGAGCATCTTGCATTTAGGGCGGCGTTGTGGAGGTGACAAGGTTGATCTACTGCGCGGTCTATTAGGAGGTAGGTCAAGCAGGTTGTCCGGTACTGGCGCGATTCTTCTTCCTGCTTCCCTTACCCACGGGCGTATCACCCTCTTCCCGCTTGCGCTTTGCGGGTCGAGAACTGCCGCCCTTGGGTCGGTAGGCCGTGTCGTCGTCGCCGCCACCACCCGTCTTCCGTCGTCCTTTGCCGGTCTCGGGGGCGGCGGAATCTTCGTCGTCGTGGTCGCGGGGACCGGGTGTGCCTCCTCCGATGTTGGACTCCCGTTTGACTTTGGCTGCGTTGGCCTTGGTGGTCTTTGGCGCGGCAGACTTCTCCGAGAGATTCTCGTGATGCGCGGCATCCTTGTCTTGCAGGAAGACCTGTGGCTGGTGCTTGCGCAGCCAGTTGTAGACGCTGTCGGGGTTGCGCACAGTAAGGTCCTTTTCGCTGAGCGGGGGTTGGGCGGAGGCGAGACGGACGGGACGGCCTTGTTGGAGGGTCTGGTCGAAGCCAGGTTGCTCGAGGAGTTGGTCGGTCGCGAGGAGGTACTCGTCTTCGTGCGCAGGGGACATGTAGCCTGGCGCATGTTCGCTGAGGTCGATGCCCTCAATGGGGTGGTCTGGCAGGTCGGCGCGCGTCGTGTGGGGGACTTTGCTTTGGAGACTGGCGAGCGACTTGAGCGTCTGCTGTATGGCCTGCGAAGTGTGTAACTGGTCTGCTTTGGTCGCGTACTCTTCCGGGGTGATTCTGTTGGCGGCAACGTCATCCCTCAGCGCCTGCAGCTGCTGCTTGACAAATTCCGGGCCAGGGCCGACTTCGAGAGAATCCACGGCGGTGTCGGCCTGGGAGAGGTGGCGCAGGTCGTAGCGCAGGCGCGGGTTGACGCGTGTCTGTTCATTGAGCTCGAGCAGGATGTCGAGGATCTGGTCGTTGTTCTCCTGTAGACGGCGCGCCGTGCCCATGGCCTTCCATTCCTGCTTGATGAGGTTGTCGCTGTCCGTCATGGCCTCGTCGAACTTGATGCGCATCTTGCGGTATTTGCGTCTTTTTGCACAATTAGCTGGGGGCTGCAGTGTTGGGGTCGGCGCGTCATTACCTCCACGACCGCTTGACGGGCTTCATGGTCGCATCGCCTGCATCGGGTGCATCGTGTGCCTGGGCTGGGGCGTCCATCGGGGGCGGCGCTTCAGAAGCCATGGCGCGTGGTGCTGGTGGTTTGAGAATCAGGTGTGGATGGTGTCGTTCGTGTTGGCTGGTGGTGGTCTGGAGTTGTCTGGTTGCGCTCTGGGCACGGCCTCGGTGATTGCTAGGAACACGGTCTCTGGAGCATCATGTGGACCGACCTGCCACGCTTCCGTCTTCACGCCTGCCCAGTGAGGAAATCATTCCCCTTGCTCCTTTACCACGACAAACTACATCAAGACCAACTCAACGCTGCACCCTTACTGTCTTGCTCGACAATCGCTCAACGCTGCAACGCTCGGACGGCCCCGGAAGGTACATATTGCGTACACAGTAAGACCCTGAAGGCCCACCTCGCCGCCTTGCTCCTTTTGGCCCTCACTGACATGCCATTGCCCGTGGCAGCTCTCCAGTAGCTCTCTCACGCGACCACCGCCCATCTCTGCCCCCCTCTCACCGCCCGGCCGCCCGACGATCCTATCAATACCGCCAAACTGTCACCCATACTCCTCAATCGCACCTCCCGCCTGAGCTTTGCTGGCGACCCGCGCTCCCGCCAATCAGACCCGCCGTCTTCCTACTCCAAGATGTCTCTGGATGCTGCAAAAGACGCGAGGAGGCGACGTAGCAGTAGTCTTGTCTACAAAGAGCCCCCCGAGTCGCTCGAGCAGCTGAGCGACCAGTCAGCCCTCCCCAACCTGAACGCCGAATGGGTAAATGCAAAGGGTGAGCCCACGCCAACAAGCCCTCTCTACCTGTCCCCGGCTAACACATGCAGGCGCCTGGGCTATCCACTTTGTCCTCATCTTCTTCGGCAAGATCTTGTTCGATATCATCCCCGGCATGTCGCAGGAAGCATCGTGGACCCTAGTAAACCTCTCGTACGTGGCGGGATCCTACCTCATGTTCCACTACGTGCGCGGTGTGCCCTTTGACTTCAACTCGGGTGCCTATGACAACCTCAACATGTGGGAACAGATCGACAACGGAGACCAGTACACACCAGCCAAGAAGTTCCTTCTTAGCGTACCCATTGTACTGTTTCTCGTCAGTACGCATTACACGCAATACGATTTGACGTATTTCCTCATCAACTGTTTCGCGACTCTAGCAGTCGTCATTCCGAAACTGCCTTCGGTATGCATACCCTTTCTCTCCAGACTACATCTCTCTGACTCTCCTCTAGCTTCACAGGATACGATTCGCTTTCTTCAACAACCCGCCGGACGACGCATAGCCGAGAATCCCCATTAATAACAATCCTTGGTTTCACTGTAATTTGCATGTATTTTTAATACCAGCCGCGATGGGTCGTGGTCAGATTGAGTAGCATCACCGCGTGGGAGCGGCGTCTGGGCATATCCATATTAGAGGGAGGCGCTTGATACAAAAGTAGCGGAATTGATTACCTCGCGTGCTCACGTGGAGATTGTGGCTGCTCTAGCCGCATATGTCGCTTTTGGGCCCAGTGCACATACATGATAGGGCCATAGTACTCGACGAATATGCACTCACTCACCCACACTCGTCGTCTCTATTGATCTTCTTCTACCCATGTCACATCAGATGCCTAATAGTGTGGTTCTCATATGCAAGGTGCCACCTCTTCCGGTAGGGCGGTCCGAGCGTGACTGCCAAATCCAGCCAACCTTCGTCATCGATGCGGATCCATGCAGTGTGATCCTTCACGTCGGAACACTTGATCCAACGCGCCATTAATTCTATTCACGCATCCACCCCGCAAGGCTGTTGCTGTGACATCTACCACCTGAGTATCTTCGCTCACAAACACTCGCTGTCTTACACAGTGTGCCGGTCCCGTACGGCCTTTGCCTATTCTCTCGACGTCACGGCGATCACATAGCACCTTCTCTCAAGCCCAGGCTTCGCAGAGACTTCACTGCACCCAACAACAAACAGACGCGCAATCTTCTAACAGAGAGCTGAAGCATCATGGCTTGGTCTCAGTTCGAGCCTACGGGGCCTCACGTTACATACGTGACCCTGACCTTCTTCCTCATCTTATACGCGTTGTTCTCGCTTATGATTCGGAACCGCCTGCATCTTTCAGAACCACCTTTAGCCACAGCTTTTGGTATCGTGAGTAGCAGACATGTCTAAAAATGAATCTTCTGCTTATATGTTTAATAGATCGTCGGACCACGTGCTCTGAATCTTCTCACACCTTACGATTGGGGCTTCTCTGTGAGTATACCGCAGTCATGCAAGCGGACGATACTAACTGCCGCAGGATGACTGGATTCAAGAGACGACGCGCCTCATCGTCGGAATCCAATGTTTTGCAGTCGGTCTGGAGCTCCCGGCAGGCTACCTTCGAAGAAAATGGCGCGCCTTGCTTATTCTTCTGGGGCCTGTCATGACGTTTGGCTGGCTGATATGTGCCATGCTTGTCACGTTCATCTTTCAGACAGATTTCCAAACTGGGTTAACCATAGCAGCGTGTCTCACCCCAACAGATCCCGTCCTCGCAGCTTCAGTCCTGTCAAACAGTCAGTTCAGCACCCGAGTACCCAAGCGAATTAGGGATTACCTAAGCGCAGAGAGTGGATGCAACGACGGCATGTCCTTCCCGTTCTTATACCTGGGACTCAGTCTTTTGCTGAAGAATACTGTTGGTGGGGTAATGAAGAAGTGGTTCCTCATCACAGTACTGTACCAGTGTGTCGGAGGTGTTCTGTTGGGTATCGTACTAGGCTACCTCTTCAACGCGATATTCAAGTTCTCGCACAGTCGCGAGTGGATGGGCCGAGCCTCATACCTCGCCTTCTACCTTCTCTTGGCCATATTCTCCATCGGACTGGCATCCGTTCTTGGCGTTGATGACTTCCTGGTGGCCTTCTTTGCAGGACGTGGCTTCGCGCACAACCAAAATGCTCCAACGGAGGAGACTAAACTACCCGTTGTCATCGACTTGTTGATCAACTCGGCTTTCTTCATCTTCTTTGGCGCGATGATCCCATGGCAAAGTTTCAACGCCATGGATGAAATCACGCCTCCACGACTGTTGCTTCTACTCGCACTCATTCTGCTTTTCCGCAGGATCCCGATCGTTTTCACTCTATTCAAGATGAATTGCCTTCCATCTGTAAAAACCACCACCGAAGCCCTCTTTGTCGGACATTTCGGACCAATGGGCGTCGGCGCCCTCTTCCTTGCTATTGAAGCCCGCGCACAACTGGAAACCGGTACTTCGCTGCCTCTTCCTGATCCACCAAATGATCTCCCAGCAGATAAACAACGAACAGTCACCATGATCTGGCCGATTGTTTGCTTTGTTGTGCTTGGAAGTACAATGATACATGGTTTCAGTACTCTGGCTGTTAGTATTGGAGGCCATTTTGCAAGAAAAGAGGGTGAGCGGGCTCCACTGATTGGGGCTGAGAGGGAAGGACTGCACGGCATGATCCATAGCGATAGTGAGGCTAGCGATAACGAGCAGGAGTAGTGCATGGATCATGGGTTCGGAAGCTATGTGTCAGCTGTAGCTTTTGGTTTGGTCGGTAATCAACCTTGGTTCGCAGCAAGGATCTATATAATCAGTTATAGTACGTCTCCACCACATGCTGTTGTTGCCACTGGCGTACAGAGGGGCGGGAAAATTCAAACTTTTCACGTCACCTCTTTTAAACTGGCCAAGGCTATACACGTATATCAACACGACATGCAGCATGTGCCTCTTAGCTGGATGGGGCGGCGTGTCTTCAGGTGAGGGGAAAGAACCTGTGTTGGTGATCCCTAAGTCTTAAGCAAGACTAGCAATACGTTGTTTCGATGTCATGGCATGGGTTTGCGGGAATGGTGTGTATGGCGCTGTGATCAGGTCGGATAGAGATCAGTAAAATATGTGCACTTCACTGTCACAGGGTTGGGTGCGTGTTCCATGTACATGCGTAGAAAATTCGGAAGAGAGTGTACATGATTGTTTGTAGCATCCTAGCTCATCTTAGATGAAGACTATCTCAACACCACAACACCCATCGCTGATGCATACAAAAAAAAAACACACAATTTCACACCATCCCACCATGTACGCCCTTTTACAAATTCCCAATAACAACCATGAACCTCAATTTGCCGTCCGTCTTCTTGCTCGCAGCCGGGTTAGTTCCAGCCAGGGTATCATCACCTCCACCACTAATCGTAATCTCATCCAGCATTAAAGTGCTGCTCTTCCATCCCCAGCTCTGACTGAAGTTGAAGCGGTCAGGCGCGCTTTCGTAGATGCTTAGCATCCTTCCGCCCTTGGAGGGGCTGTAGATTTTGAAATAGGTTTTTATGGTTGGTCGGCCGTCGACATAGGGTGGGAGTGCGGGGACGATGGCGCGGGTCTTGCGCTGGACTTTGGAGGCAAGGGAGGGGTTGATGTATGCGGCTGCGTCAGACTCGTCGTCAGTGGAGGGGGTATCGGATTCGTGGTCGGAGGGCGTGTATGAAAGGTTGGGGAAAGAGGGTGAGTCTACGGCATCGCCGTCTTGAGGTGGGGAGGAGGCTAGATTGTGGAAGCCCCATTGGGGGATGCCGCGAGTTGGTAGCCGACTGCGATGGCGACCGAGACCGTTACTGGAGAAGAGTGGGTTGCGCAGTCCTAGAGAGCCGAGAGAAGGGTCAGCGTCTCCGCCACTACCGGAGGTGTCTTCCTCTGCGCCAGGATCCATGAACGGGACTCGAGTGCTACGCCGGCGATCACGTCGATCACTACGCATGAGCATTTCGCGCTCTAGCTGACCAATGCGCTCGTCGACGGATCCATTGTTCTGCTGACTAAGACCACTGATGTGTCCAGTCTCGTCTACCTCTCGCTCTTTGGCACGGTGAAGGTATACGCCCAACTGGATGTTCTTTGCGGAGCGGACTTTCTGTATATAGATATTCCACAACGAGCCTGCATATGATACTGTCCTCGAATATACCCGTTTTTTCTCTTTAAGGAAGCGCGGGTTGGGGAACTCGGCCGAAAAGCGGAATGGGGGAAATTCGGTGTAGGCGATTGGCTTCGGCTGTCCAGCGTTACCACCGCCAGCTGATATCGGACGTTGCGCAAAGTCCATGCGGGTATTTGGGTTGGTCAAGGTCGACGGAGTAGATGCGAAGTCGGTAGCCCATTGTGCGTCCTCTGGTTGGATCGTGGCTGATAGACGCGAAGCATGGCGTTGGAAAGAGTTTGAGGTCGTAACAACAGGATCAGCCCCGTTGCCGAGGACGATGTTGCAGTCTGAGCTTGGGATCCAGAATTTCCGTGGTTTGCCATTACCGTCCCAGCTATCTGATTCGATATCGCCTTCATCAACAGGAATTGTAGCTTCTTTTTGTTTTCCTTTGCTAGTCGGCTCGCTTCCGGACTTAGTTGCCACATTCGCTACTTCGGGGTCAGGCGTTGATTGGCATAGACCTAGTTCCTGGGCAGATTCATCAGTGTTGAGCACTCTCTGGCGGAGAGCCAGCTGCTGCCACAGTGCATTAGAGATGACCCTTTCCGGCATCACTGGTAGGCCAAAGACATCACGGGCGTTCCTGATGAACTCAAGCTGCTCGTATTCCATGTGAATGTAGTGGATGCCTTCGTCTAGCAACACGAGTATGCGCTCAATGTCGGGCAGGGTGTAAAGAGCAAGCCAGTCTGCCTGCGCATCAGAAGAGGAGTGCGCTGTCGTCAAGGCGTTCTGTCGATAAACTCCGTCAAAGCGAACGGCCATGAGACGGAGAGAGTTGGGCGCCTGTGGAATAGGCTTTTGTCCTCGCTGTATGAGACCAGCCTCGATGGCGGCTTGTCGTAGGCGGCGGTCAAGAAGACGCTTGGAGAGCACCCATCGGTCCCACTCGCTGTCGACAAAGAAGCCGTCCGATCCTACGAGCTCGCGGATGATGTCGCCTGGCATGTCGTCCCAGTATTTGAGTGGCATTTCCCAGCCATTCCTGCTTAACATTGCTTTGGCTGATTCAAGTATGCGGTCTCCAGATCGGCCGTAGTAGTTGGAGGTGACTAAACGGATGAGGTATGCAAGCGTCTCTGGTGCCATCTGCCGCAGTATGGATTCGATTGCAGAGTCGATGAGGTCCTGCATCTCCAGCCAACAGCCAGTTGCGAACAGACCGATAGCCTCGGCATCCGACTCTTTTGATATATCCACGCCATAGAGCTTTCTTATGGCCAGCTCAAACGATGCCTGCGTTATGCTAGAATCGATCTCCTCTGGATGTAGTTTGACTTCCTTGGACTGACTTTCGAGCCATGGTTCTGAAAGAGCGGTCGTGAAAAATGGTGCGCGGTCAAGAATGAGACGATGCAGGGGGTATCGGTTACCGAAGGCAATGATTGTGATGTCCGAGTGTCGTCCTTCGACTAATCCGCGGGTGTAGAGGTGATCTGGGAGCGGTATGGCTTCGCCTGAGGCTGACAATGTTAGCGGGTGCACAATCCGATATCGTAGGGGTTCTCACCACGGAGATACAGCGGACCGGTCGCATTGCTGTAGGAAGGTGCTCTGGTTCCTGGCATAGCCGCACTCTCGCTGAACAACCTGCTGATGTCGGTGCGAACAGAATGCTCGGCACGCATAAGATCCAGGGTAGTGCGCCTTTTGCCCTGCTCTTCGAGGGGTGTGTTTGGGTCGTCAGCGCTCTTTTGGGCTTGATCAATCTGTGTCTGTAGCTGAACTATGGGTGGCCGGTCAGGCGAGACGTGATTCCTAGGGGCGCGCGATGTCATGCTGGAGTAGCCTGCCAGTGATGGCATAGAGCGCGAGTAGCTAAGAGACCTAGAGTGGCTCACGTGGTTCCTGGGGCTACTAGGGAGGTCGGATGGTGCAGAGGGTGGTATCGCGGGTACATTCGGTGAGAAAAGGCTGACGTATGGAGTGCTACTTGAGCCTGCGCCGCCCTCTGTACTCTCTGCTTCAACCAGCGGCCATGTTTCATTGCGATTTAATCCACCAAGTTCCGGCTGGGCGTCATGATCGAGGCTGGCGCTCCCGTGACCTGTGGGTGGCTGATGGGCGGGGTCCATGCTATGCTATACACTGCTCTTGAAGTACATGGGTCGTGGTGTTTGAAAGCGACGGAGTATGCGACCAGAGCGGGTGGGGTAACGCAGTGCACGCCGGGTCTAATAACACGGGGCGGTCACGCACGCGAAGTAGAGACGGTGAAAGTACTAGGAGAATAGGAAGATAACGTTAGCAAAATGCGGTGGAGGCTGGGCGCATCACGCTGCCAGCGCGGAAAACGCCAAATGGCGATCATCACTCTGAGGGGTCCGGTGATGCAGTTGCGAACCTGCGGAGTGGGTCGTCGCTTCCGCCTGTCAACGGCGGTGGATATGCAGGGTTCTTTCTTGGCGCGCCGCCGGCCCATCGAACCACCGAAGACTCAAAGTCAATGACATGATGACTGACTAACCTCCTTCTTCCCTCTCTACGTGCCGCTGCCATGGCTTCAATATACAAGGCATTTCCGCAGCTGCGGACTGCTGCTCCACGCCTCTCACGACGACTCTTCGTATCTACGCCATGCCTCAATTCGCCGATTCGATCCGCAGTCTCCGCTTCACGATCTTCATCGAGACCCTTCGCCCTGCAATCGGTGAGGTGGAAATCGACCCAGCCTCTCCGCAATACCGCGACCATTGAGGGATCGAATGCGGGGAGGGCGATACTGGAGGAAGCTGCGACCAAGACTGAAAGTCAGTCGAGCAGCTTCCCCAAGACAACTTCCAAGAGCGTTGCATACTGGCTGCTGGGGAGTGCTGCGAGCGTTTTTGGCATAGTCGTTTTTGGTGGCCTGACTCGTCTCACAGAGTCTGGGTAGGCACAACGTCACTGCATCCGTCACACCTGCTAAAGTTGGACAGGCTGAGCATCACCGAATGGCGTCCCGTCACCGGCTCCCTCTGGCCCATGAGCCAGGCCGAATGGGACAGCGAGTTCACAAAATACAAGGCGTCACCCGAGTTTCAACAGCTCAACTCGAGCATGGACATGGCCGACTTCAAGCAAATTTACTTTATGGAATGGGCTCATCGTCTATGGGGTCGTGTCATCGGCATCACAATGCTCGTACCAACCGCCTATTTCATCGCACGTCGTAGAGTAGCGCCTTCAATGGCCTGGAAGCTTATCGGAATCTGCGGTATGATCGGTGGCCAGGGTGCCATCGGTTGGTGGATGGTCAAAAGTGGACTCAAGGACGACCTCTTCGAACCTGGAAGCCATCCCCGTGTCAGCCAGTATCGCCTGACTGCCCATCTGGGTGCTGCCTTCACTGTCTACTGCTCAATGGTCTACACTGGTCTTTCGATTCTCAAGGAGCATCGCATGCTAGCAGACCCGGCCAAGGCTGCTGAGACTATCAAGGCTCTGCAACATCCTGCTCTCCGCATCTTCAGACGCTCCGTCTTCGGTCTTACCGCTCTTGTCTTCACTACTGCTATGTCAGGTGCTCTGGTTGCTGGTCTCGATGCTGGTCTGATCTACAACGAGTTCCCATGGATGGGTCTCGGTCTCGCTCCACCCAAGAAGGAACTTTTCGATCCCTTTTACAGCCACGTCCCAGATCAATCGGATCTTTGGTGGCGCAACATGCTCGAGAACCCTTCTCTCGTCCAGCTTGACCACCGCATCCTCGCAACGACTACATTCACTGCCATCATGAGTCTCTTTGCATACACTCGCTTTGGAAAGGGCGTGCGAAGTAAGCTTTCCAAGGATCAGCACAAGGGTGTCCAAGGAATGGTTCACCTCGTTGTCCTTCAGGTTACTCTCGGCATCAGCACATTGATCTACATGGTCCCTACCTGGCTGGCGTCCGCACACCAAGCCGGCGCTCTCGCTCTGTTGACTGGTGCGGTTGTGCTGTGCAACAGGATAACTGCGCCACGTCGCGCTATCCTTCGCCAGATCATGAAGCCACAGGCTCCCAGAACGCACGCTACCCCTCACATTAGTTCGCGACTCGAAGCCGCCAAGGCTGCTGAGCAATCATCGTAGTCTCTACATTCGCTCCATCGCTCCATCGCTCCATATTAGAGCGTGTATCATAGACGATGTACAGAAAACATCACCACCCTGTACGATATGTAGGTTTGAAGAAGACATAGATTCACGTACCTTTACCTTAGTGTCTACGTCTATGGTTTCCTTTGTGTAGCGCAAGTAGTCTTATCCTATCTATGCGGAAGATGCGTTCCGTCGCCAGAAACCAGGTGCCCTATTGAAATTATCCTCCCAACGCATGAGCGGCGGCCTCACATACAACTCCGGCCAGAAATCATCCCCCTGCAACTGATCCTGAACATCAACGTAGTCACTGGTGTCAACGTACATCCAACCGACGTCTTCATGGTCACTGTTTGTTTCTCCACCCTCCCAGTCAAACCTCTCGTCTTCCTCGTCTTCCTCAGCTTCGTCTCCTGCGCTATCGGGCGCCCAGTTTCTCTTGACGAGCTTGAACACGGGCTCGTCCATCATCTCAAAGGATTCGAGGCAGATGTCGTCAACAAGAAGAAAGAAATTGTAGCGAGATCCAGCATGGTGCAGATAATCCGTACTGCCGGCTGCGCCAGTCATTCCGTCCTTGGTCGCGGACTCGCGGTCGGTACGCCAGTTACGTTGTAGCTCGTCTACAGCCCAGCTATTGAAATGCTCGCGGATCTTCTCGGGACCTGCTCCTTCGAATTTGGACTGATCATCCATAACGACCAAATCATGTCTTGCGAGAAGGCCTGGTTGAGCCTGACATACTGCTAGTGATGACTCGATGTCTCGGTGGAGCACAGAAAGTATACGATGCCAAGCCGCATCGTCGTTGTACCAGGCACGGTACACGGCCAGACCCCAAGGCACGTCTGGTTTGAGGATATTACATAAGTCGTTCAACACCCTCAGGGGTCAGCCATTTCTGTCAGGACCTCTGCGCTATAAGCCTGGAATACTTCTTTACTAACGGGATACGCCCTGGCAGCCGCCTCGTGAGCAACATTGACCTTGTCGGGATCGAACTCTGACTCTGTGATGACGGCCATATCCTTGTCAAGATGATCCATGTGAGCCCGAACACGGGCTCTCTCCGCGTCTGTAAGTGGTCCCGCCATGGCAGGGGCTGTCTGGGTGGACCCGGCACGGTGGTGGTGAATTGGGAGGCTGAAGAACGAACGACTGGAGCATTGAAAAAGAATTTTGCTCACTGTGATTGCATGACTATTGAACACCTCGGCGAACTCTGGATTGCTGTCACAGATGTACCAGAAAGCGATCCCAACTGGCTCGGCTCGCATTCCTTGGTGTCCATGAGCAAAAAAGAAAGCCAAAAACATACAACAGCGGGGATTCGCTAGTGGTCACCCACCTAACTACTAATCCGCCGGTACACTGCTTGTATATGGCTGAGCGGACGGGAAGCCTAATTTTCAGTGTCCTATGGTCGTATGTGCATGATGGTTCATGCAGTAGCAATATATACTCAAGAGCACGCTCGATCTCTATGCCCGGTATTCTTTTTCATTTGACATCTTGGGGTTCATGGCAACTTGAATTCTCTGATTGGGCATCATGTTTGCAGTCAATATTGTACGGCCTCAGGTTGAAGATGATAAGAGGCCGGTTCAAGGTATGGAGCCGTTGGCGACTGCGCAGCTACATGACGCGATGCAAGATTAGTACAACGCTGGCAGCCTTCCCGATAGGCGAATTGGTTCGCACTCTCGCATCTAGATTCCTGGAAAGATCCATTGTGGCGATGCAGAATGACAGATTAGCAATCTCGTAGTGCCAGACCTACGATTTGACCCACCGTTTAAATACCAGAGAACACCAGAGAACGCTGGGTCTTTCGCTCGGAACACCTGCTCTGTGGTTTCACGATACGATTTGGAGAGTCAGGGTTCGTCTCGAGCATGACGCATGACACTAGCACCATCTAGGTCGCGGCTCAGAATCAGCCGGCGCGGGAGATCGGTCCACTAGTTTTTCGCTACCATCGCAATGGCGCCGTTGTATGGGTGCAAAATGCCTGAGATTAGCTCTCCTTTCCAGCAATCTTTTCTAGTTGGCTCCTGGGCGATTTGGATTAACGGCTGCTTGTACCCTACACTCCGACTTCCAGGTTTATGGGTACGGTCAAGATCGGCGTAAATGTATATAGTAACAATACTGTCCTCAAGATGTGGTCTTGCACCCTGTCTGCATCCTTGCTATTCACAGTCGACTCGAACCTGCAATGGCGACACCTACGAGTGATGTCGATCCATCCGCGAGGCTGATCACACCGGATGGGCTGCCACTTGCTATCATCGCCATCTCATCCATCTTCTTCATGCTTTCTGTTGTTACTGTGGCGTTGCGTACTTTCATTCGAATCAAGAAGCGCATATTTGGCCTGGAAGACACGTTCATGGTTGTTGGCACGGTATGTCTATCGCTAAGAATCTGTAGCTTGGGCTATGCTGACATGATCTCATAGATCGCATACATTCCTACTACAGGTCTTGCAATTTACGGATGTCTTGTCGGCCTAGGCAGAATGAACGAGGATCTGAATGCATGGCAGCAGTCTGAAGCTATCAAGTATTACCTGATCTGGATCTTGGTATACGTTGTTGCACTTGCAACCGTCAAATCCTCAGTGTGCATCACGATTAGGCGAATTGCTTCGATCAAAAAGCCCATGAGAATCACTGTCTGGGTTCTACTGGCCGTAACATGGGCATCTTTTCTCGTCACCTTTATCGGAACATTGGCTTACTGCCAGCCAGTGCGGGCTCTATGTGAGTAGCGCAGATTTTTAGACTGCAGGTCGGACAAGACTAATCGATACCTACAGGGACTCCGACGCTGATCATGAGCGGCGAAGGAAGGTGCGCTTCTGCAGAGACGTTCCTCATCATTGCACACACTGCGACAGTGTCGACAATTTTGACCGACATGGCCCTGGTAATTGTGCCAGCTATCATCTTGTGGAATACGCAGATGAAAAGACAAGCCAAGATCCAAGCATTCGGCCTACTGTCCTTCGCCTCACTGGCGTCAATCATTACTATGATACGAATTCCCTTTGTCAACAAATTTGAGTCTCAGACCAATCTTCCATGTAAGCATGTAGTCTCTCTAAGCCCAAGAAACGCGAACTGACCCGCACACAGTTTGGGTTGCCCATATCGTCCTTTGCTCGAACGTCGAGACCGGAATCGGGTGCTTTGCATCCTCCCTACCGGCACTACGCCATTTCTTCAACAACGATCGCGACGGCAGCACAGATCCAAACAGCAAGCGATACATAGCAACAACCACTGCAGGTGGCACCTCACGGAAAAGGAGAGGCGACAGCTATCACGCGGACATTGGCTTCAGCTTGTCTACTGTGCACCATGGGCGCGATCAGGATGCCTGGGAAAGGATACACGATGGCGCGTCGGATAAGAGTACTGCGCCGATGAACGATAAGAGGATTTATGCCGAGAGGACCTATACGGTTGATGTCGAGTCAGCTTAACGGAACGTGTTATCAGCTCACGGGTGTTCGTGTAGACCTAAAGGTCTCGGAAGCATTATAATTTGATAATATAAGACAGGGTATCTAAATCATGACGAGAGTGCCTTCATCAGCTCTTAGGGTGACAAATGCTCTGCCTTCTCCGTCGTATGTTCAGCTTTGTGGTCACTCGAAGTACTACCAGTCTCCATGATAGCAGCGGGATCAGTACCGATCGCTTGTTCCCAGCCCTCCTTCGCAACACGTCGACTCCGCTTCACCACGTCGCCTTCGTAGAAGAGCCAGTCAACTTCTTCGAGCGTCAAGTTAGCAGTTTCCGGATAGCAGAAGTACTGCAGCACGTTAGCGAGTGAAGTTCGGGTGCAAATCAGGGGACATACGATAAGGGGAATGAATGCAAAGTTGAGTGCCATGAAGATCAGATAGCCCTTCCATGCTAAGCTATTAAGAAGAGTGGGAGTGATCATGACAACAAAGAAGTCTATACATGGATATCAAGATTAGTGTATGTCTCGTACGCAGTCTACGTGGGATACTTACTCCAGATCCAATTCGCGGAGATACCGACGGCCGTTCCCTTTGCTCGCACGTGTAATGGTAAAATCTCGGGTACATAGACCCAAGGAATGCAGTTCATCGTCATGCCAAACGCCAGCATGTACTAGTCTTTGTTAGCTTCGTTTCACAGAAACCGATCGGGCGGGGGATCCACTTACCGTGAAAAAGAATGCGACACTAGCAGAGGCGGTACTTTTCAAGACTCTTCCGTCCTCTCCTTTGAAGCTCAAGAGTATTGAAATCATCATCATGGAAAGGCCGAGGCCTAAAGAGCCCCACATCATCGGCTTTCGGCGGCCGGTGCGATCAAGTGTGAAGGTTGGAAGCAGAGAACCGAGGAAGAACATGAGGTTGATGACGCCGCCGAGAAGCAGTGATAGGTTCCTGTCGAGCCCAACGTTCTGCTCTAGCACCGATGTGATGTAGTAAACGACGAGGTTTATACCTGAATGTACGTGTACCAAGTCAGTGTATGTCTCACATGCAGTTCGTGCAGAGGAACTTCTTACCGCCCATCTGGTTCATAAACTGCGCGCCGTACGCGAGCAGTACACGGCGTCCGGTCTGCACGTGATCTTTCTTGAGTAATTGCGACCACCTGTATTCTCCATGTTCGCGCTCGACCCGCAGTGCCTCGAGCACCTCTCTGTTCTCCTTCTCAATCTTTGGATCATCGGGCGTGCCATCGTAAACATCGCAGAGGATCTGAAGTGCTTCTTCGTGTCGACCATGTGCATAGAGATATCTTGGCGATTCAGGTAGACCAAAAACAAGGATGATGACGATAATGGCAAAGATGACTTGACATGCAATAGGTAGGCGCCACGCGATAGATCCTGCCGTGAATGACATTCCGTAGTCGAACCAGTATGCTATTTCGATCCCTACGCCAACAAAGAGAGGTTCTGACGCGACGAGGCGGCCGCGCTTGTTCGCTTCGCAAAGTTCGGATTGGTACATAGGCACAGTCGAAGTTTCGATGCCGGTTCCAATGCCAGTCAGGAACCGAGCTACCATCATGTGTGGAACTGAGTACGCGCTGGCTTGAAGAGCGCCACCGACCTGATACTATCAGCCACAATACTGACACCAGCGACTTGAACATCTTACAATGATCCAGACCATGGCAATCCACATAGCCAGTCTTCGTCCCGTCTTCTCGCAAAAAATGAAGCTAAGAATACATCCTGTGAAGCATCCTAGGTTGTATATGGATACAATGATTCCTTCGAGGCCAGGCGAGGGATGATCGAAAGTATTCAAAAAGTCCTCATTGCCGACGATGCCGCTGAAGACACCTTGGTCGTAACCAAAGAGCACGAACGCTAATTGGCAAGCGATGGTGATGGCGGCGCGAAGCTTGAAGCCTCGTCCATACCAGTTGAAATGCGGTGTATGGAACATGATGCTGGTCTCAACTTCCAACCTAACACGCAAGACACGAGCGCAACAAAACAGCAAAAGCGACCAGCACGCCCGATGGACGACCCTTTACATTAGTACACCCATACTCATATGCTACAACGTCCACTAGCGGAACTTGTAATCCGAGAGTGAAGTGATCAAACGTCACGATGCTTGCTCGGCGAATTGGCCGTGAGCCGTATAATTGACGGAGTAATTGCGGGGGCCATTCTTAGCTACAAGACGTTGGCGAATGATCAAGATGCAATGGTGCGCAGGAAGCCTTGCCGAGCTATTGGTGGCGGGTAGGAATGTCGCGTCTGGGGATAACATGGGGTGATCTGCAGTGCGGAGGTGGAGAAAGGTGGATGACGTCGGGTTTTCGGTTGAGTGGTTGTACGCTTTTGGTAAGCCGATTGAGGTTACACCAAGGTTTTTGGCCCCAGGCACGCATCCTTGATATTCCGGCGCAACAGGAATTGCCTTTGACGGACGCATAAGCTCGTAACGCGGCTTCCACCTGCACCACTGTGTAGATAGTGATGTGGACGCACTATAGTGACGCGAGTTCAGGATGTCGTTACCTCAGATGCACGGGTCATCTCCGACACGATTCCGCCAAATCTCTACCTTCATACTTCCCTTCTCTCCTATGTTCAACTATCAGTGTTTGGTGAACAAACGATTGAGATAATGAAAGACAGCGAAAGTCTTCCTGTGAGAGTCACAGCTCTAGCTACGGAGGATAAAGACTCTTCTGGCTGCTCCTCCGAGCTACCCAGTCGCGCTTTATCAACTCATCTCAAAACTAAACATTTAACTTAGACCAACACGACACAGATACGCCAGCTGTAATCAGTCTGATGCGCACTTCGACTGCGACGCGTACCTCAAGTGAAGTCCCGCTACAGTGTCTTGATGGGGATGATGAAGTTGAAGGCAGAGAGTTGGCTCTGCGCGGCGGAAAGCTATCGCCTCGCTCATCACCTGCATCCAATCCATCAGAAAGAAGACAGCGTCAGCCTTTTCACCCTATAACTGCATCCTCTGCATGTGTAAATCAGAAGGACGGTGCTCAACGTGTGACAGCCGGTAACGCCCACATCCAGAATTCCACAAACGCAAAGTGTGGTTCTCAGACACTCGAAAATCCCTTCGCCACCAACTTTCTTACGAACAGCGCGCCAATCTACAATCAAAATGTGAACAGCGGATCCGGCCAGCAGAACATCAAAGTTATAGGCGACTTCGAGGTTCCGTCGTCTTATACTCCTACTGCCGCACGTCCTGAGTATGAGATCTCTTTTGAATCTGAGCACAATGAGAAACGAGGTGGCGGACTGCAGAAGTCTAATGTTTCGAACTGCATCAAGAACAAGATGGCTGGTGATGACAGACCTAATGGTTACAGTCAGACCTTGAGAGACCCACATGGTCGTACGCATTTGCGAATCATGGCGCCAGTTTACAATCAAAATGTGAACAGTGGAAGTGGACAGCAGAATATAGACGTCAAAGGGAGGATGGGCTTCCAAAAGAAAGGCTCCCAAGAGCCGTCTGCTCAAGGTTTAGATCACCGCGAATTTAGACCTGCTTGCCTATCTGGACAGACGTCGCCGCCGCCAGGCTATCGGTCTCGCTCGCCTGATCGGTTCGCTCCGTGTGGTCGGAGAAGCTTTGTGGCATCTAGGCCATATTCTACGAATCCGTATCGCGACAGGCGTGAAACCGATTATGATGAAAGGCGCGGCCAAGTTCGTTCAAGAGACCATCGATCTCGCTCGCCTGCTCGGATCGCTCCGCACAACCGAGATGAATCTGTAGTGTCGAGGCCACATTCTCCGCGTTGTTACAACCCCACGCGCGACCGTGAATACGGTGAAAGGCACGGTTCCAGGCGCGACAACTATGGTGATAGGTATAGCTCTAGGCACGACGACAGTTACGATGATAACTATGGTTCAAGGCGTGACCATGACCATGACGATAGGTACGGCCGCGGCGGTTCTGCATCTGATGAAGATTCATATCGTTCATACTACAGCCCACACTACAGCTCAGACTATAGCTCAAACTATTCCCCGTACTGACAACCTCCGCTTTATCTGGCTCGGAGGTCTGCGATCACCCATGGCGAGATGAGACATGGTGTAATGGATAGTATTGATGACGCAGGGTTGAGTACGACGTGGCGTTGTGGAGCATTGGAAGCGATAGAGACGGGAGGGACCGATTTTGGAGTAGATGCCGGCCTTTTGATGCTCACTCTTAGGTGACGGCTGACTCCGAGCAGAGGAGCCGCTGAAGACGTGTTTGCGGATATTTAAATTCTGATGTGTGTATCGAGCAGGTGAAGTAACCCAGGAAACCTAATCACTTTGCTCCCAAATACGTGTTCGCCCGAGAGCCTCACATGGTCCTGAGATGAGAGATATAGGCAAGATCATAAGGAATTACTTGTGACGAAAAATAATTTCCTAAGTCGGGTGAGTTTCGGTCAAGCTCTTCGTAACCATATTATACCAGCCCCAACACCCTGTTGGAGGCAAAAGGATTTCTAGAAGGTGATCAAATGTCGTTGTGCGCGACCGGAGTTGCTGTTGTACAGGACAAATTCTCCGGCTGAAGAGTAAGCAGTATTAGAAAACATCCACCAATGTGTTAAGAGAGCAGTACTCGTCTCCGTCGCGCATACTGCGGCCGTTTTACTTCAACAGCATGTACATCATACTGCTTTCGTACCAGATTACCGATAAGTTGGTCAAGAGCTCTCCGGCGAACCTCTTGGTATTCCCCCTTTCGCTCAAGACCGCAAGTAAGCAAAGGCGGTAAACATGGGTTATGACTAGAAAGTCAGCAGATTGGAAACGCCAATGTAAACTTCTGGCTAAAGTACTCGATTTGTATGGTGAGGCCAAGGCTCTATGGCGCTTTAGCAACGGGCCGATGCTCGGTTGATCACCAAGCGCGAAGAATCTTCGTAGTCAATGCGCCAGCTCCGAGGCTAGGCCTGGGCCCCTCGCGTGTCGTACCCAGTATCAGATGTAATAAGAGTAAGCGATTGGTACAAGCTAATCAATCTGATAATCGTCCCTTTATCTGATCTACTAACATACCCAAGCAAAAATGGGCGCTTTAGGATGTGAGAGATCCGCATTCGATGAATCGCATATTTGTCCCATTGCTAATGCCAATATGAAGGGCTGAAGACTGGTGGTACCAGTGATGCGACGAAGGCAATGGAGAGGAAACTCGTTATGAAGCTTGGTACCAGCATAGTCATCCCCACCATAACGCCTCCATGCTGACCTCCATGTGATTAGATATCTTCATCATGGTCAGTCCTCTTGAAGGGTCGATGATTTATAGTATCTGAGTATGTTAACCAGGTGTATTGCTGTGCATGCTACTTCTTCAACTACCTCGGTAAATCTGACTTCAAGTTCTTAATGAGATTATCGTATGCTGATGCGAAGCCAGATCGTCAAGCTTTCGCCAATGCCTACGTCGCTGGTTTGCGGGAAGATGTCAACCTGCAAGGCAATCAGTATAGCATTCTGCTGTCGATATTCACTGCCGGGTCCGTACCAATGCACTAGTCCGCCATACTGCTCCTAACTAACAACTTTCCAGCATGGTTGTTGGCCAAATTCCTCATGGTCTTATCATCCAGAAGGTCCGCCCTAGCATCTGGCTCCCTCTCACCCTCCTCCTCTGGTCCGGTCTGACTATGTGTTCGGCGGCGTGCAAAACATACAAACAGCTTTGCGCAGTACGTTTCTTCCAGGGCTTGATGGAAGCCAGTTTGTACAGTGGTACAATATATGTGTTGGGTTCATGGTAGTAAGTTGAATGAAGCCCACCTCCCTGGAAATGAGGCTCAAGATAGTCCACAGCAAACCTTCCGAGATCGCCAAACGAACCGCCATCTTTACCGCGGTCGGACAGGTGGGCAGCATGTTCGCAGGAATCATGATGACAGCCATGCATAAGACCATGGAAGGTAGAGGTGGCTTGAAAGGCTGGCAATGGGTATTCCTTATCGGTATGTGTGTCAATGTACCATGATCGCAGGCGTTACTGACAAACACTGCTAAGATGGCCTAATGGGAATACCAGTCGGTCTTTTCGGCTTCGTACGTTGTATTGATGGACCACATCGAGTTCCGGGTTTAACAATGATCGCAGTTCACATTCCCCGATCTTCCAGAGTCGACAAGAGTTACCTATATTAACCAGCAAGAAAGGCAGCTCGCCATTGCTCGCCTGCCACCGAAAACGGCGAATACCCACAGTATCGAGATCAAGAGCCTTGCTAAGCGTCTTCTCTTGACACCAACCATGTAAGTAGCCCTACGGTCACGCCAATTTACGGAATTGATTTTGTTCCAGATATGTCCTCACGGCCTTCTCGGTCATTTGTGCCATGACAGAAGCCTTCGCCTTCCAGGGCATGTTTCTCCTCTGGCTCAAGCACAACAAAGCTCGCTTCTCTCAGTCTGCGATCAACACTTACCCTCTTGGTATCCAGGCTGTTGCAATCGTCTCTCAGGTCGTTGCTGGAACATTCATCGACCGTACTGGCCATCGTTTGCCCATGGTCGTTTTCGCCGGAGCGATGCAACTCGTTACGGCGTCGCTTCTGCTAGTGCGAGACCTTCCAGATGCAGGAATCTTTACAGCGCACTACATCAGTGGCACGAGTTTTATCGTGAATCCTGTTCTATACGGATGGGCAACTACAATCTGCCAGAGAGCGGGTGACGATGCTGTCAGGAGTGTGACGCTGTATACGATGAATCTCGGTGGACAGATTTTATACACGTGGTGGGGTATTGTCATGTACCCGGCAACAGATGTACCATATTGGAAGAAGGGCAGTATCACCATGATTGTCGTGGTATTCGTGTTTATCGGGTTCGCGTTCGTGGTCAGATGGGTGAGTATTGTCGCTGATGAGAGAAAGAGCTTGTGCTAATGATCCGCATAGCTTGACAGGAAGACAACGGCAGCAGGAGAACGCGAAGCGACTGAGCCTGGAGAGTACGAAGCGACGGTAGTGGTTGACGAGAAAGCGAAGGCTGGGTAACAGGCCGTTTTGAGTTATACCCTGGGGCCACGAATTATCGATGCCACTTGGCAGGAACATTCTACTTGCACGTCGTCAAAGACCATGGTACTGACAGACCGAATAAAAATCGAGTAGAACAAGTACAAACGCTTATATGGATTCTCGTCAACGTTGTCTTACAGGTTTATTGGTTCGTGGCGAGACTGAGATACAACACTCAGCCAAAAGGGGCTCAGGGAGGTTTTGTCATTATCACACCATCGATACATCCAGCCCTCTGCATTACCATCATAGATGTCGAAAGACCGACAGATACATTCATAGAAACTAAGACCAACGTCCAGATACGTGCGATGATACCATACAAAATCTGCATATCGCGTGGGCGCAAGAGATGGAAGAAGACACAGAATACCTAATTCTACTCTCTATTGCAGGAGCCCTGATGCATCAGTACAGTTAAAAGGCCATCCTCATCTTCAATTTGTCTTCCTCAACAATCTCATCCTTCTTCTTCACAAGCTCCTCCATATCCCACGTACAACTCACATACCTCCCCGCCAACCACTCCCTCCTCTCCGCCCCCAGCCAAACAATTGTATCGCCCGCAACCTCGGGCCGATCCGGAAACCGATTTCTCACCTCCTCAGGCGCCGTCTCTGTGATCTTAGTCTTGATCGCACCTGGATTCACACAGATTGCCAGAAGACCCTTATCAGCGTATTCCAGTTGTAGGGTTTCTGTCCAGCGGAGGATGGCAAGTTTGGAGCTGCGGTAACTTCCGCTTCCGGGACGAGCAGTCAGCGCGCCAGAGGAGGATACATTGATTATTGTACAGAGGCCGTTATGATTGGTTTGTGTTGAGAGTAGTAAGGGGAGGAAGACGCGGGACATGTTGAAGAGGCCGCGGATGTTGACCTCATAGGATCGCCAGTATACGTCTGGATCGGTCTCAAGGAATGACACGTATGGTTCCATGTGGGCTGCGTTGTTTACGACGATGTCTAGACGTCCATCGAAAATCTTCGAAACAGTCTCGTGCATGGCCTGCACGCTGTCTAGCTTTGAGATGTCGACCGTGCAACACACTACTGTAGGCTCAGCGTGTCCAGCTTGCTTTGCGACTTCCTTCAATCTGGAGGCCAACTCGTCCGACACTCCATGGAGATCAGCCACTGCGATTACTGCTGCTCCTGCGCGCGCAAACGCCGTAGCTGTGGCATACCCAACACCGTCTTCCCATGCTGCGCCGGTGACCAAGACGTGTTTACCTGTCAGATTCAGTTTCAAAGGCGATATGTAGTCGTAGCTCGTAGAGTGGCGTGTAGCTGTGAAGTAGCCACCGCCATGCTTGTATCGAGCTTCCATTGCGCGTACGTTTAGAGACGTGTGTGATATACAATGTAGAGATGGCGAGATAGAAGAGTGTCAAAGCAATGAGCTCTGATGTGCAGACGGTGATGCAATTGTGAGCTATATAGCCTTACGCACGTATGGACTGTCCTCGAATAGCAATCGCAAGAAGAGTGGGTTGCGGGGCACTAAATTGGGATCGTGCAAATAGTACAACTGATCACTAATCGCAGTTCATCAAGATAACCGTGTCGACTGCAGAGACTTGCCATGTGTCAAGCGCATCAGTGAAGAGAATCCTATCGTCAGTGGAACTATTCTTATTTCGGTAAGCATCACGTACCTCGTTTAATATCAAAGCTTCGCAGACATAAGCATCGTCATACCGCCTTTTCTTCTCCATCTTGCTACTCTGTGCGTCGCCACTCCATTGCGTACCCAGCCACCTCTTTAACTCTTGCAGGCTACGTCGTCCTTGACCAGCCTCCTCAATTAGTCACCGCTGTTTCAGGATATCTCCCCTATTACCATACGTCGTAAGTATACGTGGAAAGAACGAATTACGGTCAGGGAGAGGGACAGGTTAGTCGGGAGGCTGGGGAAAGCAGTAGAGGAGTCGTATGCTGGTATGCTAGACTAATAGTGCGACGGGTGGGGACGTGGATGGGACGAGGGGTGGGAGTGTAGAGGGCGACCGTGGTAAGGGTGATTGTGGTAAAGGTAAGGTAAGAATTAATTCTCTTTCGTGAGTCCGTAAGTTTGTAATTGATACGTATGCGTTACATAAAACAGCGTACAAGGTTCGTAGTACTGCGCGATAATCACGACCCATAACTTTCGCCATGCGCCAAACGACCTAAAAGGACTCCAAAGCAGCAAGCGGCCAACGACGGGATCTTGATATGCCCATGTAATGTCGTCTAAATGGTATAAACGTGACGAGAATAAAGCAACGCTAAATGCTGATGTGCGATGATGAAGGAAACGCCAAACGCTATGATGATGACAAGGAGATATAGCGGTAAAGGGCAACTAAACGGCAACGGTGTGAGCGCGGAACAACATCTTCAGGCCCGAAGGCTCTTTTTCCTTCTTCTTGGACTTGCTGCTTTCTTTGCCGGATTTGCTTGAGACGCTGGGAGCGACTTTGCTGGAGGGGACCTTTTCCTTGCTGGACTTTTCCTTGCTAGAATGACGTTTGCTGTCGGAGGTCTTGCTTGTCTTGACGCTGAAGTCAGACTTTGGTGCACGATGCGACTTGTGTTCCCTGTGTTTTGAGTCGCTGGTCCTCTTGGATCTGGTGCTGCGACGGGACTTGAGGTCATCTTCATCAAGAACGCCAGCTGCGACAAGGGTGCGTGATGCCTCTGGTGTGATGAACTCGCCGTCGACGCTGGTGCCGGAGCTGTTGGCCTCGACGTCTGCGATGCCACGACGCCACTTCTCCACACGACTTAGTTCCTGGGGCTCCAGCTCGTCGAGCTCGTTGTTGGAATCTTCGATGGGCAGCGGCATGGTGGCGGCACGAACAGGCAAAGGCATTTGAGGCGCGGCAGGCATTGGCTCCTCGACCGCAGGCTGTGCCTGCATCTTCTTGATGATCTTGTATCCACCGAGCGCGACGATGGTCACACCGACAGCGACACCTCCAGCGATCATGAATTGTGGGCTGAGGAGTAGAGCAGCTACGGCGGGGAAGCTGCCCTTGAGCGCCGTGAGCACACCGGGACCCATCTTGCCCACGATGGCACTGATCTCGGCGAGTGTGAGGGATACGGCGGCAAGGGCCTCGGGGTTCTTTTGCAGGTTCTCGATCATGGCGGTGGCGGTATGTTGGAGGCAGTTGGCCTCGTCTAGGAGCATCTCGATCTTGGAAGCCTTCTCTTTGAGCTCGAGGTCGTCGTACTTCTTTTCGGGCAGTGGCGGGGGCACGTCGCCGTAGCAAAGATCCATGTCGACTGACTTGGATCGCGACTTGCTTTGGGACGAACGCTGGACGGCCTGGTCGGAATTTCTCCTCGCAATCTCCTTGTTGTGCGCATCGTGTCCGCCGAGGTCATTTTCGAGGCGGTGTTTGCTGCTCCGCGGGCTGTCGTTGGCATAGAAGCTGTCGCTGTAGCCGCGCTCCATGGTCGGCCGGTCATGCTTGCGGTGGGTGTGGGCTTTGGAAGCCTTGGAGCGGTGCGAGACCTGGGAGCGGGCGTCGTCGTCTTCGCCGGCAGCGCGGAGGGCCTTCTTGGCGACCTCCCTCTCCTTCACGACGGCATCGCGCTCAGCCTTGATTTCAGCTTTGCGCTCGCGGTAGGCGGCCTTGGCCTCCTTGAAGACGTTGACAATGTGCTTGCTCTGGGGGCGGGTAGTCAGTAACGAGTACGAGGCTTATCGGGGGGCTAGCCAGCTTATCGGGCGGGCGGGCATGCGGGCGGGCAACTCACACTGCTCACTACCTTCCCACTCTTGTTAATCACAGTAATAGTCTCTCCGAGTCCGACGGCCATTCTGACGTATGCGACGTTGTGTTCCTGCAGCAGCTGCACAGCGCGCGGCAAGAGGGGTTTTGTGTGACGGGAGTAGGGGTTGCGGTGAGAATGGTACTTGTGTCCTGGGCCTAAAAGGCGGCGGTGAGCATGTATCAATGCTCGCGGAAACGGCAGCTGGCGCAACTCCACAAGGTCCCACCTGGATCATCAAAGTCGTCGCAGGTCTGGCTGGAACTATAAGGGATTTCAGAGTCACTTCTGACCGGCGTTATTGTCGGAACACTACGCGCGGAGTGAGGCGATTTCTACCGACTGAGACACGCAGCCGTCATGGTGGTGGGACGCGGGGAGCGATCAGAGTGGCCGAAGCGACCTGCAGCAAAGCCATTCACGAGACTGCCCGCATACTTCGCCAGTAACCTCTGTGACGTCCTGCCCTGGTTCGTGGGCTGCGTCGTGAAGCCTCAACCAGTACACTCCTGGTATAGTTGAAGCGCGTGTCGCCATGTAACTGGAGGCGCTTCCATGGCGCCGGCTATGCGGGCAGCGAGACGCTGCCTCTTAGAGCACCCGGCTTTGCATGTCATTGGTGCGGTTCACATTCATGCTTTATTACTGCAGCCATCGTGAACGTGTCGCTGCTGAGTGGACAACTAATTTGCTGCAGCCTCAGTTCTCACGCGTGCTGATGCAACGATGCATGCCATCTGGCAGCGGTAACCCGAGTATTGCTGCCCAAATCTCATCCTGATGTGTCTAGAATCGAGATTGTCAATCATTGTCCAGTTGGCATGATCGACCCTAGGAACAAGCTTCAGCTGGGAATGTTACCCTTACCGCGCGAGCCGTGGCTGTGTGTGCTGTGGCGGATGCCTGTGGCGGTGCGCCCCAGCGTGGGGGGGAGGTGATCGAGACTCGAAAAGCCCACCAACATCAAGCTGAAGTTACTCAAGATGGCATCTTGGTTGGACAAACACTACGCAAAGCCGCGTCATTTTCGGTTGTCGGAGGTTTAGCAGCCTTGACTGCATCGCCTTCAGTGTGGCTATAGTCTGGGTTTCCAGCGTCATCCACGCTCCTTTTTCTCTACCCACTTTTCCCACGTTTTCCACGCGGACAGTAAGGTACGCCCTGGTGAGGGATTTCGACGACTAGTTAGGGGCAGTCGATCCAGGCAACTGTTGAGTTCTGCATTACACATCGCTGCTCGCCGATTTCCCTCTCTGTTTTATCCAATCCCCGGCCGCGCTTCGCAATCTTCAAGTTGGCAGCGAGACTGTTCCAGAATGTACACCGACGATCTTGTCTCAAAGTCTTCTACCTGCATACGATACGAGCCTTCCACTCCCGCCCCCTAATATGCAAGTTCCCGTGAGGCTGTCCTAAGTCTCCTTAGCCTAGGCGTAGAGCGATTCGACGCCATGCAGACACCGTCATGTGAATGAGTAGCTTCAACGTCGCAAGTCGCTCTTTGTAGCGCGACCACGTCTTCGGGTCCACGAACGGTCAACTTGGACTCTTGATTCAATGCTCGCGGACTGGAGTAGCGACTGCATGATTGACAGCGCGGTGCCAAGGGTAGGATAGGTGCATACACCGACTGTGCAGTCACTGCACGCTGTTGCACACACACATGTTGGCATCCCTATGCGCTTGCGGTGACTTACTGTACTGCTGCAACAATCGAGAAAAAGAAAGCAGCCATGATAACCCCCCCATCTCAGCTTACTGTAAGACATACTCACCCTCAAAAATGGCGTCATTGCAGCGACATCGCTCGCCATGTAGAAGCGGTGAGCTTGTTACTATGTGCGAGCACCAAGGCTCGAGCTCGCCTGAGAGATCATGGAGCGACGACGAGACGTCCTCGAACTCTACACTGAACGATGTAGACGAGGCTGATGAACGGCTTTCTCTTTCGCACACGGTAAACCACGATCCAACTTGTCTCTCGTCTTCTGTGTTGTTTCCTTTTCATCTCATCGCAGGCTGCAGCTCAGCAGAACGAAGGACCATGTGCAACTTGTCTGGAACGCTTACATCACAGGAAGACAGGCGTGTCGTAGAAGTCAAAGGTACGTCGACTTGGGCGATGCACCTGGCCCCGCAGCCGGCGCCATTTGGGTGACTGGACCCTGATTCTTCCGTCATCGCTCGCTCCCACACCAAATCGCGAAAGCCTCACACGCGACCATGCAGACACACCAAATACACAACGCGAGCCAGGCTGACCATGCCAATAGCAGCGCCTCCGCAGTATGATAGCATCATGGAGACGCGGGGTGCAGACAGACCTGCCCCCGATGCGAACCCAACGCCTGCGCTCTCGCATCGTATGAAGCACGACAAATCGATCCTCGCATTGGCAGTATCGTCACAGTACATCTTCGCCGGTACTCAGGGAGGAGAGATCCTAGTACGTGTCTAAGCGAGCTCTCGAGGCTCTAGACTTATGACGTGCAGGTGTACAGCCTCGATACCTACGACCGACGCAGCGTCATACAAGCGCACAAGGGCAGCGTGCTCGGCTTGTGCTTGTCGCATGACCGCAAGTGGCTGTTCTCGAGCGCAGCCGATCCAATCGTCAATGTAAGAGCGTCTGGAGCGTTGGACATGATATGTGCTAAGTCAGCAGGTCTGGTGCACGTCGACGTTCAGACACCTATACGCTCTCTGGTCACCATACGACATTGGAGACATCTTCTGCGTCGCATACTCATCCCACCATCGCACTGTTTACCTAGGAGCCCAGAACACAAGCATACAAGTATGAGACAAGCCTGACGGAAAGGCGCATGCGCTGACAATGGCAGTGGTACGATCTGAAAGAGAAAGACACTCGACCGGCTCCGAGTCTTTCTTCACATCCTGCCGAACGGAAGAATAAGTTCTTCGACTCTCTTGGACCTGGCGGCGCGCAGACCCCAAAACCTAGCGGGGCAGATACACGGCCACGGGACGCAGTGGGCGGACAGGAACTACAAATTGACAGCCATGATATTTGCCAATTCGCCCACTATGGATACGTGCACTGCATGCTCTTGGGAGCGGGGATACTACCAGAGGCGCCATCTGAAGAGGTTCTCGTTTCTGGTGGAGGAGACGGACGTATCTTGCTATGGCGGATAGACCCTGCGCAGCGTGGTGCTATAACAAGCATCTACACACTGGAAGATGGGAGAGAAGAAGGTGAATCTATACTCTCCCTCGCCCGAGAAGGTTCCTTCCTGTACAGTGGACGCTTCGACGGCGAGGTCAACGTATGGGACCTGGAGACCCGACAACTAGTGAGAAGTCTGAAAGCGACTACTGGCGACGTGCATACTTTGACGCTGGGTGCCGGTGTTCTCTACGCTGGTGGTAAAACAGGTGTCATGCAGGTGGGTGTTTGCGGCCACTTTGTCAGGGATATGACTAATATTGATAGAAATTCAACGAGCACTACGAAAGCATCACGTCCTTCAAAGCACACGACGGCTTGATTCTCGCTTCCGCCTTTACCCGCTACAATGACAAACCCACTCTCGTTACGGGCGGCAACGATAATACAGTGGTTATCTGGGAAGTCAGAGATTGTGCGGAACCCAATGCCGTCTCACGCAGAAGTAACAATGGTGTGTACACGTTTGAAACTTTGATTAGCCCAACTAATGCGTAGTGCAGATCTCATGGTGGAGTCCCTGAGCCAGTTCGTTTCTTTTCGGACCGTATCATCGCTGCCCAAGTATCGCGCTGACTGCCGTAGAGGGGCGTCTTACTTGCGCTCCGTTTTCCACAATTTTGGCGCTGTGACCGAGATGATCAATACAAGCGAGTACAACCCAATTGTATTTGCCAAGTTTCGCGGTAATCCGGCTACAGCGGCCTCGCGTAAGAAGATTCTGTTTTATGGGCACTACGATGTTATCCCTGCAGAAAACGAGCACCGCAAGTGGAAACACGACCCCTTCGCGCTGACTGGAGAAGGAGGCTACTTGTATGGTCGGGGCGCTTCCGACAACAAAGGACCGATCATGGCTGCCATCTACGCGGCCCATGAGCTCGCCAATGAGCAGAGCTTGGACTCCGACATCATCTTTCTGATTGAAGGTGAGGAGGAAAGTGGCTCTCGCGGGTTCGAGAAGGCTGTGCAATCCAGGAAGGATCTCATTGGTGATGTTGATTGGATCCTGCTGGCTAACAGCTACTGGCTCGACGATCACGTACCGTGCCTGACATACGGACTTCGAGGAGTCATACACGCCACCGTGCAGATTGAAAGTAAGCATCCCGACTTGCACAGTGGTGTGGATGGAAGTGCTCTGCTGGACGAGCCCCTCAAAGATCTTGTCATGCTGCTTTCGCGATTGACTGCGCGTCATGGCAAAGTCCAAATACCAGGCTTCTATGATCCCATTCTGCCATTAACAGACGATGAGAAAGAGCTGTACACAGAGATCACCAGGACGCTACTACGCAGTAACCCAGACCTTGGCGATGCTGAAGAACTAGCACAGTCACTGATGCGAAGATGGCGAGAAGCTTCGCTCACCATTCATCGCTTCCAAACTTCTGGTCCTGATAACTCAACTATTATTCCGCGTCTTGCCAAGGCCGCACTCTCCATACGGCTGGTGCCAAATCAAGAAGCAGGCAACGTAGCAGAGAGTCTGAAGTCCTTTTTGCAATCAGAGTTCGAAGAGCTAGATTCCAAGAACCAACTCAAGGTAACAATAGATCACCAAGCTGAGCCGTGGCTTGGTGATTTCAACAACGAGATTTTCCAGACGCTTGAGCGCGCCATTATGTCAGTATGGGGTCCAACACTAGGACAGAGGCGAGAGAGTATATCTACAGTCAAGTCGCCAGACTATTTCTCGCCACTGTCGCAAGCGAATGCTGAACTTCCAACGCCTGCTACTAAAGACAAACCTGCGCCTGCGACATCGAATACTCTGGCAAACTCATCAGACCCAGCTCTCTCCGGACCTGTTCTATCATCTGGCACTTCGACACCCGACAACGCTCGGGGCGAAGGAGTGTCTCGTAAGCCTCTCTATATTCGGGAGGGTGGCTCTATTCCCAGTATCAGGTTCCTGGAGAAGGAATTCAACGCTCCAGCCGCGCATCTACCGTGCGGTCAGGCAAGTGATAGCGCGCATCTGGACAATGAGCGTCTAAGGCTGGTGAATCTGTACAACAGCAAGAAGATCTTCAAGGAGGTGTTTCGAGAGCTTCCGAAGAAATGAGAGTCCAGACTTCAATGCGTAGTAGAGGAGTAGTAGTTTATCCCGAGGCTTGAATACTGGTGTCTGGCCCGGTATCTTGTGTAAATATATGTGCTGTCTGATAAGCATACAACGATTGTGTCTTTTGATGGGCGTGTTGCACATGTGATATACGAAGCACATGTGCATACCCTTCCCTCACGTCTCCTTTGCGACACCTTAATTATCAATCAGTACTTTCTGTTGAACCAATCACGGCATATCAGACCCTTGACCCACATCCTCGGCTTACCCCAATCGCATACCCCGCTGCCGCTATCCACTAGCCAGATCATTCGGAACTTGTATTTTTGTACATCACTACTTACGGAACATACGCCGTTAAAATCAACAGGTTTCAACAAACGAGAAGTTGGTCAGTGCCAAAGAAAGTGAAGCTTAGGGATAAGGCAGGCTTACGCACGACAGTACCCGGCCGCGGACCCATAGCCGGTGGTACCGTCGTACAGTTGAGCATTTGACGAGCTGTGAATCATACGGGAGTTAGAAATTTACATCTGGTCTCAAAACACTTGACTGGAAGATTGTTGGTGAAGCTTTTTTTTTCCTGTCCCGAGAATTGCGTCTTCTGGCGTCCGTTTGCTATCTTTTGCATTGTCACGAACGGTATCACCAACAACCATATCAATACCGGTTACCCCGATAACTCGTCGAACCTTCAGCGCGAAGAAACGTCCGTCCATCGTCCCAGTCCCCCGACCTGGAAGTAACAAACATACCGTACCAAGATGGGCGTCTTCTACGAAACCATTCCCAATAGTTTAGTGCCATGGATCAAAGAACAGCAAATGCTCTGGGTGGGCACAGCACCGTTGTCAGGCGAAGGCCACATAAACATCTCACCTAAAGGAGGTCAGAACTTTGGTATCCTAGATGAGCGGACATTCTGGTATATGGATCTCACAGGGAGTGGGGTGGAGACACACGCGCATCTTCACGAACCAGGAAATGGGAGGATCTGCGTCATGGTAAGTCATCTCCACCCCGGAGACTGATTTAGCGCCATGCGAGATAAGCTGGGAATGCTAGAGACTTGTATTGACAGTCCTCCCCCACAGTTTATGGCTTTTACTGGTCCCCCCAAGATCGTCCGCATATGGGGCACAGGGCGCCCTCTCGAAAACGGCACAGCAGAGTACTCAGCCTTTGTCTCCGACCACAAGGTTGAAACTATCCCGGGTTCCCGTAGCATCATCATCGTTGACGTGCACCAATGCGGCACAAGCTGTGGATTCTCAGTCCCGTACTACGACTTTGTTGGCCACCGCGACATTTTGAACGAGCATTTTAGGAAGAAGGAAGAAAAGGCCAAGAAAGGAGATGAGAAGGAGAGCATAGACTACTACTGGGCGTGGAAGAGTCAGTTGAGTATTGATGGGCTGCCTGGTATGAGACGGGGGTATGAGTATGCGCAGAAACACGGGGTTAAGCCGTTGAAGAAGATGGTGGGGCCGTATGCACCGGGAGCGGAGAAGGGGGTGAGGGGAAGCAGCAACGGGGTGGATCCGATGTATTTGTTTGTAGTGTTGCTGCTAGGAGTAGTTATCGGTGGGGCGATGGCGTTGAGTGTCGTTACGCCCGAGAGGTTGAGGGCATTGCAAGAGAAGGGAATGGTTGTATGAGGTATTCTGACTGTCTAGAATGATGTTTACTGTTTTAATGGTCTGACCTGGTCATTTAGCCTGTAAATTTGCTCGGGCAAGACTGGAGTAGCGTGTCTCTGGCTTGAGTGATTAACACCTTCGATGCAGCGACGTAAAGATGGTCGTAGCCCATGTGCTCATCGGCATGTGCCTGGGCTGATCATGTCTATCGATGTACTTGGCGTTACGTGTGAATTACCAACTGTCATTAGGCGTTCCGTGTGCTGTAGGACGGTGCATGTTATACGAAGGACCGGTGCTGGTGGCGGAGATTGTCGAGTTTGAGAACAGATGGGGAGACATTCAGCGGGGTCAGATGGGGCGGGATTGGGCGGTAGCTACCACAGCGTTGGGAAGGTGCGAACTTCTGTTACCTCACTACGGCCTTGGCCATAGTCAGTGCTTTGACATGCGCCCGTACTACCCGAGCTGACGGTGAACGGCCGTGGTCAGGAAATGGGCTTTCTGCTATTGTAAGGCGTCCCACTGTAGTCGTTATACGGTGCTGACCATTTTGCGGTTAGACCCGCCTCTACGCAAGGTTGGAGGGCCGTGGAAATAGCATGAGAGGCTTGGACAACTCAACGTAAAGGTGATGCAAGATGATATACAGCATGGTTCCGCGGGCTTGTCAGGGACAAGCATACCCAGGCAGCGTCGCACGGTGAGAGCGATGGCAGACAAGCTTTGGACCAACACAACAAGATGCAGCTGCGGTTCAGCCGCGCATATGGACGGACTAGGCGTTTCAATAAACCCCAGCCGTAAACGTGTAGAGTAGCTGCTCACGTGCGGCATCGCGCCTGCCGAGGCAGTGGACGCCTTCATCAAGCTTAATGTAAGCGAAATGCCGATCCTGGATTCCGCCAATCCTCGTCTTCCGCCCTATCAACCTCATCACCGTCGTGACGCTCATATTGCGAAAAAGGACCGCGCATCTGACCATGGCCATCGAGGATAAGCGCGACAGCGCCAGACCGCGCCGCATGGCTGTCACACACCATAGCGACCGTATCTCAAAGGAAGGGTTGGGTAAGCCATGTCATGCCACCGAGGCTGGGCACGAAGCCTCAACCGCTGCCACGGCGTCTTCTTGCCCGTTGGCCGAGGCTTGTCTGTCTTGTCGGTCGCTTGGGTTTCGTGATGCCGGTAGCCGGTGTCGTGATGTCGCAGTCCCCTGAGCACGCAATCACCGTGGACAAAAATACGATCAAGGTCCGTCGCCCAGGTCTTGGGCGACGCAGAGAACATTCGGAGACCCGCCTCGAGGAGGGACACTGGGAGGGATGGCCGTCGCAGGAACGAATCGTAGCGTCCGGAGATGGTCTTGGCTCCATGGCGCGATTGGCTAGGGCCCTGTCCGTATCCTAAGCTTCCAGCCTTTATCTTGACTGTCTGCAGGCGGCCCCACAGCATGGTTGTTGGTGTGAACGTCTCGGTCTGGCCTGCATGCTCCCTCGACGTCTCTCGCGATGTCTCTCTCGAATCCCTCGCTGCAATCGTCTTCTAGAACACGCATGTCGACGCTATTACCCGCAAATAACCGCGTTTGCGGGCGAAAAGAGCAAGGGCACTGATACCGCCATGGGAGACCAATGGCTGAGTCCCTAGCAGGGGCAAATTGTCGTTGGAGGCGCTACAATAGTGCGCCTGGGCATTCCTTGGGGGTGGTCGCGGGGTAGTGATAGTCGACCGTTTTAGGCAGGAGGTTAGTCGATGAAATGCGACCTGGGCGCCACAGCGAATTGTTATCTTGGTACAGGCAAGCTCTGCTTGTGTCGCTGCTTGCCAGTGGTGGTTAGCAACTTGGCGAGGCTTGAGTAGTCCAGGACGCCTCGGCGGTGCGGTGCGAAAAGAGCATCGTGCAGCACCTATCGCGCACGCCCCGAATGCCCTTCTGGGGACAACAGCCGCGGTGGCGATGCGTTTGCTGATGGGACGACTATCGTGAAGGAGTCGATACGGTGCCTATCCCTGTGCAGGTGTGCGCGCCTTCCTTATCGGGCCTGAAGCTGTAGAGCACGACGCTGGACCCGTGATTCGCGTGCTCAAATTAAATGCACCACCACCCACTCTGTTTTGCTCGCCAGGGTCTCTCTTCTCCTCACCGCATCCCATAAATCATCTCTCGGCTGCTGTGTCAGTCAGTCAACCACGGTCCACCTCTGCCAATCCATACAGGTGAACGTACGCCCACCATGCCTGTCAGCGACGCTGCTGAAGTCGTAAGTGATAATGCATTCAAACAGCAATCTACCCTTGCTAACACCGCCCGCAGCAAGCTGTCGGCTTGGACCCCGCTCTCATTGACGCCTCTGGCGACCCCACGCGCAAGCACCCCGAGCTTCACACTACTGCTGCGCCAGCCTTCCTCCACTCCGAGGGCAAGGCCACGCTTCAGGACAGCTACGTCGACGAGGCTGATGACTTCCCCACTGAGGAAGAGCTTGCCACGCTTCGTCGTGTGCCCGCCAGGATCCCATGGAAGATCTTCACTATTGCTTTCGTCGAGCTTGTTGAGCGCATGAGTTACTACGGAACCGTTGCTGTGTACTCCAACTTCATCGCCAAGCCCCTCACCACACCCACGGGAGCCTCTAGCGACCCTGGTGGTGAAGAGTCGCCCGGTGCTCTCAACATGGGCAAGCAGGTCGCCTTCTCTCTAACCACCTTCAACGCCTTCTGGGTCTACGTCTGCCCCCTCTTCGGAGCCTGGATTGCCGACACCTATCTCGGTCGCTTCAAGACTATTCTGTACTCAGTCTTGGTTGCTGAAGTTGGTCACTTGATCCTAGTCGCCTCAGCTGCTCCATCAGTCATCAAAAACTCAAACACATCCCTCGGTGTCTTCATTCTTGGACTCATCATCATGGGTCTCGGAACTGGAACTTTCAAGCCCAACATTGCCCCTCTTATCGCCGAGCAGGTTCCCCAGGAGAAGATGCGTGTTGAGACTCGCGGCACTGAGCGTGTCATTGTCGACCCCGCCGTCACTGTCACTCGTATTTACAACTGGTTCTACTTCTTCATCAACATCGGTGCTCTTGTTGGTCAAATCAGCATGGTTTACGCTGAGCGATATGTTGGTTTCTGGCTCGCCTACCTGATCCCCACCGTCATGTTCATCGTTGCCCTCCCCGTACTTATCTTCTGCAAGAAATTCTACATCCTCCGTCCCCCGAGCGGTAACGTCATGGGCCCAGCTTTCAAGCTTCTTTTCAAGGCTCTTGGACGTGGAATGAGCGTCAACCCTGTCAGGACATACAAGAACTGGAACGATGGTAACATGTGGACCGCTGTGAAGCCTTCCGTTCTCGGTAGCGCTGCGCCAAAGTGGTACAACTTCGATGACGCCTGGGTTGATGAAGTTGCCCGTGGTTTCGCCGCCTGCTCTGTCTTCTTCTGGGTCCCTATCTTCTGGCTTGCATACCGTCAGATGGACTCTAACTTGACCCAAATGTGCGCAACCATGCACCTCGGTGGTGTTCCCAACGACATTCTCTCCAACCTCGACCCCATCGCCATTATCATTATTGTGAGTACTACTGGGAATAAAGCTCTAGGAAACTTTGACTAATCGTTTTTAGGTACCTATCATGGACTCTCTCGTCTACCCCATGCTTCGCAAGCGTGGTATCCGCTTCACACCCATCAAGAAGATCACTGCTGGTTTCATCCTCGGAGCATTCGCTATGGTCTGGGCTGCGGTTCTCCAACACTACATCTACAAGACCTCCGGTTACTACCAGACTCACGACCCTGACTACAAGACTGACATTTCCGTCTGGGCTGTCACTGGTGTCTATGTTCTGATTGCCATTTCCGAAATCTTCGCTTCCGTCACTACCCTCGAGTACGCTTTCACCAAGGCGCCCAAGAACATGAGGTCGCTCGTCCAGTCTGTGCAGCTCTTCACCACTGCCTTCTCCGCCGCCCTTGCCCAGGCTTTCACTCCTCTTACCGCCGACCCCCACATCGTCTGGAACTACGGCAGTGTCGCCATCATCTCTTTCGTCACCGGTATCGCTTTCCACTTCGCCTACCGCACCATGGACAAGCAGGAAGACGCGCTCAACCTGCTGCCTACTGGTCATCTTGGTACGGAGGAGCAGGCTGCTGATGTCGAGAGGCGCCAGAGCATCAACCAGGAAAGGCGTGCTAGCCTTACTCAAGAGAAGATCTAAGCGGCTGATATCCAGACGCTTGATGTATGATGTTGTGGTTCAATTTACGAATCACTGTTGAACGATATACCCCTCGAACTTAGTTATTGCGTATGTAAGGCTATGTGATCACAGGTGCCGCTCGCTGGACGCGTCGGCTGCTGGGTTATGGCTAGCTTACCTACTTTAATGCCAAACATTCACTTCAGATTAACTGTTCCACTGCTTTCTTGTGATCTTCAATAAATTAAACAGAAATAAACTTACACCGCATAGTCGCATCGGCATTGGTAAATGATTCGGTGTTGTCGCAATCTGCTAGGTTCTGGCGTCATTGGCCCGGCCCCACAGGCGCTGCTGACGCGGGTCCTGGCGCATCGCGATAACGCCAGCCCCCTCTTGTGAACTCTACACCAGCCTCTTTCAAACTCTTGATGCTACAGCACCCAATATTACCGTGTGACCTCCGTTCGAGCACTGCAAACATATACAAACTGGTCGCGTCACTCGAAATACCGACGGATCAATCGCTAACCGCATGTAAGAAAGCTGCCGCACAGTTAGAAGTGTAAAGGTTCTTAGAAACGAGTACCTTGTTATTGAAGTTAAAGTCTCCAACTTTCGTTTGTTCGAGTGACCGCGCGAGTTTCGTGACCCAATCTATGAATACTCGATTGACGTAAGGATAGTATTTCTGCATGGTTCAGTGGGACCCCGGCAAGTGGATACGCGACCCAGATACTCCTCGGGGTCTGGTTTTCCTGGTCCTGATGCACAACCAGGTATGTATAGAATTATTATGATCGGGCCAATTTTGATTATCCCCAAGATCTTATCCAAGAAGATACCGATGGGTCTGAACAGTCTAGTACCAGCAATAAGCACTTGAACATTCCGGGATGGCTCGAGGAAGACAGGAGCGATCCTTATTTGAGAGTTGGGGCTTTTGAGAGCAACACCGCCGCTGTGCTAAGTTTCGATATCGTGGTTTCGACGCCGCTTCTCGCTGTATCCAAGGCGATGAGTCAAGATGTGAACGAAGCACTCGAACTTTGAACTGAAGCCATCAAGAGGGCCTGGACACCAATCGTCTCAGCACCTATGACAAACCTCCACTTCATCCAATTCCCAACCGTGGCTTTTGCTGATTTGTGATGTAGACACTGTCTTTTCTATTATCAAGCGAAGCGTCATCATGTAGAGACAGATTCCAGGATGAGACAAGTAATACTGGAAGAAGTTGAGTTTGATGAAGACAGCGGGATGGAAGAATCCGAAGAAGACAATGAACTAGGGCAGTCTGATCAAGACAACGCGATGGAAGAGTACAACCCCGACGGGTTCGTAGACAACGGGGACATGGCCAGTGACGATAACATCGATGTTTACAGGGAAACAGAACGTGATGAACAGCTCTGGACAGAAGACCTCTCTGGATGTGACGAGGATATTGAAAGCCGCGGAGAGGAGTCAGGATGCCTGTTTCTTCTACCTCGACCAGGAAACGGTTAGGGAAAACCTTTTCGGAGCACCCCAAACGCTATTCGGCGCACCCCAAAAGATTAGATAAGATAAAAGGAACTTACCTAGGTAGACAAGATAGAAGGTCTCTGAGCCACCAAAATATGGCTACGATGTAGTCAGAGTAACCGAAGTTATCGACACCTTTAGACATTATTACCTGATTAGGCAAGCTCTTAGTAAAGGATTGCTTCTATCTAATCCTTTCTAGGGGATGTGAATACTTTGAAAGGTTCTGGTTGGAGGATTGCTCTTATCATACAATTAGGGGGGTGATATTTCTGGGTATCTGGTCGCTTCTATCTGCTCTTTTGGGGTTTCCTGAGAAGGGTTTCCATGTATAAACTCTCGGATTGGTGTTAGTTTGGTCTATCCTGCTAAGCTAGGTATCCTACGATCCGCGGCTCAAATATGTATCCATGGTACCGAGCATTCGTCGCTTCCAAGCATTAATCATACGTGATTTCCTTCGAATATATATTTCGTCCTCAATCCTCCCTCTCTTCAAACTCTTATTCCACAAACACATCCAAATTCTACTACAGTAGCGAGAAAACATATCGACATCATGGCCCTTACGATGATCCAACAGTCGTCCCGATTTGAATCGAACCAGCATTACAACACCATCAACCATTCACATCACCTCTGCCCACCTACAATGTCGGCTTCTGCTTCTTTTAGAGACTTCCCCCCTCTCCCCTCCCTCCGCCGCATCGATTCTGGCGCTTCAATCTCAACTTTCATCTGGCCACCAAAACTTCACGACATACATCAAACATCATATTTCGAGGGTAAGAACGACGTACCGTCCATGTCTCAGCAAATTTCCCCAAAGAGGCTGGAATCTCACATTGAAACCCAGTTATGCCAAGGTCTCACCCAGTCAGCCATCCTTCAACACTGGATGAAACGTCCCGGAAGTGAAATCCCTTTTTGCAGTGCTGCAGCAGTCGCAGCACTTCAAGACGCTGTTATCGTGTCTCTCGATGCCGAATGGTACGAGCATGACGACAACTTCATCACAGAACTCGGCGCCTCCGTTTTGGATCCGCGTTTTATCTCACAGCCCATTTCGTCCTCTGTGTGGGATATCCTCTCGAGCATGGAAAATCACCACGTCCGCATCAAACCGCATGCCCACCTTATCAACAGAGACCTCTGCAAAGGATATCCAGAGGCCTTCCAATTTGGCTGGACAACTTTCGTCCACGTCGATGAAGCAAGGGCTATGCTTCACGACATCTTCACCCGTCGGGACGAATTTGGCAATCTCCGTCCAGTCATATTCGTAGGCCACGCCATCGACAATGACTACGAGATCATCAAATCTCGCTTCGGCCTCGATCTTCAACAACTCGGCACTATTGTCGCTACAATCGACACGCAGATTCTTGCTGTCGAACACGGACTGATCGAACCATCCCGCAAGATGCGCCTCTCAAACCTGCTTGCCAAATATAACATCGAGGAACCTTATCTCCACAACGCAGGCAATGACATTGTATGCACGATGATCGCTGCATTCCTCATGGTTTGTTCTTCCCTTGAGAACAAGCTTCTTATTAACAAACTCTGCTACGCGGACCTCAAAACACGACTAAGAGCAGCTGGGGAAACTGCCGTATACGATCATAGATGTTACGGTACTACAAAATTCTGCGAGAAGTGTGATTCACAACATCACACGGCCTCGTTTTGTGGTGTGCGAGTCTTTAGCTGTGAGCATTGTATGAAGGATCCGCTGACGAAAGATGCGGCACTTACGCATAGGTCTGATAAATGCTTGAGGATAGTCAAAGAGGCGGCGTTATTGAGGTCACAGGGTAGTACTGGATATAGGGCTGGTGGTTCTAAACGCTCGAGTAGTCCGCCTTCCAATTGGAAGCCGCCATGTGACCACTGCATCGCAAGTACGGATCCAAGGCGATATAACGATAAAAACGCGTACTCGCACAGTACTGGGGAGTGTTTCTGGTTGCAGTAGAAAACAAATCAAAACATCAAAACTTTAGCATGTTCCACATTCTCTGAAGGCATCCTTTTGCACGTATCGGCCAAAGGCTAAGATACCATGATATTTTTCATTACCGTGATCACTTGCTTTATGAAATTCTCACGAGTTTGTGTCCGTTATCTGATCAAGGTGTGATTCACCCCGTCCACCGATACTGCGACGATGCAGCGAAGACTGACATCGCCTAAATACATCTGATACCTGAGCCGCTCGTTTCGTTCCGGAGCCTCTTCTCGCATATGGAGCAGGCAAAGTTTGGGAAATGTGAGTGGCTTATCATCGATTGTTGGGCATCGCTGTACCATAGTTGAACTAGATGTACCGAAGAACAACGAACCACTCACGGCTTTCTCAATCCAAACGAGCATCACGCGAAAGATGGGTTGTCAAATGAGATGAATCTCGAATAGGCAATCGGTGGTTTTGTTTGATACGACATGCAACACATTGTTCGTCGCTTCGCGAACGCGTTTAATCTTACCTTTTCTTGACCCATTCGCATTTCATCAGATTATTATATATTCTATCCTATCTCAATCAAATTTTCCACACAATTTTCACTCTCGCTCTCGCAACGAATCTGCATTCTGAACCTCTTCCATCCCAACCTTGGTCGCACTACCGGCTGGTACACCCCCAAATACCCCACACAGTTCTTCACGTACCAAACCCCTTCTCAAACGCAGAAAAGACTAGCGAAATCTCAGCATGTCTATCCTTCAAATGCCTACTGAGCTCGTCGAGGCCGTTGTACAACACATGTGCGACCCAGATCTCCTCGAATTCCGTTCGACTTGCAGATTTGCCGACTCGAACACTTTGCGCGCTGTAGGTCGTCGCTTCTTCTCCACGTTGAAGACTACTCTTATCGATTCCGATATCGATCGTCTAGAAAGGATTTCCCAAAGTGGCCGGTTAGCCAGATATGTTAAGACAATCCAAATCAAAGACGACGGGGCGAATATAAGAGAGCATCTTCGTCGAGCCACTCCGCCTCCAGAAGAGGGAATGCCGAAAGGATGGAAACTTCGTGAACAAAAGATCCGGAAGATGAGAAGAGCATGTCGCAGCTGGCCTCGCGAGAAGACAGCAACTCTGGACTTAGACATGATGGCCATTGGCAAGATACAGACCATACTCCAGGAAAATCGATTTCTGTTAGACGCTCTGATCATCCGAGGCGTCTATGAAAGCTTTGGTGCAGATAAAGAAGCTACCATCGCTCTCGCTCTAGAGATTGTCTCAACCGCAAACCTTGGAATCACTTCGCTTCGGATCGAGAATATCGGAATGTGGGTCACAAAGGTGACATTCCGTTTCCACCAGAAAACCCGGGACCAGAAAGCGGGTTTCAGCATACTTAGAGAGGCGAATGTGGAGATAGACAATGGTCCCACATCGATTTACCTTCTGAATCAACTCCTTTACCACGCACCAGTGTTGGAAGATCTAAGACTAGCGAATCTAGACGCAAGAGGGAGATGCGCAATGGTTCCATTCGACACATACGTAAATCGAGGAGTACCTTTGGTGAAGCTCAAGAGATTACGCCTGTCAAGATGGAGTTGTCCAGCAAGTTTTATCCAAAAGATTCTTGGCAACTCCAGACACACTCTGCAAGAGATAGAACTAGTATCTATCCTTTTAAACCATGGCACTGAGTGGGCGTGGAATGAGCTCCTGTTATATATTGGAAAAGGCTTTCCTGCTTTAAATCATTTCAATCTCGCGAGTCTTAAACATATGGGTCGGTCGTGGCTAGACTTTTCGGATATACCCGAGATGCTCGAGGCAACGTGTGAGGGGGAACTTGGAGCCTATAGCCTGTACCATGAGCAGGTCAAGTTCCGAGGGTTTAATGCTTCTCATGCTCTCCAGATTGTAGCATCCCATCTGAAAACATCAGGATAAGCAATAGCATAATGGAACAATCGAGGGGAAAGTGTCGCAATGTCATTATTTCTTGTCGCTTTCACCCGTTACGTCGAAGGACATGATACCTCAATGAAATCCCAGACTATTCCTTCAGAATCCCATTTAACAATCTTTACCTTTTGTTCCGCACCGTTCTCTGTCTCTTGTGTTTGTACACCTAAAGGAAGGAGTTCCTCTTCAACCAGCACCAACAGAACATATCCACCTTCTGGTCGTTTTCGCGGACAAATGTATTCCCAGTCCTTATGGTGGTCTACAAGACAGCGAAGATATCCATGTTGGTCGTAGCCTAGAAATCTAGCAGAGGCTGGGTCTCGAAACCCTAGCCATCCTTTCTTCTCAACGCACCGCCATCTGAACGTGCCGAGACCTCCCGGTTTGTCTAGTACGATTTTGCCGTCCAGGAATGTGATGACTTGTCCGTTCTCGTGAGATCGAATTATAAAGGTACGGCCGGGCCAAGGAGCAGAAGATTGTGAAGCTTCGCATCTTTGAATGTCCTTCGTTGTGTTGTCTGAGGTTACCGATGGCGTGCAAATGGTCGGAGCTTCGGACTCACTAACCGGAACGACATATGTGGGTTGTTCTTGCTCCATAACGAATTCGACTCAGTGGCCGCTTGCTTGTAGGGGGAATTCGAAGAGGGTACTGCACTGAATGCTGATCACCCGTGCGGATGACGCGTGATCGTGGTGGATGGTGAACGCAGTTAGATTGTCTCTTTTTAGAGCCACGATTGGAGAAACCAGGTATCTTAGGAGATTTGCCGAGTAGAGCGATTTAACGAGATTAGTGACTTTATGATAGCCAGGGCAGCTCAATCACGTCTGCAAGTCCTCAGGTTGAGAGGACGCCGTGCGCAATGCTGCGGGGTGTTGATTTTGGTGGGGCGGGTCCGAGCGGGAGCCGCCACAGCGATACCTGCATGTGATGTGAGTTGGTAACATGAACAACGTTTGTATGGCATGTGGAGTGCGCGTCGAGTTTGCTGCGTACAAACTTGAGGCGTCATTCCTGGTTATTCATCGGTACAGTAGAGAAGTATTGATACTTTCAATGCAGATTTATCTACCAGACACCTTATCTACTTACTCGCCATAACCTCTTCCATCCACGGATACACCGTACTATTCGCCTCAGGATATCCCATATGCAACCTCTGCTGCATAAACCGCATCTCCTTCGGGCTTCCATACTCAGCTAGCAGCATACTATCCTCGATTGGCATACACCCATCCAGCACCCCGTTCACGAGCAACAACCTACAACTCTTCATCCCCTGCGCCACAACAGCCACACCCTCGCCTTTCCCAGAGACGAGGGAGAACTCATCCTGGCATCTCTCCTTCATCTCTTCGAAAGAAGAATACCCGTATTTCTGCGTGTAGGCTTGTTCAAGCCCGAAAGGGTACTCGTGCTTGTCGATTTGCTCAAGCCACTCGCGGCCAATGTAGTGATGTGTTCCTGCACCATGGCCTACGCTACCGATGAGTTGGTTGCGGTGCGTGTGCGCGAGGCGAATAGCGTAGTAGCCACCGGCTGAGAGGCCCCATGCGATGACTTTCTTTTCGTCGAGATATGATGTCTCTTTGATAAAGTCTAGAATGCTGGTGAAGAATCGGTCTGGGGAGAGAGGGTCGCGCTTGTTGGCTGGACAATCGACGGTGGTGCCAGGAATGTCGCAGATCACTGTCGCCCAACCGCGGGCAAGATGTTCCTGTGTGCGCTCGGTGTTGTCTGGGCGGTGGCCGTCGAGGCCTGTAATCAGTAGGACGGTTGGGAATGGGCCGTCTCCTGTAGGTTTGCGGATGTACATTGGAATCTTTTCGCCATCACCGTTGGAGGCATGCTTATGTGATACTACGACCTCCTCTAGTGGGATATCCCATAGCTGTGCGCCGCGGAAGTAGACCTCTTTCTGCTCCTCAAAGACCTTCTTCTTGAGCTCGGTGCCGATATATGGAAATCTCGCCAATCTGTACACAGCGTTTGCATTCAGATACAACTTTTTTGCTGCCTCTTTGTCTTTGCCTTCCGTCTCTTGAGCCTCCTTCGCTAGGCGTTGCGCTGTTGGCAAGAAAGCATTTGTGTATGCATCGTCGTACGGATCATTGATATTGTTATCGATGAGATGCTTGAAAATGGGTTCAAAGTCTTCAAACTTTCCATCGTGGAACGGGTAAACACCTTTGGTGCATGGGAACTTCCAACGTTGTTCCCACAATTTCTGGATGCTGCCGCGATGTCCGTAGTCCTTTGTGAAGAGGTCGCCAAGAATCCAGTTTCCGTTAGGCATGATGTGAATATGGATATATCGCTCGAAGAACAAAATGCGACAAGATTCTCAAAGCAGGCTGTCAAGTCTATGCATGCTGTCGACGCGCATTCGTGCTTCGTATATACCACCCATTTCGGGATCGGCGGGGCCGGCTCGCCGTTTCAAACCCGTCCGGACGGGCCCCCGCAAAATGAATTACAGCTCCTTCGTACCTGAACGTTGAGCTTGCGATGAGGCTGAGACAAGTCCGGCTAAATGGTGCGGCAGAGCCACAGAACCCTGAATTCTTGTACATGGAGATGCATAACTCTCAGGGAAGCTCTTCTACTTCTTCGTCCTCTGCTCTGCGCTTGACGTACTCTCTGAGAACATGCACTAGTCTCATCCTACCCTCTCTCCTCTCAAAAACTTGTGCATGGTCTACGGTCGGCCACCATATCGTCTCTAAACCATGGCCTCTCCACTCGGAGTCCTTCCATGCTCGATCCTCACCCTTGAGGTCGGCGCTATTTAGGTATTTGCCGATTGTCTCAGTATCGACTATAAGGTCCCTACCACCGAGGCTGACAGTGACATCTCGGTCTTTGAGGTCCTCCTTCCACAGGATGTTTTGTGCCCAGAAAAATTGACGGGCTAGCGTTTGCGCAACCATCATGTCGGTCGAAGCGAAGTAATAGAGCTGATGCTCGTTCGCACCTTTTGGTCGACGTGCTGTGAAGTTGTATGCTACATCAGGCAGATGTAGTAGGAATGTAACAGGGTCGACAAAGACCATCGGTCCGATCTTCGCAGCGGTGATGGGGTCCCGGAGGAGGTGGGTGGAGATGACAGAACCGTAAGAGTGACTAGCCAGGACGACTTTGTCGAAAGCATGTCGTTCTAGGATGATATTAATCTGCCGGCAGATGTTGTCCTTGTCAGGAATCGGCCCAGTTATACGGAAGCTGACAGGCATGATTTCCACCGCAATAATTCCGACTTGACCGTCTTCTGCCGCAAGCGGATCGTGCTTGTTGATCTCGTTCAAGAACTCGACGTATGGGTGCAGGCCGATGCCAATGCCATGTACGAAGAGAATCGGCAGTCGTGTTTTCGAGGTATGTGGTCGGTACCAGTAACTCATGTCTGGTGCAGAGGAAATGCTGCGCGTGGTGAGACTGGCGAGCCGCGGTGGGAAGATGGCCAGCGAGGAGCGGAGCTGGGTGCGGAATAGTATGAAGCCATAGTAGCGCAGACGAGCGGCAGTGAGCGTATCGACAAGCATTACAATCTATCGCTGTCAGCGTGTATAACCTGAGTGGAGCATCAAGCATACCATATACCACAGAAAGGGCCGATGCGCCATATTGACTTGGTCGGTCGTCAATCGAAGGCTCTTTGCGCTACCCCATCCAGGCTCCAGCTTCCTCCCAAGCATCGTCTCTATGCCGTCTGCATACTCATTCAGCTCGTCGTCCTCAGCGTTGGCCTCCTCTGGGTGTGCCTGTCGCCGCTTCCTCCGCTCCTCGTCGCTTTCAGTGCCGCGGTTCAGCAAAGCCCACGCATAGAACTCGCGCACATTCTCACGTCGTATCTCGCCCGGCCGCGCGCCCAGGAACCATCGGCTGATATAATATTCCGGGTGCGGTATCTTATCCCAGCATCGCCAGAACAGTTCCTTCCTCTCCTCTTTCTCGAGCGGTTGTGGGTGTTGTGCAGAGGCTTGAAGCGCGCGCTTGCGGGGTAGATAGACGAGCAGCCAAAAGGCAGTTTCTATTATGCTCCACGTGAGCAGAAAACGTCGAAAGGCCGAATGTGGAGGTTCTGCGATGCTGAAAGAAACCCAGAAGATGCTAAAAGGCGTGATTGCGCGAAAGCCTAGGATGCATGTCCTGATGAGCAGGTACTTAGGGATTGTGTTTTCGATCATGGCGGTGGTGTGCTATGATCGCAGGTATTACCAAGTCAACCGCATTCTCTCGCAAGGCACAGCAGTCGTGTTGTCGTTATCATGGTGGGAGTTGTTGACGGCTGCACGGCAGGGTTGCGGCTTACAGCGGCCACCGATGACGCGGTTGCATGCGACATCGCCTTAGTCAGCCGCACATCACCTCTTTCGCAAGCAACACCGTATCCGGCATGATACACTTCCAGTTTATATTGTTTGCATCTATCCTAGACCCAGGGTATCTTCAACAAGACGTTTTTAGTCACCGTCTGAACACCGATAACGCCATGACACCGTCTAGTCTAAACAAGACATTTGCAAACTAGCACTCTAAACCATCTGTAGACCTCATTGCTACGCTCAATGAGAAGCCCATGTGAGGCCACCTTGTCCACCCTGTTGGAAATGGGACCCTCCTCGTCCCCGACCCCATGAGACATTTTCATATCCACCCTGCCCACGTCCCCCAAAGCCCCTGGAAGGGTTTCCTCCAGGGCTAAGTGGGACGTATCCGCGTCCGCCAGGAGGACCATAATTTGAGGGTGTGTCGTGCGACGTTCCTCCAAAGTATGATACGAGACCCGACGGAGGGTGAAAGCCACCACGTGCCATGAATCGAGCCCGGGAGCTGGACATTCCACGAGAAAGGTCCCTGGGCTTTGGTTTCTTGAGAGCTCGAGCCACAGCATCTTTTGCTCGCCGCACCTTAGCCTTTTCGTTGGCAATGCACATGCAATGAAGGGTGACGTGTTCATCACCAGGCTTGATGTAGCACCCGTTCTCTTCACATTCGTCGCAATGAAGGTCGGTTGCCGTGCAATCCGTCTTCATATGGCCAGCTGTGCCGCACTTCCAACAGTACTTATCGACACCTCCGAGGCTTTCATCGAATGTAGCCACGCTATGGTCCTCGAGATCGTCGGCAACCTCCAGCATGCTCTTACGGCATCCTCTCTTACATGGGTCTCCGCCGAGCGCGACTTGGAAGGCACACATTACCGTGCGACCCGCGTCATTCGCGGCGGTGTGGGAATCACTGTGTTCAAATGCAAGCTCTTCTACGAGGCGTCTGAGACCGATCTGCTCGTTTCGAGGCATCATCCAGTAACCTTTGTCGCGCGTCATGATTTGAGTATCAATGTAGCGTACGACTGTGCCGATCGGGTCCATGTCGAAAGCAATCGCCTTGGACTTGAGATTGTTCTTGTCGTGTCCAACGTCATGACCGAGGACTACGATAGGGTAGTTGCCCTTGAGTCCTTTGGGGTCCTTGATAGGCTGGACGAAGAGGTTGGTGAGGATCTCACGAGCTTGAGCGAAGGTAACAAAGCGGCCTTTACCAAAGCGATTCCCGTTGACCCCGCGTGAGTCCGGATTCTGATTGGGGAGGTGGCACGTCTCAATCGTACGAAAGAGATAGAAGCGGATCTGCTCCATGAGATGCTCTCCGTGATCACCAAAGTCTTTTGTCGCCACGATGGGCAGAACATCTTGTCGCGCGAAAGTAGCAATACCGACCTCGGTGGTCTCATCGGTGTTGGTCGACCAGTGTTCGCAGTCCAGACAGACGATGTTGACATGGTCTGCGAGGTCATCGGCGATGCCAGGGATGTTCTTGATGCGCGGTCCTCCGATGCAATGCAGCCATACCTCTAGGTCGGTGGCTTTCTCGAAGCAGCTTTCTAGTGCGATAATAGCAGGATCGCGCGTATCTGGTATGGTGGGTATGGTGGATGCGGAAGGAGTAGCAACGACAGGAACAGGTGTGTCTTGAGCGCTGGTGGACATGACCACGTTGCTCCAAAGGGATAGTAGATGCGTACAGAGTGGTCCTCGGTGGGTATTTGGTTGCGACAGGTGCAATCAACTATAGCGTGTGGTGTCTATTGTAAACTGGCGGTGTCAATTCGGCGGTGTCGCTTGGGGTGAGGTTGAAGTCGTCAAAGTCGTCGATTGATATCGCGGCAAACAAAAGGAGTGGGTTGAGAGACAGGCAGTGGGTATGACTGTGGGTGCCCATGAGAAAGCAAGACGACCAGGTGTTTTATGGACGATGAACAGTGAACGTGCGTAATCATGTGCCTCCATCAATCCTGCCAGGCAAACACGATGGCCATAGCCAGACGAAGGTGAGAGTGAAAGAGAAAGAAATTCGATCATATGGTCGTATTAGGTCAAAAGAATGCGCCAGGGTTGGGTACTTGTACAGCTTCCACGGAGCTACGAAGTGTCGAGGGTCGCGTGAACAGGAAGCAAAATACCACTATGTCAGCTAGGATGTTGTCGAGACGACTTAGAAGTTATGGTCCCTCATAGCCTGTTCGACGGCGGTGTGCAGGCGGGCAATTTCTTGCTATACACTATTTATTGCCTGCACACCGACGTTTCAATTCTTCCCGTCAATCTGCACGGATTGAACTTCTCTGGAATCAGCATCGCAGCGTATATCAGCAGCGACTCGTAATTTCGAAATTCATAAGTATTGGCATGAATTCTTGACATACATCTATAGGTACTACAACTGGCTGGACACACGTCGACCATCTTTAAGACTGCTCAGATTGAAGCAACAAGTCCAATGTCCACTATTATACCAACAAGGAGGAAACATTCAACGAGAAGATATCAAGTGTAATGCAGTACTATGTAATCCCATAAGCCGGCCTGATAACTACCAATTGTCGCTTGCGAGATCCAAGCCAGCGAGAGCGGTAGCCGTAGTCTCGACTGTAGGAACCACTTCCGACCCACGCATCGCATAAGAGATGCAGCACTCCGTTCGATGACTACCCGCGGCCTGCCTGCGTTTCGCAACCTGAGAAGCAGTACAGTGGCTACACTTGACCTTGGCGAAACAACGCTTGCCGCGATAGTCGTCCCTCGTGTGACCGTATTGGCCGCACCGAAGACACCACTGATCATCACCCCAATCCCATTCTTGCCACTGGCTATCCACCTCGATGTTGTCAACAACCTTCTGCAGGCCCCCGTCATCTGGCTTCAACTCGGAAGGAAGCAGCATCTGAACAGCAGAGATGAGCGTCATAGCCGCGTCGTTGCCAGCGGTATGCGGATCTCGATATTCGAAACTGCATTTGGCAACGAGATTACCCAGACCGATCTGATTGCCGTTGCCAGAAGGGGCGTATTCGCACTCCTTGGCCAAATTCTGAGTATCGATGACCTTAACCACCGTACCCAAAGCCATGGCATCGAAGCCCAATGTGGATTTCAGCATCGCCATATCACCATGGAGAGCATGGCCCAACACCACAACGGGACAGAAACCCAACTCTGGATTTTGCTTATCGACAGGCCACTGGAACGTTTCCTCGAGCATCTCCTTGGTCTGACTCTTGGTCAAGAAGCGAGTCTGACCATAGTGGTTCCTGGTTTTCTGTCAGTTCATGTTACATGGAAAAGAAATAGATGTAGTCAAGACTTACTTGTCAGGATCGCCAACACAGTACTTGATATTACGCAGATATGCGTTCTCCAAGATCCGCGCATGGTAGAAATAAACCTGCCTAAGCAGGTTCTCTCCATGCATACCAGACTCCTTCAGTCCACGCGTATGCCGAGAGTCGAAGGTCGAGACACCAAGCTCGGTGAGTCGGCCGTGGTCGGCAACCCAACTCTCGGTGTCGAAGCTTACGACGATCATGTTTTCGGCAGCCGAGGGTACGCCTTCGAGTGTGGAGAGACCGAGACAGTGGGAGAGGACTTCGCGGCCGGTCTTCAGGGTTAGGGCTGCTGCGAGCTGTTGGGTCTCGGAAGGTGGAGGGGAGAAAGATGGGGTGCTGCCATGATCTGGGCTGACAGAGCGAGAGAGGTTCGAGGTAGACATCTTGCTGATTTAGAGAGGTATTATTGTAAGTCGTTGTTGATGCACGAGGGCTGAAGTACTCAAGAAAGATTTGGTGTAGAAAGGAAGAAGTGATGGAAGTCGAGTTTATAAGATAGTACAGTACTCGATTTATTCCTTCCGACTGTGGTTGATTTGTTACTTCCAAGTATGGTTCACAGTACCAGATCAAGGCCACAAGGGTTATATACATTGGCAAGTGTGAAGAACCAGGGCCGTGCTGTACAGCGAGTCGAATGCTTAGGCCAATTACTCATGACCAATGCAATTCACGGGGCTGCCTGGCTGACCCAAATTCGTAGTGCGTTGGAACTACCTCCTCAAAGCAGTGCAAGAAATTACCAAAGCGCATTCTGTAGATGGAAACTCTGGCAAGTCGCACAATGGTAGCCGTCCACTGGTACAGTCACGATCCATAGAGAGAAGCGGGCCACTTGCAACTTCCACAAACCAAGCGATAATGTTGATTAGGTATACTCATCATAATGGTGTAAGCTACTAATATCACAAACGTGGTCAGGCTTTAGAGCTTTTTATACCATGATCAAACTCACGAGTATGCAGGGCTAGATTTAACCTTTTCAACGCGACTAAGTTCTGTGCTTGCTCGCTTAACAACAGTATATGTATATCAATGCGTACAGTCACATGAACAAAGTTGTATTGATTAGGTAGCAGAACGGGTGAATCTCTTCATTGTTCGCTCGAGGCGAGACTATGACCATGAGATGGAGACTTTCCAGAATGGACAAACCCGCGCCTTATGGTTACACGATGCCGCGTAATTTTTGGCAGTAAAGCACCTTGAACAACGGGCCGAAGCCTGAGACAAGCGACACCAGCGGCGCCGATGGTTACGGCTTCCACGCTGTGTACAAAACATCTCTCTATCCCAATCGGGTATGAGGCTTTGGCTCTGAAGTATCGCGAGATTTACAACAGATGCAATGCTTTCCTTTGCGAGCGGAATCTTTGGGCGCATGACCATATGAACAGCATCGATCAGAGTGTACGTTCGTCGGCCAATGGTCCCTTTCCGTTTGGACGTGAAATATGAAGCGCGCTTGCTTCAACTAGCGCGTGAACAGACGGTGTTTGGCCTATACTGTTCTTTCTTGAGGCCTTGTGCGTCTAGGATGTACTTTCCCAATGAAGTGTTAAGGGGTAAGTTGCAATCCGCTCAGCTCTTCTGTATCTTCAAGCATTTGTTGAATAGTACATAGGGGGAGAGAGTGCGTACTGCGCAAAGTTTCGAATATCCACGATCAAAGTGGTGAGCACATATCGTGCGATACTTTGATTCAACGTATTGTTACTATGCATGTAGTGCTCACTGACTGACACAGTGTGAAACCATGTTTCTAGCATCTCGGAAGAAGACGTGTCCAATGTACACCCCGAGAACAAGTCTCAAAACATAGCATCCGTCGACGTTGGATGGCCTAATACCAGTAGTAAAGCCTTCGTTGAGTATATGCTGCGAGATACAGTGCCAACATAGCTGTGCGCGGTTTACTGGCGTGCGTCAGTTCTGGTGCAGGAAAAGCAGCCGGTGGTTTGCTATGGGTCATCTGAATCAGATCCCGAGGTGCAACTTTGCCCAGCAACTCCACGCTGCCATGAGATAGAAGCTCGACACGCCTCGCGCGGAGATGTCATTTGTGGAAATGCAAGCGTCACATGAGGAAGGAGATTTCTGGCGTGATGTCATGGGACCAGCCACGCGTGGCGGGCCGTGCGCGCTCTGCAGCGCGTCCGCCCCTGGACTGTTGTATCATCCGCCGCCGTTCTTTCGTTCTCACGACCTTGCACGTACAGACACTGTATCCTCATGTTTAGAGCAAATCCAAAGTCCGACCCTTCAGGCAACATTTCCTTTGTATCCTTTCCAGTGCCCTGACTGAGGATCGGCAGCTCCACAAGCTCCCCCGCATTCCAGCGAGTCAGGCCATCTCCACGTGTTCGCAGCGAAAGTTGCAAAGTACCTCGCGCATGGATACTTCGTCCGCTCTATCTCGTATCGATACCTTGATATCAGATATGCCAATGGATGAGGACAGTAAGAGCGCAGTACCATGCGACAGACTGAGCACTTTGCCAGATGAGCTGCTACTCCGCATCTTCGAGGCGGTCGGCTGCATATCCAGGCGCGACCTTTGCAACGTATCGCGCGTCAACAAGAGATGTCACCGCCTCAGTGACGCCGTTCTGTACAAAAGCATTCTGTTCGAGACTCCTGAATTCCACCTCACATTCAGCGAGTCATTAAGCCGTCGACCGCGTCGTGGCTCATCCATCTATGAAGTCAAACTCGCGTATCCTTCTTCAGAGCTATCGCAACTGGCGCTTGACGCGCCCGTCCATGGTTCATATCTCGATCCAAAGACCTCAGACACCCTCTCGCGGACGTTGTCGATCATGTCAAATTTGGAGAAGCTCGAGATATCGGTTCCCGATGTGCTCTTACACGGTATCGGTACCTTGTTCAACGGACCTTTCGACCTTGCCTGCTTGAAGAACTGCTCACTATTCTATCAGTGCGCTAACGATGCTTACTGGGACCTGCGCGAAAACATACATATCTTTGCTCACCCCACGTTGGAAACCTTGACAATTCGCAGAGCCAAGTTAGACGAGAAGGGCTTCGATCACATCGAGCGGCCGCATATGACAGCACTGAAACAGCTGCATCTGATTGAATGCGACATCAACGACGATTCTCTTGGAGATTTGCTCGAACTACCCGAGGCGCTCGAAGAATTTGTCATGACGCAAGCGGAGGTGCCAGAGCCAGACCTTGAGGAAAGCTCCGATAATGTTGGAGACTACATATTGGCTGCGCAATCACAAGCCGAATTCCTAAAGAGCATCACTATCGATCACCCAACGCTTACCGGGCGCAAGGTCCTACGTATGAGAGAGTTTGCGGCGCTCAAGACATTACGTCTGAATTGGGATTACCAGCTATTTGGAAAGTCGTCTAAGAAGCCGCGTCTTCATTCCGTTGGTCTTCCGCCGGTAATGGAAACGCTTGAGTTTTTCAACGAGCTGGGAAGCGATACTGAAGTCACGGACCTTCTACTGGCCACCATTGAGCAGAAAGACATTGTTGCAAGGAACTGGAAGACTATGGTGGTGGTTGAGGGCGAAGAGGGAGTATCAAAGGAGATCAAAGATGCCTGCAAGACGGCGGGGTTGAAATTAGACATTATCGGAGCCATGGACGATGATTCCGAGTTGGACGACGATGCAGACATGGAGGAAGACTCTGAATCAGAAAGTGAATAGAGCGTTGCTTATTGCTCAACGCAATAATAATCTTTATACAACGCAACCTTACTAGCAATTTTATTGCAATAGCAGCGTGTATCTACCCTTCGCGATGATCTTCGCCTTTTTGCCTTTGCCTGCTTTTCTGCTCGCCTTTCCAAGCGCTTTCCGCTTCTTCATTTGCTTCCTGTCTCGTTCGCCTTCCTTCCTATCCTCATCTTCCCTGTTCCTTCGTCTTCTGCTATCTCTCCAACCCTCTAGATATAGCCAGATCTGTCGCAATATACAAATCAATACCGTTACAATGTTGTCCGCCTTCAGTTTGACATGTGCCGCGGGTATGTAAGAGAACTTCGGCATCGGAATAGACGTAAGAAGGGTTAATGGTAAGCTTGCTATGCGCGTTAATGTGGTGGTTGTGCTATTCATGATCTGGAGCGCACTTTTGTGTCAGGTCATACCATGGGTATGGCAAGTTGGAGTCTTTCAGTAAATCGCAATATATGTGTAGTCTTCTATGCGTGTTTGTCATTCAAATGACAGGACATAATGACAAGGTCAGGAGGTATTTACTATATGGTTAGGTATTTATGTACAGCCGCCGAGGATGTGAAGTACATCAGTCCTATATATACCGCCTATAGTTCAGCTGTGCACTATCAGTTAGATGGCTTTTGTTCATGCAAGAAGATTTTGCCCATCAAAGGTCGGGTGGCCCCTGAAGCCACGTTGACTGCCACCACGGCCTCCACGACCGCCTCAACGACCACAATAATTCCCACGTCCATGACCTTGACCTCGACTTTGGTAATCAAGGCGTAGGTATCGACCCTACTCCGTATTTCCCAGATGCTGTCCTCGATGTCTTCGAGACGTATGGGGAAGGTCTCCCTTACTGCTACTGCCGTATGGTTGCCAATTCTTCATGGTAATACCCACATTACAAACAAGAATTTGCTCCGCGGTACTTCAGGTGCGGCGATTATATTTCATTAGTACGAGGTTTGTGATTTGCGCTGCAATAGTTAAGGTAATCTCCGTCACAGTGCAAGATCTCTTAACATCTTCATTCAGATATCGTGTTTCGCTTTGCCACTCTGTGTTTGGGCTTTTCCGTTTGCGTCGTTCACCATTACATTCGCGGGTAGTTCAATGGGTTTGCTGTCATCGAAGGTTGGCTGTAGTCCGTCAGACTTTCCATCTTCATCACAAATATTCCAATGACGGCACCTACCGCTGCCACGTATCCGTCCAGCTGTTGCGCTGGCAAAGGCTCAGGTCTTTCGCCTCCTTGCAGTTCTAATGGCCCAGTATTTTGCTGATAGTTTTGTAGCTCTGACGGGCCGGTATATTCGTATTGTTGTTTGTTTTGCAGCTCTGTCCGTAGAGGCTCCTGTCCTGCATAAGGCGGTTCATGTCCATTGCTTGGCGCGCCTGCAGGCGCGATATACTGGGCGCCAACAAATGGCGTGCGCTCTTCTTGCATCCTGCGCATGGCCCTCTCGCGCCTCCGCTGTTTGCTACATATTTTGAAGAAGATGATGGTGCAGAAGACGCCAGAAAGGAACAAAACAACAAGAATGATGACGGCTACAGTGCCTTGGAGCGAGAGATTTGCGCTGCGACGCTGTAGGGGTGCCATGGTGTTTTGCGCTTCGGTCGAGATCGTGAAGGCGGGCTGAAGTACGAAGAACACGAAAGGACCGAAGTTGCGAAATGTCACCACGCAATGGGGGCCTGAGGTGTACTTAAACCAGACACAACTGGAGTGGGACAGACCCGAAACCCATGCATGCCACGGCACAGATCCTTTGCACTGGCATGGATGTGATGGAGATGTCGGGCGTACTTTGGGGGCCTAAATGGCGGCGCGAGGCTGATTCATAGGTGTTTGGGCAGATCATCTGCCCCAACCAGAACCGCCGGAGTCTACAGTGACGATACAAGCGAATGGGATCCAATTAGAAAGTTCTTCACAGGACGCTCTGATGATGTCTTTTTGGATGTCTCGCCAACAGTGCCCGTCCACGATCCTGGTGTAGGATGCCTCATGCTGTTCAAGCCAAACACCACCTCCTGATAATACAACATGCCGCTCTTGACCATTTTTATGATATCAGTAAGGGTTGATGGTGGTATCCAGGGCTTACGATTATTATGCCAGTGATGTGTGAGGTTGTCGAGAATGCGGTGGTAGATACGCTTCAGCCGCTTGCATTAGCGTATACTAAATTGGTTGATGACGCGCGATTCGATCCAGGGCGACATGACGTCTAACATCTAACCAGCGCGAAGAATCCAGTAGCGTACACACTGAAAATCGCAAACCCTTCGTCTCCTTATATTTACAGTCGCCATGGTGCAACAACGGTGAACTGCTCTCTATGCGCGAAGCTCGGTTACGTTCTCCCCCTCCCACGTTTTTCGCGATCACGCGCCGGCGCTGTTCCACCACACCCCACGCACTTCTGCCTGTGCGACCACCTATCGCATAATTGATTAGCCATACTCGGTCCTGTCGCATCAAACGCACAAATCTTCAGACGGATTGACTGCGCGACAAATTCCATCAGTTCAAAGTTCAGTTTGAGTATGCACTCGCTGTACAGACACATAAGAAGACGTCAATACTACAAGAACCAAAATGGATGAGGATCTACGTCTGCTCGAGGTAAGGGCACTACTAAGTACTGCTGCACGAGGTTGCTAACGGTAATGCGATCCACAGCAGGAATACTGCCCAGCAATAGATCCCACACTACTGTATACGATATACTCGGATTTCGCGGGAGAGCCAAACGCGATTGACCTTACTAGACAATTGCTGGAACCCTTGAAGTTGACAGCCGAGGCAGAAGTCCTCGATTTCGACCCCTCGGGCAGCAGTGGAGGCGCTTTTCAGGGTAGCCCAGACAAGCACAGCACCGATGCTGACTCCAACGCTGAATCGTGGACCACGCAAACGGTAGCCACGGACCGCTCGACTTTCTCGAACGAATTCTCCACACTTAGCGTTAACGGACGGTCAGGGAGTTCGGAAGGGTCGTTGGAGGATGGATACTACAAAGACACCGAGCAATTCGACGTCCCGACAAAGGAGCTGTTGCTCGCCGAAACCTTCCCAGGTCTGCGGCTCGCACAGGTGACGTATACGTTGAAGAAATGCGGATACGACTACGATAAAGCGACGGATGAACTGTTGAACCAAGTCTTCTTTGACGATAGTAGGAAGAGCCCTACTGAAGAAGGTCCGATCGCGAAGGGGATTGAGGCCTTCTCAGAAGATCACCACGTCCCGCAGAAAGGCAAAAAGGGGAAGAGCAAGAAGAAGCAGAGGTTATCTCTGGAAGCAGGTACTAGCCATTTTGTCGAATCAGATGCGCCAGCAAATCGTTGGCAAAGCACAAGTCGCGACGTGGACTTCATAACATCGCGTACAGGGCTGTCGGCGAAGGCTGTGTCGTCACTTTACCACGCAAACGGAACTTCTCTTTCGGCAACTGTACTAGCGATCGTAAGGAAAGACATCGCAGCGCACAAGAAGGAAAGTCAGCCCGACGCTGCGCTAGTGCAAGACGCGATCACACTCAACGAAGCCTTTCCGTCTATGGACTTGGAGCATGCTCTTGCCATAGTACGCCTCACTGCCCCATCAACGATAAAAGCCCAGGAATTAGCAAAGTCCCTCACTCAACAACCTGCAAGCGAAACGGGCGGCAAGGGTGGCATCAAGCTCGACATACGATACGCTCCTGTCGATCTATCCGACCCTTCCGAATCCTCGAAGCTTCCTACCTTGACTCCCTCTGCCCGGCCACGTGACGCAATGTCCACGGCCGCTGCTCGAAACGAAGCTTTTGGAAAAGCATCTGGAGCCTACCGTAAAGGCAAATCCACACCACTCATGAGACAAGCAGCTGCGTACTACGCACAAGAAGGCCGTGACCTAAACGCGAATCTGAAGGCGATGAACGCAGCCGAAGCCGACGCATTCGTTTCGCAACAATCTGGTCCTACTGATCTGGATCTGCATGGCGTCACTGTGGCAGATGCAACAAGAATTGCCAAGCAACGAACGCAAGCTTGGTGGAATAACCTAGGCGAGCGGAGAATACCAGAATGGAGTGGTGCTGGGAGGAGAGGAGGGGGTGAGGCATACAGAATCATCACTGGCTTAGGCAGACACAGCGAGGGTGGAAGAGGAAAGCTAGGGCCTGCTGTGCTCAAGGCGCTAGTCAATGAAGGCTGGAAGGTAGAAGCGGAGCCTGGAGAACTATACGTTACGGGCCTGGCAAGAAGAAGATGACGTAGTTTGCATGTTTAGGCGTGATCTTGGAGCATTTCAGCAATGTATCGGGCTCGACGTTTTTTGGAGCACACACCATAACATCACCATACCACTAGCGTTTTGTCGTGATTTAGCAAAGCGCTGTAATTGATTGCGATCGACTAAGGGATCAAAAGGACTTCTGAAAATACAAGACTTTTGGCCCTCACACGTTGTTCTTTCTAACAACCAGAACCAATTTCCGATGCTATCGACGCAGAATTCATTTAGTATATACTTTTGAAATATCGAACAAATCAGGTACGGAACGAGGCTTTGTTATCGTAGCGCGAGGATTCTGATCGGCTCAACGCCCTTGGCTACGACTCAGAGAGGTCAATCAAACTTGAGCCATGGGAATACATCCCGACGACGCAATTCGACGTTGGAATATATGTGGTATCATCTCACGTCTATGGTATTCTTCCATGGTGTGAGACCACGAAGTTGGGTGATCGAATGGTGAAATGTCTGTGTAATCACTGTCGAGCTCTCTACTGAGCTGTGTGGCCTATGCTAGGCAAACGCATAGGCACGTGCACCACAGGTACAAGTCCCTGCCGTCACACATGTTTTGAGTTTCGTAGTTTCTCCAAGGCCTCAATCACTTCCGATCTCGACGCTGTGCCACCGAGATTTCGCAGGGCGTGCAGAGCAGCTAGATGGTCCGACTCATTGCATGCCCCGGTAGCGTCACTTATGGTAGTGACGGCGAAGTCCAGTTGATAGCCTTGCGAAGCTGCCGTCCTTGTAATAGAAGCCGTTCTGCATATCGACCACTATGAGCGCTGGACTGGAGTCGAACTGGGTCATTATAGAAGGTCTTTTTGGAGGAAATCGGTCTTCAGGTCTTGCTTATTGCGCCAGGTGAAGTGCTACGGCCTCCCTACCCTTGAGGCTAGCGGCGCGCTAAACATTCAAGCTTCGCTGGACTCCACTCGCCGTCCGCTGTCCTCATCTTTGTCACTTCTCCCTCAAACTAAATCGATCCCGAAACGTTCAACAACATGTCAAAAACGCTCTCGCACATCGTCTGTCACAGTTGTAAGGCCGAACCTTAGATCTGCCTTAGTTTCAAAACCAAAACACACGTTTTTAACCGGAGAAATAACGCGCCAAGCTGTCGTTTCACGGGAGCTGCGACAGAAACAGCAACACCATTATTTGGAAGCAACGTCAACGGTTGATTATGAGCACGTAGAGGAATACCAGATCATCACGTTTGTTACGATACCATTGAGCGCGAGAGGGATACCGCTCTCGTTTGAATCCAGGAGTCAACACGGTGTGCGGTCGTCCCATAGGGATCTCATGCTACGCCAAGACCCAGCGTACGGTTGAGCTCCAGGTCGCACATGGAACAAGCAATCACGTGTTTTGTATAATGCGGGGACCCAGTTACATGACCAGTGTTTCGCCTTTCTCACATCGAAGTTGCAGACTACGGCAGAGTAAGCTCGCGCAACAGCATGATGGCCTCAGGGCATGCAATACTTCCTGCACGCATTGCTACAGCCTCACACTTACCACCATGATCGACAAAACGATCTGCTGGAGGGCCAGAACACGTCAGCTGTTTGATACCGGACGTCCTCTCCCCGATCGGGCCTTTCCCCATGGGTGATGATATATAGAGGTAATGTCTTGCCTAATCATGGAATCATTCTTCAGTTCGATACTTGTTGAACATCTCAGTCCTTGTTCTCTACTTCTCCTCATCAACTTCCCTTGTACATATCGCTGCTAGTCGGCTTTAATTTCTCCACACACTCTCTATACACTTCACTGCCGGGCAGTTCATCTCAATCTTTCTCAACTATCAACATGAAATTCGACTCCTCCATTCTCATCGCCTCTTTGGCTGCCTCCGCTGTTGCGGCTCCGGCTCCTTTCACCAACGCTGGTCTTGGAAAGCGATGGGTTGACACCACTGGTGGACAGAAGATGCCCGCACACTTCGTCTCCACCGTCCGCAAGCTTTCCACCGAAAAGCTCAAGACCAAGCGTCAGCTTGACCAACTCCTCGGTGGATTGACTGGAGGAGCCGGCGGAGCAGGAGGTGCCGCTGGCGGTGCTGGCGGCGCTGGAGGACTTGGAGACCTCCTTGGCGGCCTTACTGGCGGTGCGGGTGGCGGCAACGCAGCAGGTGGAGCTGCGGGTGGAGCAGCAGGCGGAGCTGGAGGTCTTGGTGACCTTCTTGGTGGACTGATGGGCGGCGGCGCTGCTGGTGGCAACGCTGCTACTGCTGGAGCTGCCAACACTGCCGGCGCTGCTAACACTGCCGGTACTGCCAACACTGCTGCTGCCGGCGCCGCGAACGGCAACGGCAAGGGCAAGGGAAAGGGTAAGGGTAAGGGCAACAAGGGTGCCGCTGGTGCCAACGTAAGTACTTATCATTTCGAACTTTTCACGCATGCTAACTCTCTCCAGGGCGCCGCCAACAACGGCACAGCCGCAGCAGGTGGTAGCACTGGTGCTAATGGTCAGGCTGGAAACGGCCAGGCTAACCTTCCCACTGCCGGTAAGTTGTCTAAGATTTCATGACCTCAAGCATAGACACTGACACATTCTAGGTGCTGGTCAAGGCCAACAGGCCGCCGGAGCTGCCACTCCCCCTACTCCTCCCACTGCTGGTCTCGCTGGTAACGCAGCACCCCCGGCACCCCCAGCTCCTCCTGCCAACGGTGCTGCCCCTCCCGCCCCTCCCGCCCCTCTTGCAAGCGGTGCTGCCCCTCCTGCTCCCCCAGCTGGTGGAGCTGCTCTTCCCGTTCCTGGCCAGCAGACTGGTACTGGTGCTGCAGGAACTGGCTCAACAGGAACTGGCTCTGCTACTGGTGTTCAGCAAGGAACTGGTGCTGCGGGTACTGGCTCTACTACTGGAACTCAGCAAGGAACCGGCCAGCTTACCCAGGGTGGCTCGGCCGGTACTGGCGCTGGACAGTCTACCACTGGCTCCACTACTGGGACTGGTGCGGCCACTGGCAACGGTGCTACTGGTAACACTGGTGCTAACACTGGCGCTACTTCCAACACTGGTGCTACTTCCAACACTGGTGCCACTGGCGCTACCGGTGCTTCTTCCAGCACTGGCGCTTCTACTGGAGCTTCCAACGGAGCTTCTGGCAACGGAAAGGCCTCAGGCAGCAAGAGCCAGTCTGCTGCTGACGCCGACTCCGCTCTCGCCGATTCCCAAGAGGAGGACTAGATCAATACTATGGCGAGTAGTTTGTTGGCACACATACCTTCGAAATGCAGGATGTGAGGAAATGAGACGATTGTACCGCAACAAGGTATTTGGTTTGGCTATGTAATGATAGAGACTGGAATAGTTTGGGGCTCACGATCATTTAACGGATAATGCTATTTACATTTAACGCGGAGTCTTTTGTCGTTAGGGATCTTGAGAGAAAGGTACTTGCAAACAGCAAATACACGATATACATACGTTTTGACCATTAGCATTTTTGGATAACACTCCCTTAATTTGTATGCGTGTAGTGATGTCATTGGTCAGCTTTGTGGCTGCAGCCTGATCCCAGTGAGGCAGTGCAGAAACTTGGCTGGGTCAACCTCCAACTTCCTATACCTTGCTGCAGTCCAGGTTTAACGATACATCCTCTCTCTGTTCAATATAGTCACAGAACCCCCATCCAGCAACCTCCGTCAATGCATCATGACTACTCACATATTTCATGAACAATTTCCGCTTCCATCGGACGAGAAGAGTATCAGAGTACTCTGCATACAACCGGGTGTCAGAGGTACTACAATCGAAGCTTCAATATGCAAGATAGATCTCAATGATCCAGAACGAGTGCCATACACTGCTCTCTCATATACATGGGGCAATGCTGCGATTGTCAACCATGTCCTGGTCAACAACGAGAAGATAGGAGTTGGAGCAAATTTGTTTCAGGCACTGCAGGACATCCGCTCCCCCGATGAATCGATCGTCATTTGGGTGGATGCCATTTGCATCGATCAAACGGACAACATTGAGAAGTCTCACCAAGTATCGCATATGGGCCTGGTTTATAAATTGTGCGAACAAGTGTACATCTGGCTTGGTTCTCCAGAAGACTCCGATCCGGTGGGAAGCAACCCTTTCGCGCTTGTGGAACATTTCGCAGCCGACAAGCATTTCTATGAACTCCCAGGCTATCATAAAGACCAATCCGCTAATACCTGGAAATTGGACACCAACAACGCAGAGTTCATTTCCATTTGGGAAGGATTTGGACTTCTTGCTAGAAGTCCATGGTGGCACAGGGCTTGGACGGTACAGGAGGCCATTCTACCAGATCAAGTGGTCGTCACGTATGATACATGGAGAAACCCCTGGAAGAGTTTCGAATTGTTTCGGAAAAACCTGCAGAACAAGTTTCCTAGTCATGCCTCCGGTTGCTGTTACGACGCTTATCAGTCGATCAGCGTGAGTGGAATGAGGGCCATGGTCCATGTAAGGGGCTACATTCAGACGTTAGAAGGATCGCGTCGTGTATTACGGGGCTTCAAGACATTTTACGAGGTCAGCTTTGCCTATATGAATCGACAATGCTCCAACCCTCTAGACAAGATATACTCTCTCCTAGGATTACCTGGCTCATCCAAAATCGAACTGTACCCAGATTACACGAAGGAAGTGCCAGAGGTGTATGTGGAGGCTTTTTGTAAGATGCTAGAAGAAACCGGGATGAGTCCTCGGTGCCTACTTGGCGAAGGATTCAATAGCGAAAGGTTCAACCTGCCTTCCTGGGTGCGTGACTTCTCTGCAGTCTTCAATCCGGCATTTCAGCTTCAACGCATCCATTCGAATTATTATCGCTACAAAGCCTGTGGAGGTCTGTCTGGGAGGCTTGAAGTGAAGGACCGGAAGCAATTACTGACGAATGGAATTCTCATCGATCGAGTAAAAGCCGTGGCCAAGTGGACATATAACTGGGAGTCGACAAACTTTGGGAAGATTCTCCACAAGTGGCGCCGCACTTGCGATAAAAATGGAGTCTCAGTTAGAACCGATGAATCAGTTGACGCCTTTGCCAGAGTTTTGTGTGGCGGCGTTATCCACCGGGAATATGGCCGCTTAGAACTGCTTGAGGAGAATGATGTCGATCTCCCCACTGATAGCGAATGGAGCCAGTTTTGGGCAACGGGCGACATAGACGCATTTGCCAGGAAGTACAGAAAAGCTTGTGTAAATTCATTGCAAGGGAGGTTACTTTATGTGACATTTTCAGGTCGTGTTGGTCTATCATTCCCAAATATCAAGGTCGGAGATGAAGTCTGGGTAATCCACGGTTCTAATGTACCGTTCATACTGCGGAGACAGTCTGAATCACCAGTACAACACCGACTGGTTGAAGAAACATACTTGCAAGGTGTAATGGATGGAAGCTGTGCTAGGGGAAATGACAGCGTAAGAGTGGTCTTAGTGTGAGCAATGCATACTTTGGTATCATCGACTTTATCCCGTGATGTTATGGTGACGCAGAACAGATAACCCATTAACAGCTTCCGTGACACGTAACATGGATACACTCTGAAACCGCAGCAGTGAGCGATACCGGAAAACAAGGCATTTACTACGCTAACTCACATCTTTCTGGTAGGGTTTGCTACAACAGTTGGCCTTCTGACAACACGATTGAACGTAGAGTTCGATAGCATCTAGTATACTCTCAGTAAATCCATAACGTGATTGGCAATGAGTGCATACTGAAAACAACGCTTTGGATATAGAACATCTACATCAGCGACAATCAAACCCAACACAACAGGCTAGTCATGAATCCCCTTACGATTCTAAAGTCTGAATTGATACAGACTGAACTACCTACACTCAGAAACACCCCCATCCCGTCCATCCCCTAACTTTACAATGCATACTAAAAACCCACGAACATCGTCGTGGTAAAGGCGTTAAATCTATGCATGTCCTAGCAAAGAAGAAAAAAAGCATAAAACTATGTCCCCTGGCGCCCCGTACGGAAAAAGCCCCAGGGTATCCCATGTTCTTCCTGCCCTACTCCTACCATGCTCCCACAATTCCATCCTCCTCATTTCCCACTAGTGTAACCGTCACTTCTACCACCACCCACTCATCCAGCAGTCTAAGAGAGGTGGAAAGCCCCCTGGCCCTCCCTTATAGCCACACTAAGCTTCTCGCGCAGAATCTCAACAGTGCTGTAATCCGGCATCTTCAGGTAATTGACGCACGTCATGACAGAAGGCAGGTAGTCATCGGATGTGAAGGGTGGTTCGCTGGGCTTGCATACAACCGTAAACATTGGCGTGAGAGCCTTGAAGCCTGTGGAAGCGTTAGTATGAATTCGTCAAGGAATAAGTAGGGAATGAACTTGCCTCCAATCGGGAGCTTGGGGCTACCGGTGATGAACTGCAAAAAGTCTCTACGCTCCTGTGCATCGAACTCGCTCATAGTAGCGAGTAGGTTGCGCACGCTCTTGCTGTCGAGGTTGTAGCCATGATCCGCTTTGATGGAATCCATAAGAGCTAAGATGAGGTTAGTAACAATAATCAACAGTTGGATGCTGGGAAACTTACTCTCTAGCGACCAATCCTCATCTGTCCGGCCGAACAGCATGACTAGCTCATCTGGGGTGAACGCCTTGAGAGCAGAGTATGGGAAGACCTCTGTGAAGCCTGCGCGGAAAGCGTCGGCTTGCCGCTGTACACCGGAGCCAAGCGTGAAGTCAATAACCTTCTCCACATACGTGTCGACATTCTCGATTGTGACTGGTGTGTCCGCACCATTCGAGATAAGCTCGATCGAATCATAGCCTGGAAGTGTAAAGTCCAGAGCTAGATCTTCTACCCGGCAGTCTTGGATGACTATGTCTTGCAGGGCTGCGGACTTTGCTGTTGCGCTCATGTCGTCGTTGTCGACCTTCTTCTTCGCATCGGCAAACTGCTTGAGGAGTAGCAGAGACTTGGCTAGATCTTCATCAACAGCCTTAATGGCTCCAAGAGAGGGTGCAACCGCTGCGCTAGTGCCGTCGCTGATGCGGAAGAAGGTCGGGTTGAAAGAGACGTCGATAATGCGAGAGTCCAGCATAGAGCGGGCAACGAATTTACCCAAGATCTTGAAAAGCTCAAGACGCTTCTCGCCATTCTCGGTGCTCGCTTCCTCAGCGCTCATAGGAGCCGGGTAGAGACCTCGCTTACCGAAAGCATATTCGTCACTGTCGTTGGACTCGTTCTCTCGCCAGAGCTTCAATTTCTTCTTCGAGAACTCACGCGACACAGTGGAGTAAAACTCCAGTGTTGGCCCTAGACCGGTTCCAACTTCCTCAAAGTACTCCACTTCCAGGACACTGGCAGAATGTCCATAGAGCTGCATCACTTTCATCGCAGATTCCAGGATCCGGGATCTAGAAATGCGGACCTTCTGGCGTTGGAGGCGACCCAAGAATGGCCGCTCGTCCCTATGTCGACTATCACGTGAGTCGCTCGTGGGCTGCGAGTTCTGCCATCGTGTCATCGACCGTGAGTAGCCGAACGAGGTGGACTGTAAGAAGAGATGGCGTGTCTCGAATGGGAACAGGAATGGGTAGAAACGTGCCAGATCCTCGCTCCAGCTAGGGAGACAGTTACTCGCTACCACAAGAGGCTCTTCCAGCTGACGGTTCAGTTTCGCCGTAAGCTTCGTGTTGACAAACTGTGAGAGTGGCTCGGCATTCAGCTTGACTTGTTCCTTGTTCGCGAGCAGAATGTCGTCAAGGTGCGAGTTCAGCCCGTGGAGTATACTTAGCAACCGCAGGATACCAGACGTCACAGGGTGTTGATCAAGTGAGGCTGGCATACCGGAGACATCCGATCGTGACTCTGGAGGCGGTGTCAAGGAGCTGGGCTCGCTTGGTGGAGGGCCCTGGACCCGCTTAAACTTGATAGTATGAATGCCATTCCAAACAGAGCGATGTGATCCATCTTGTGGCTGAGCTTGACTGAAGTGCACAGCGCGGTAGATTGTCGTCTCATTTGAAAGTGGCTGATCATTCACGCTAAACTCGATGTGCCAGTCTTGCGGGGTTGATTGCACAGCGGCAGCATATGAAAGCGCACTTGCCGCACCGCCCAACTGTTGGCGCATAGCGGCTGAGCTTTGAAGTAGCGCGGACAAACGGGATGATGGTGTTCGGTTCTCAGCAGGTGGTTTTGCCAACGGCGTGTTTTGCACCGGTGTGGCGATCCTGGTGCCATCCTCTTCCCGAGCAGTGGCTTGCCCTGTTGATGCAACTTCCACACTAACAGCTGATGGATCTGGCATGTCCTCGTCCAGCTCATCGTCCAGCTCGTCAACAATAGCATTCAAGGCGCTGTCCTCGTCCATGGAATCTCCGTCAGAGAGCTGCGCTTCATCAGCGCATTCGACTGGATCTTGGCTGCTTTGCGATTGTGCCTTGGCTGGAGGTGGTGGCGGAGGTGGAGGAAGCTGATTCTGTTGACGCCTACTGGATCGCCGGGACTTCTCTCGGGTAGCTGAGCTCGGTCCTGGTTGGGGTGAATCAGTCGGAGCACCCTTGGATCGTGAAGACTTCTTCAAAGCACGATTTGCTGTGCCAGAAGGGGTGTGCGGTGGTGGAGGCGCACGTCCTTCAGACAGAGCTTGAGCATACATGGCCTCAAACTGATCCCTAGAGGGAAACTGGTCCCGAGACTTGGACGGTCGTGGTCGATCCGCCAGGCTAATGCGAGGTCGAAGGTAGTCGTCCAAGGCTTTGAATGTTGCGATGGCATGAATGGAAACCATGATGTTCCTGTATGTCTTTGGAATGCCTGACTCGTCATCGGCGACAAGCTTGAGCCTGAGCTGCTTTGCGAGCATTGAAGTCGCGCTTCCTCGACTATCGTACATGTTCTGGTGAACGGTAATCACGTCGAAGTGTTCAGACCTACTGAGCAAATCTTGGAGCTTGTGGACCAACACACTAAAAGGCGTAGCTGGAGATGCAGTGCTCGCGGTCTTGATCTTGCTCTGGCTACTACCTCCCATAAAGGCTTCCAAGAAGATAGGCCTGGGATCAACATTCTTGTTCGTTGTAGGGGTCGAAAACAGCTCCAACAACACTTCCACAATTTTTGAGGTCTTGAGCTCGTAGCTTGTAATGCTCTCCAAAGCATCACCTTCGAAATAAGAAGCCAGTCGAGTAAACAGGGTCATGCAGTCGCTTGCGTTACCATCAGCAACGCACTCCTTGATCTTTTCAGCGAGCGATTTTAGGTCATCTAGGACCGCCGAAGCTTTGTCGCGTATAGGCTTATCGGAGTCCTTCTCGTGAGCCTCAATGAACTTCTTGGCACGCAGCGTGATGATATCTTCGACGTTGGGCATCGGTGGTGGTTCCCGCTCGTCAGAAGATGATGAAGAATCCGACTCGTCATCCTCGTCCCGGTTGTGGCTGCTCTCGTTTTGTTCGTCATCCGGGTCCACGTCCTCTCCATCGTCAGATTGCATTTCCACATCCACGCCTTCGCTCGAATGCGGCTCGACCTCCTGCTCACCAGAGGAGACAGTGCTAGCGCCTGATTCAGCTGCCGCTTCAACCTCAACTGCTGGTTTCGAGTCCTTAGGCTTGGTTTCCAGTGCCTTGCATGGGCGATTTGCCAGTTGTGAGATCTCGGAGATGACGCCCTCACGATAGAACTGGTATCGATAAATGGGCTCCAGTCGCTTAAGTAGCAGTTCAGCAGCCTGCAATGCATAGGTCACTAAAGATGGATGATCTTGCTGGGTAAAGATTGATGCCAAGTGTGAAGCGTATGGAACTGGCCGTAGGGCTTCCTCTAGAATATCGGTGTCCAGATTTGACAGCATTTTGAGATGTGCGGTGAGCACCTTCTGCCGAACACTGAGGTTGACGGTGCTCGAGTAAGCATCTGTCAAAGTCGGCAGAAGAATCACAGCGAAGCGCTTAACCTCTGCTTTGCAATCTTCCAGCAGCTCAACGCGCTTCTCGTTCGCAGTCTTCTTGTTCGTAGATGAGAGCGGAAGAAGATCGTCGCCTGGGTAACCCGCATCGAAGAGATCGTCAAGGTAAGTCAGGCCATCGGTTGAGACATCAGGGAGCAGTTCACAAATGACATTCAACGTCTCGAATACCTGGTCCTTGGGCCGATGAATCAGAGCTTGCATGATGACCACCGAGTCGATTTTCGCTGCGACGTCTTCAGTGCCGCTAGGAGGTGAAACACCAGTGAGGATCTGATATAGAGTATCGACCACGTTCGTCTTTAAAAGCTCAGCTGACAGACGTGGGCTCGCCTTTGCCGTATAAGCGAGAACTTGAAGGAACATGGTGTGAATACTGGGACCAATAAGGTTTGTACTACCTGGGAGCAGAAGTCGCAGGATCGCCTTAAGAAGTCCTGGGCTAACCAGCTCCTCCAGCTTGCTCTCCTGCTGTCTGAAGCTCTGAACGATCCTTGATACACAGATGCAGCCTTGCTCTACGACTTTCTGATCGTTGTTGTTCAGAATGTTTTCGAGGATGGGCATGACATCGCGCACGACTGGGAAGGAATCCTCTGGGATGTTTCGACAGCAGTTGGCGGCTGTTGTGACAGCTGTTCGCTGGGTGCTTGTGGCGAAGAAATCGAGGAACGTCAGGCACGCTGTGAGACCGCCTTCCCGTACAATGACTCCCGGAAATTCGACGGAGATCTTCTCCAATGTGCTCAGACATTGCTCTGCCAGGTCAATAAAGTTAATCTCGAGCAACTTTGAGCAGAGAACAGGCACGGCGCCACCGTAAACGACGTTGGCGGTCGCTTGAGGCAGAGCTTCCATCAAATTGGCCAAGCATCGGCAGGCGAGCAACATGAGCTCTGGATTCTCTTCCATTGTGAACTCGTTCGGCTGCATGAGCCTAACCAACTCCTTGACATAGGCATCGGGGGAGAAATGGCCAGCCAGGTTGTCTTCGGTAGAGATGAGGAGTACTTCGGACAGCTCTTGCAACGCAATTAGCTGTATGGACATGTCTGGCGACCGTAGTTGATCCAAGATGCCCCGCAGGCGCTGTGTTGTGCCCGCCATCATGCCGGTAAGCTGCCTGAGCGCAGAGAGGCTGTGTGAGTTGCGTCCAAGGAAGCCACTGGTGAAGGGATCATCATCATCGTCGTCGTCGTCGTCGTCGTCGTCGTCGTCATCGTATCGCTCTCCGTGTTCGTCGCCGTTCTCGTCGTCGCTGGTATGGTCCTCGCCAGACTGGCGCGTCTCCTCTTCAGCGTTATTTGCGGGTGCGTCGTCCATGCTTGTATCGTCTTCGGCCTTGTTCGACTTTCGCGAGCTTCGTCGGGATGTGGAAGGAGTATCGGCGTCTTGCGCGGCGCTAGAGGGTTTGCTCTTGCGGCCACTCTTGGATCGTTTCGAGGGTTGTGGCGTCGACTTCTCGTCGATAGGATCTGATGGTGGGCTGTCTTTAGTCAGCGCATACTCTGGCGTTGGAGCGGCTGGCACAGACCCAGATGAAGACATGACTGCTTTGCCTTTAGCTTTCTTGGCCTTGGTTGCAGGTGGAGCGGGCGGGTCTTGAGCGTCGACTTTGGTTCGCTTGTTGCGAGCACCGCGTTTCGGTTGTGGTTCTGCGTTGTCCAGTTGGTCTGGGCTGGGATCTCGCGCTGAAGTCTTCCTCTTGCGTGAAGAAGCTGGTGCGGGCGGCGGGAGGGCTGCGGGTGGGGGAGGTGCGGGCGGTGAAATGTCGTTGGTGTTGGCGGGTTGGCGCCTTTGCGAGCGAGTGACTCTGGACGACATGAGATTGTGAATACAGGCTTGTGAAATCGAGATGCGCGCAGACTGTGGCCCCGGTGGGTGCAGCACTTCTGTTTCGGCAAAGCAACGTGAGACTTGGTTGAGAACCACAGCAGTTGATGGTGTTGAACCGTGGGGTGGAAGAAAACTGCAGCGGCCAAGGGTCGAGTAGGAAGGTATTTACCTTTCACGAGGTCCTCTGGATGCCATCAAGGACGCGCCATTAGGCGTGCTCAAGCGAGTGCGGTAGGTGCAAACACAGGGAAGGCGTTGGTGGCGGTCAGGGCGGTCGGTGGAATCAAACAGAGCAAACGAGTGTATTGCTCTGGTAGTGTGATGGGTAATAGAAAGAGATGGTAATACTGTAGTGACGCTGGCGAATGCTAGACGTCGATACCCGCCTGCATGCCAGAGGGAGCTAATTACGTGACCTGACTAGCGCCTTTGCTGTTATCGATAGAGGGTCGCAGTCACCGTATCAAGTATGACCTGCGCCTGCCTGCCAGTACTCACCATGAGTATCTACTATACGCGTGTTTTGTTGCACTGTCGCAGTGCCAGCGGTGAATGGCTGATGGACGGTTGAATTCCTGAACACGCGTGCATGGCCTCTCACCAGCCTGTCTGGCAATTACGGTCTTCCATTGTGAATTCTGGTTATCCAACCCGACTGGGTTGGGACGAAAGCATTGAGGCTGAATCATCTTCCAAGGTTCGAGTGCGTGTGGAGGAAGCAGTGCGCACGTCACTGTTGGATACGTTGTTATCAGGACCCCCCAGTGAGTGGTGTATGGCCGCACACATTGGGCTGAGAAGTTTCGTCACGACTTCTAGGCTATGGAGTCTTCCCAAATTGTTCGATTCATCACGCCAACATTCAGTATGCTTCATAGCATAGGTACATGGTAAACTCGATTCACTTTTGGGTCATGTTAGCCTACAGCGACTCTGTCCTCCGACTTCGCTTCAGGGTTCCCTAGTGAGTAATCAGCCCGTTTCCAGTCATCTCTAGCGCCTACAGTTGCAAGTCAGGGTCGGCGTAACTCAGTTCCAAGACGAGCAATCGCGTCCGCTTTAGGGCCAAGCATTCTGATTGTTCAGCATACGGATCCTAGGCCCAAGAAGACTAATTCGAAGACACAACCGGGTACCTGTGGGGTCGGGGAAATGCCGACACGCCCACGTGAGGTCTCCCACTTCTCCTCGAGCAGTCTGCAGACATGGCTTGCCATTTGGCGAATGTTCGGATGCAAAAGGCGTTTCATATGCGGGCGCCACACAAAGTTTGCGGCTCAGGTTGGCTGGAGCGCCGGAGTTATGGGACGGCGAGAAGTGCGGTTGCAGGCAAAAAGAGGAACCCTGGGCAGCCCCGCCGCCCGCGTTCCAGCGTCTCGACGGCCGCCTAGAAGCAAACGTAAAATGGTACAAGATGCCCCCTCCTCCACGGCCGGATTGCGCTGTGCACCTATTTCCCTCTATCCGACCCAGGCATATCCCACCTTTGCAGTCTCATCTAGCCCGTCTTGTTGCGCCCACTGCCTGAAAACATAGTTCCATCGGGTGTCGCCTCGCTGCCCCCGCGTCATAACAAGGCTCCTATCGACTCACTTCTTACTACTGCCTAGTCTCTCAGTAGTCTCCCGGTGACCCCGTTTATCGCGGTATTCGTAAGCCTTTCACTCATAAATGCTCCCCTCCCGCCGGCAATTGACCTTGCCTTTTAGAAATATAACGCACATCCTACCTGTCGCCGCGACCCCACCCCGCCGTTACCTCCGCAGTTCACCACTACATAGCCGGCCACTCACCCCTCCGAGGTCACCCCTCGCTATCCGCCCGCGCATCGCAACAAGTAAAATCGCTGTCGCCGCCATGTCCTCGACAGATAACCGCGACATCCTGCTCGACGCCGGAATACCCAACGTCGAAGCCATGTCGCTCGACAACTACACGTTCCCAAAGGAGCGATTGAAGAAGACTCTCTCAAATCCCAACAAGCAACCCCTCGTACTCGTATCATGCGGTTCCTTTTCACCACCAACCAACCTACACCTGCGCATGTTTGAAGAGGCAGCCGACTACTGCGAGTTTGAAACCGAATATGAGGTCGTAGGCGGATTCTTCAGCCCCGTCGGCGACGCATACAAGAAAGCCGGGCTGGCTTCCGCACAACACCGAATCAATATGACGAGGATCGCTGTACAGGACAGCTCGAAGTGGATTGGAGTTGACCCATGGGAGCCGCTACACAAGGAGTATCTCCCAACCGTCAAGGTGCTTGACCACTTCGACCATGAACTCAACGAGGTTATGGGAGGCATTGCGACCGAGGACGGCCAGAAGAAAACTATCCATGTCGCGCTGCTCGCAGGCGCCGACCTCATCCAGACCATGAGCACACCCGGCCTGTGGGCTCGCGAGGATCTGAGCAGGATCCTGGGACACTATGGCGCCTTCATTCTCGAGCGCAGTGGTACCGATATTGGTGTGTTGAATCTAAAGCATAGTGCTCTACAACCACTAACATGTACAGACGACGCGCTCGTACAACTCCAGCAGTGGAGGCAGAACATCCGCGTGATCCCGCAACTCATTCAGAACGATGTTTCCTCCACCAAGATCCGTCTCTTCCGTAAGAGGGGTAAGAGCATCCGCTACTACATCCCGGACAAGGTGGTCGACTACATCTACGAACACGGTCTCTACAGCGACGACGAGAAGAAGGCAGCAGACAAGGGCAAAGAGACAGCATCTGCCGACGCTCCTGGATCTTCGCAGAGCGTTTCCGCTTCTTGAACGACTTCAACTACGGATCTGCGATGATCCCTTCGCGCACTGAGAATCGCATGTACCACCACTTCCGACAGGACTGCCGCGCCGCGTGGTGCGGTCAACGCTAGTCCATAATTACGCTTGGGTGGCAATCTGAATTGGCATTGTAGAGACGGTACTCTCATTACACCGTCACGATCACCTAAATGCCGGCTTATTAGAGAGGCACGGGTGGGCCTCCACAGGCTTGATTGGCCGAAAAGGGTAAAGGGCTGCATAAACCCTCATGACCAACGGCGCATTGTTTTTGTACATTTCTAGCTATGATACCACACACATATTCAACAATGCATGATGATAATTTTTCAACCCACATTTGCAATGTCCACGGAGCGTGGAAGTGCACACAGCAACTTGCTAATCATGACAGGGGCAGTGATGTCATTCAGAAGCGAGGCCGCGGCTGCGTGGGCAGATCTTCCCTGCCGTTGCTAATCTTCGGGGCAGGGTCTTCACGGCTTTGTCCAGATATGATATTCCCGGATGACGTTATGGCATTTTTCATGAAATGCCATCCAGCATGCAACATGTCCCGGTGTCCTAAGTAAAGTCTCGTGCAGTTTGTTTGTGTTCGTGGCATAGCCACAGAGGCATACGCAGCCTTTCTACTACCAAGTATCCAAGTATTAGCTGAGAGCATCGTCACCGTGATACCCGCCTTGTCAAACATCAATAACATTTACACAAGGCCGATTCCTCGTCTTATGTCCAAGTTTGTTGCGCTTTCCAAGGTCGCTATCCAAGCGGCTTGTGGCGCCCAGTGCTCGGCCACGTCAGGCACGCTATCAACACCACGTCTCCACAGCAACGACACCAACATCCCAGCAAGCCCAACCTCGTGCATGTGCCCAGCCGCTGATTATACATATTCGCTACCGATATTCACATGCGCCCGAGAGCTGGCGAAGACCATTGAGCGTGTTATTCTTCCTTTCGTGCTTTTTCAGGCGTTCTATCAAGTGCATGCTAGCCCCTCGTTTCTACACCGCGCTTTCGCTACACTGCTATAACCACCACCACCAACACCATTCTTTCCAATGAGCGACCGCGAGCGTGACCCGTCGCGCAGACGACCACAAGGCGACCAACGACGACGACGCAGGGAATCTCAGGGCGACGTAGACCCTGAACGACGAAGACGGAGAGAATCCCGAGGTGAACACACCGTTTACGACCAGGAGGGAAGGCGGAGAAAAGGACACAGGGCGACAGACTCCTCAGGCGACCTACTTCCAAAGCCACGAAGACCCTCGAGGCATCAGAGCGACACAGAGCAGGAATCCCCGGCCCCACGTCAAGCACGAGGCTCGCGGCGTAATTCTAGGTCAAAGGGCAGTGGAAGTGGGAGTCGAGGCTCAGCCCCTCTCAGTCTTGATGCGATAGCGAAGCTCGACAAGAGTAATGCGAAGAAGGCTGGAGGTTGGGGAGGCTACGACTATGACGACGAATACTTGAAGGAAGTCAGAAGGAAAGAAAAGAACTTGGAGAAGGAGAGATTGAAGGAGGAGCGAGAAGAGAAGAGGCGAGAACAAAAAGAACAGGAGGCCAGACGACGCGCTGCAGAGAGCGATGCCGCTCTGCTCGAAGAGAAGGCTAGGAAACGGCGGGAAGAAAGGCGGAAGGCTGCTGCGCTGAAGCAAAGTCAGACCGATGATGAGCTCGAGAGAACGAGAGGCACATATACAGAAGATGAACGAGAGGAAAGAAGACGCAGGCAAGAGCCCAAATACACACCGTCGGAAGCTGAGGAGCGAAGGGAACGGAGACGGAAGGAGAAGCAATACCGCACAGAGCAGAAGAAGCGTCGCGTTATCAGTGGACCTTTGGCTGAAGAGGGCCGCATCGACGATGACGATTCCGAGTACCGATACATGATGGAGAAGCGCGGAGGCGCGGGCAGCGGTCCACCAACAGTATACACAGAGGAGGAGCTGGCACGGAGGAAGAAGAACAAAAAGCGTATAATATTCGCAATAGTCGCCGTTGTGGTACTCCTCGCTATCATCATACCTGTAGCTGTCCTGCATTCGAGCAAAGGAAGCAAGAACGACGAGACAGGCGAAGGGACCTCATCCGCTGCCACCTCGACGGGGCCAAACAAAGACAACCTAGCTGGGAAGGACCGAAATAGCGTGCCGGAAGCAGATCGAGGCGGCATCCTGGATCCATGGGCATGGTACGACACCCAGGATTTCAACGTTACCTACACCAACGAACTCGTCGGTGGTTTACCCATCATCGGTCTCAACTCCACTTGGGACGATGACGTCCAAGCAAACCCTTCTGTACCGAAGCTCTCAGACTCGTTCGAATATGGCAAGACGCCTATACGTGGCGTAAACGTCGGTGGCTGGCTCAACCTCGAACCCTTCATCACTCCTTCCTACTTCTCTCAGTATGGATCCAAAGACAATGTAGTAGACGAATGGACGTTCCTCAGCAAGCTTGGACCTGCGAAGGCTAAAGACACGTTAGAAAAACACTACTCCACCTTCATCACCAAGCAGACCTTTGCTGAGATCAGGGAGGCTGGCATGGACCATGTTCGCTTCCCCTTCGGCTATTGGATGGTGAGGACCTACGACGACGATGTCTACGTACCTCAGGTATCATGGCGCTACCTTTTGCGTGGTATCGAGTACTGTCGCCAAAACGGACTACGCGTGAATCTTGATCTTCACGGCGCACCAGGTAGTCAGAATGGCTGGAACCACTCCGGCCGTCAAGGCCAGATCAACTGGCTGAATGGCACAGACGGTGACAAGAACGGCCAACGCACACTAGACGTCCATCACCAGCTCTCCGTCTTCTTCGCGCAAGACCGCTACAAGAATGTAGTAACCATGTACGGTCTCGTCAACGAGCCACGCAACGTGGAACTCGACACCGACAAAGTCGTCGCCTGGACGCAAAAGGCCATTGACCAAATTCGCGCCGACGGCATAAAGGGCATCATAATCTTTGGCGATGGCTTCATGGGCCTCGACAATTGGCAGGGTAAGCTCCAAGGCAACGACGACCTCCTCCTCGACGTGCACCAATATGTCATCTTCAACACGGACCAAATCAAGCTCAAGCACCGAGACAAGCTGAACTTTGCCTGCGAAGCATGGACTCAGCAGTCCAAGCGCTCCATGGACAAGAAGACCGGTTTCGGTCCCACCATGTGCGGAGAATGGTCCCAAGCAGACACAGACTGCACGCAGTACATCAACAATGTGAATACCGGTACACGCTGGGAAGGCACTCTGCAAGCCTCGGACAAGTCGGGTGCAGTACTCGCCCCGCAATGTCCGCTCGAATCCTCCCAGTGCTCCTGCGACCAGGCCAACGCCGACCCCGGCAGTTACTCTGACGAATACAAAAAGTGGCTGTACCAGTTTGCTATCGGCCAGATGGATGCTTTTGAAGCTGGCTGGGGCTGGTTCTACTGGACGTGGGAGACGGAGAAGAGTACGCAGTGGAGTTATAGGCGGGGGCGCGAGGCGGGCATCTTGCCGGATAAAGCGTACGAGAGGGATTGGAAGTGCCCTGGAGGTGGCGTGGAGAGCTTGGATGAGTTTGAGGGGTTGGCGGAGAACTATAGGAGGATATAGTGGAGGTGGGGACGAATGGGGTGTCGTATATGATCGTTATGTTGTGTTGTCCGGGCTTCAGCCCGTGTTCCTTTTTCTCATACAGTAATGAGGGGTGTTTGGGAGTGAGGGAGGTTATGAAGCATGATTGTCGGTGTTGTTACGAAGTTGAACATAGCATGTGCTCATGCATTTCATGGCGTTGGTTACAGGTTCCATCAATCCAGCACACATCTTTTCGCGCACTTCTTTATCATCGATTAGATTTATGTCCCTAGAACAAACGTGGCAGCTTCGTGGCAACTGAAATCTGGGTAACTTGAATTGAGATGAATTGGTCTCCTTTGCGAAAGACGATCCCTCAGGATTTAAACGTCGTCAGCTTCTGTTACATATTTCATATCCCGAGGTAGCCGCTGAATCAGCGAGCCTGAACGTCTTGATGAACACGAACGAAAGTCCCCACATCTCATCTTACCGACTAAGATCTGAGCTTTGCACAAGGCCACCCACACCTGCGCCTCATTACCACCAATACTGAGTGCCTAACTCCCTATTTTTATGTCTTCACAGTTCCTAGTACGCACCGTTCAACTCTCTTTTTAATGTGACGATCTCGACGTTTACCATCGGGGCTGCTTCCAAGTGTTAGGATTACATACACGGACATCGCCACGTCATGCTCGCACGACACGTTGTTATTGCGATTGGCAGGAGACATCGCACAACGCAAGTCGCTATTTTAAGGCGGACCGAGCGGAGTCATTGGGGACGTACCACCCTGGGGGAGATCATGAACAGTGAGCGAAGCGGTGTCGAGAAGGAGGCGGCTGTGTGGGTATCGTGAGATAAGGCGAGACATGTTTATATCGTAGGTGTGCTGCGTCTTCTTCATGTTTTGCTATCTCCATTCTCATCGTTCTTTCCTATACAATTGAACGATACCGTAATTCATATTTTCCAACATCTGATCGTGACCTGGAACATCTTACCATGTCGTTACCCATCAAAAGTCATCATATTTCCCCCCGAAACTCCATCTTCGAGAACGATGCCCAAAAGCGCGGTTTCATCGTCGTCATCGTCCTCTCTGTCCTCGCTACTGTTGGCATGTTCTGTCTCATCATCAGTCTGGTCATATGCAAGAACAAACGCGATCGAAAGAACAAAGCGGCAATCGTGAATGCCGAGATGCGTATGCCTGGGTCTAAGAGCAGGTATCGAAAGCTGGAAGACGAGGAAGAAGCAGAAGGTGGAGTTTGGAGCGTAGAGATGGATGATAGACGGCCGACTGCGTACAAAGATGGACAGCAGTACGGACAGGTATGTGGATTATGAGATGGAGGGGAAAGCATGAGACGATGGGACTAACTCGGATGTTAGGTTGACGTCGATGTGCCACATCCAGAGACTGCGTACAAGTGACCTCGTCCTATCCGGCTCGGCATGAGACCACAACAATCAACGCGGTACTTAGCTTGCTAGCAAGCAGGTGTAGAAACTCTTCACGGCATCGGATCATACACTAGCCATCATTCACCATTCGAATTAAACAATACCTCACCACCACCTCAACTCCGGACCTTGCGGCTGAATCTCGCTTTTAGATCCCGTACTGGCTAAGTGCTACTACCAGAGAGGCCTACCTCTATATCATCAGACCCTTTGAGTCATGTTTCCGTATCAAAAAGAGAAAGAGAGCGCCCGACTCTTAAGGGAAGCATTCGAGGAGAGGATGCGTATCGAACACCCCTTCAACGCGGAGCAACTACAACAATTCGACCAATTGAAGGCGCTGTTAGCAAGAGTACCCAAACTGAGTAAAGCCGATAAGGTGAAAGCGGAGGAAGCGGCCAAGGGGGAAATATGCACGGCGAAGCTCGACAAGCAAAGAGAGATGTCGGAAGAAAGGCGACTCCGCTCTTTACAAAAGAGCCACGAATCACCTGAGGACATTCAAAATCTAAGTTCTTTTGCTGTAGAAACTAAGGCTTCGCTTACACCAAATTCGCTCTTCCCACTGCCATCATCGTCGCTGTTATGGCCTCGGCCTGCACTCCAAGACCCAGTCTCATCCGCAACACCAGAAGTCACCCCCATCACACTCCCCCACCATGTTTGGGTCATCACCCAAACATCCTTCGGATCCGGCGGCACTAAGAAAACCTTCGCTCTGTGTACCACACTCCTCGCCACTGAGGCAGTCATGGCCCACCTCACTGCTGAACTTGCTAATCGCATTGTTTTGTATATCCCAGGAGGCGCGAAGGCCGCGCAAAGGACACGTTTCGATTTCCAGACGTACATCCATACAGACCATGACTTTGGCTTTCAGGCGTGCATTGGGGAAGGGGAGAAGGTTGCTATTGATGTTAAAACTACTTGGGAGGAAGGGGTGCTGTGGCAGGGGAAGATGGGCGATGGGAGAATTTTTGGGGAGGGGTTCGGGGAGGTTACTATTGAGAAAGTCAGGGCGTTTATGAAGGGGTGAGGGTGGTGATAGTCTAACAGGTATCTGTGGAAAGCTGTCATAGGAAACATGTAAACAGTAGGGGATACCTAGGATAATAAGCTAGGTAAATGACAAAACCAGAAATTCTCCGATTTCATACAAACAAGAAGGCTATAGTACACCAGGAACATTGAGATGAAAGCTAATGCTAAATCCCATCTCTTCGTATAATGTAAGGTGTTTTGACATTGTACTCTAGTCGACACTTCAAGCGTCCAGATCTTACATCAACAAGGCTTCTACTGCCCATCCCTCTCGGCAAGCATCTCCTCAATATGCTTGTTCAACCAATACCTTCCCAATATCTCCCTACTCATATCCTTTGCCCCCTTGATTTCTCCCGCACACTCCCCCGTCTTACACAAGCAGTTAAAGGGCTGAGCCATACTCCACTCCGTACTCGGATAGAAGAATGTGAGCTCATCGCCCTCCTTCAGCCCCTCTCCATCCTCCGAAACCCTTACTTCCCAGCGCTGCATGTCGAACACTAGACTGGGCTTGCAGCTGTGGTTTATGTAGACGAGGTCGCAGTTGAGCTCAATGTGGAGGTCGCGCGAAGCTTGGACAGAGGAGTATGCTACGGTGGCTGGTGTGGGGTTTGTGATGCGGGCAAAGACTGCGCCTGGGGGGAGGTTGACCAGAGAAACTGAGCGTGAGGTAAAAGCACCTGGGTTGTGTTCTACGCGGAGGAGACGGGAAAGGTCGGGTTTAACCCAAGCGGGGATTTGTGAGGTAACTGTCGAAGAAGGTGTTGTGACAGGTTTGGTAGACGATTTTCCGTTCGTGTGGGGTGTTGTAGCGGGAGGAGGGGTCGAGGTTACGGCTGCCGGAGACATGGCGGATGACGAGGAATCGAGGTTTGTAATAATGAATCTATGTGTATGGGATGAGAATTATGAGTTAATTTACTTCGTCAGTCATGTCAAGAGAGGGCATATGGCCGCTCTTTAGTACTGCTTCCCTGGAAGCCGGACGATGGGCGCAACTACACGCTTCCAGACATACTAGGGTCCACATGAAGACGCCATCTCATCCTTTGTGTGGGGATAACGCGGCTTGTTCCAGTGTCATTCCATGTAGTTCCATATTGCCGATGGGGCTTGGTGTCTCTATTCCAGCCTGCTTTGGCGGATGGAGATCCGAGGTACCTGGGTACATGTGTACCCAATTGCACGTGAGGCAAGCTTTGCCAAGTATTCGATGTATAATAGCATTACGCGCGGTAAGTCCAATTTAAGGCGGCACAGTGAGGATCAAGTGGGCTGGGGTCTGGTATATCTGTCGTCTGTCGTGCATGGTGGGGAGCTGCTAGTGACGTGGGTTGTTGAATAGCTTCCAAGTTCTCCGGCTTTACAAATAGCCTCGGCAGTGCAAAAGCACACTAAGCCTAAAACATCCCACTTAGGTAGGGACTTCTCTAGCAGTCGAGAACTCTAGAGATGTTCTAAGCTGTGCATGCGGCTCCTTGGTACGGAACTTTGGCAGACTCAAGGTTATGAGACTTGTAGCGAAAATTGATGCGTGTTATTATGGGTGTTTAATCACCTATGTACTTATAGAGGTCTTTGTCATCATCGAACATCATCCTCAACCCAGATCAACCCGCCTATTTCACGTATGTCTGCTCAACGGGCACAACGCCATTCTCGTCACCCTCGACACCCGTCGCATCTCCGCTCTGAAGGCCCATCTTACTTGTATCATATCCATTTGCGGTGAGATACTCTCTGAACTTTACGTCCTCCTGGTCGATTGTATCCTGGCCGATATGCGGAAGCAGCAACACCAGACCAGCAGCTACGAAGGCTAGAGTAGATGCGACGAAGAAAGGGTTGCGGCCTGCAGCTATTTCATCATCGCCTGCAGCCTTCTGTAACGCATCGAGAGCATAGGATCCAGCGAACGCACCGATCTTGCCTACAGCTGCTGCGATACCGTAGTATTGACCACTGTCTACATGTTAGAACCGGGGGGATTAAAAGGCGATGAAAAGACGTACCGAATTCCAGTTGCACAAGTCTTCGACGCAACCAAACCAATGTTATCACCAGGGCCAAATTCGCCTAGCGCAAGGAAAATCCCATATACCACGACGAATCCGGCAACGTTCTCGGGTTTGTTCAGCCAAGGATAGCATCCAGCCATGATGAACCCGATGATACCCTGCAGCGTTACGCCGATAAATAGCGTCTTCTTAGGGCCCATGGATGGTAAGTCTGCAACGAAAGCACCGGCAAGGCAGCCGGGCATATAGAAGAAATTGATCAGAATGTTCCACGCCAGACTCTTCCATAACGGCGCCGATTCGCCCAGTAGATTGGCCAAGATAGACGTCGCGTAGATACCGAATGAGTAGGCGCTGAAATCATAGATGAACCAGATGATACTGACAATGCTAAGCCGGAACCAGTAGTACTTGATGATAAGCAACCATGGTGTCTTCGCTTTGGCCAGAGACTCCCGCTTGAATGCCTCTGGCTCTTGTAGCTTCAACCGGAGGTAGAGCAGCGAGAGAGGTGGGATGACACCGATACCAAGACAGATACGCCAGGCGGCGCGTAGATGGTTCTCCCCAGTAGCAAGGACGACGACAGTAGCGACGATGGCGCTGATGAAGAAGGCCAGGTCAATCTGCACGTTGGTGAAGAGAATGAACCATTTGTTCCGTGTGCCTTGCTTGAGTTCGCCAGTAGATTCTGCACAACCGACGCTGCCCGCTGGGTACTCTCCACCGATACCTACCACAAGTCAGCAAATTCAACGAATGCAAACAAACACAGTTTTATGTAGCACATGCCTATTCCGAGGAAGAATCGATATACAACGAGCGCCGTCAATAGACCACTCGGACTTCCACCTGCCCCATAAGACGCCGTTCCCAGGATGGCGAAAAGTATGATGATGATGGTCGAAGTGAATAACGACCATTTTCTTGAGAAATGATCAGATGTGTACCCGAAGAACAACATCCCCACGACTGTGCCAGCAAACGTTATACTTGCGACGTTTGCTTGAGCAGAGGAGTTCGCATACGAATCTGGGTAGATAGTCTTCAGCATCGTGTTGACTGGTCCGATGATCTACAATTCCTCTATCAGCATTTCTGTTCTCACAGTTCCAGTCTTTACTCATACATAGCGGTGTTGCTTTGGGACGGGGATCGATGTTGTCGCGTTGGAGAATATCTTGTTGTCGCTTCTTGGGTCGGTTTCTGCGTACATTGTTGAGATAGCCATCGCTGAAAAGTCCAGCTCCGCATGCGATCACAGGCCATAACCTTTCCCATCTTCCTTTCTCTGTTCTCGCGACACTGCCTCTACGTTCAATATCGCCTTTCTCATCAGTCGCATTGTATAGGCCAGGCTGGACTTCTGCGGCTGAAGCCATGGTAATGTCGCGTGGGGCTCAACCAGAATGCGCTGCAGGAGGGTATTGCGTCACGATCTTCCAGCGCGGTGGAATGGTAAGAATTTCGTAGCAACAGCGACAAGCTTTCGTAGGCGAACCCTTCAAGCTTTAAGGGTTCCAAGGTTCACACCAAAACTTGATCTTACTCGCTACCCATTTGCTACCTTTGTGCCACTCACCGCAAAAGACCCTGTGATCACCTTGCTATGGGCCGTATCGGGCTTGGTGCAGACCCGAGGGGTCAACGAACCATTCACAACATGCGAAAGCTTTTCCAATACCCGAGGCGTAGGATTCGGAGGCCCACGAGCTGTTACTCGATACAGCAGGTACAATCTCCGCCGGGAATACCGATCATGAGAGGTTGGGACTGCAAAAAGTTATCAATGATTGCGCGGCCTTCGCCGCTCGGGTATTGTGGCTCTCGGGAATAGAACATCGCAGCCGCTCTTAGGTGAAGAACAGCGCGATCGGTAATTATCACTTGAAAGTCTTCGAAACCATGCTGAAAGGTGGGAATCGTGTTCAGCTTCAAGCTTTGCCATGCTTTATCTCAGGCGACCGAAGCACCTGCGCGTCACCTAAAGAGGTTAGTTGTACTGACATTGCCGACGCCACACGGAGCTTGTCCTGCAGCTGCTGGATCGAATTGGCATGTGAGCACGCGATCATCAGCATGGCATTCGATGCTCAAGACAGCAGACCCATACTGCATCCGAACATCGGAATCGATTCCATAATACTTCACTGTGTAGTTTGTAGGGGCAGGCACAATATCATATGCTGATCCAGCTTTGGGGCTACGAGTACCCGGGTTGTTCACAGCGCAGGCAAGACTTCACACCAACCGGGCCACGCAGGTGGCCTTAACGCGCTCCTCCTAGTCTCGCTCAAGAAGCGATAACAACGAGCAACAGACGCTCGGATGAACTTTCAGATCGAGCTGATAACATCCATGCTCATGCAGGTATAGATTGCGACAAGCGGAAGGAGACGAAGGAACACGAACAACAGCACCGTGCGCGATTGTGTTGAGATCCAACCCGTACGGCATCTCTACGGGAGAACTATCGGTGATTGAATCAGCAACTATCGACTCCATCTTGCGACCATATCGGACCGATACTTGTGGTTGCGGGCCGAGGAGACTTGGAAATGTGTAACAAGACCGAAGGATCCACGTGAGCAAGTTGGACCAATGCTCCATGTATGGTTTTGTTGATTAGATGACTACATTATTACATACTCATCTATGTATGTGCTGCGTACAAGAAAAGACATGTTGCATATTGCATTGCTGCAGGGTATCACGCGAAAGACATTAGCAAAGACATGTACCGATCCCTCCTCCCAAAAACAAGATGTCGTTTACTTGTTGTCAGACGTCTTGATGTGGTCAAACGGAACCGATGTTTTTTGGACCGTGGTCGTCACCTGTCCTCGTGAATTCGCCCTGTCCATCTCCATGAACCAGTCGTCGCCCTCGCTCTGCGTCAGGCTTTTTGAACTTCGGTTCTCGTTGCTCGGAATGCGGTATAGGTGTCGTAGTGAATCTTGACTGGGGCGACCGGCGAGGTCCATGCCCATTGTTCGGCCTACAGATGAGGCAGTGCTTGCTTTCCGACCTCCAAAGCCCCCAAGAGTCGGACCAATAGAGGAAGCATTGCTCGATTTATGATAATGGTTTATAGGGGATGACTTTTCCCCTGACTTCCGCGGCATTTGATCAGATATCGTTGTGATGACACCCATCTTACTATCCCCTCCAGATGATGTTATCTTTCTGTCACTAAGGCTAATGCCACCGGCATTGGAGTCGAAGCTGTCGTTTCTTGTAACATGTTCAACATGTATCTGCACTTCATTGACGACGAAAATCTTGTTGGATGCCAATGTTGCTATGGCAGGCCAGAAGATGGGTATGGAAGCTGTGATGATGGCGAAGTTGACTTCGAGGACGGCGAAGATGTACACTATGGGGGTATGGAAAGACATGTCAAGAACGGGTTCGGTACCCGCTTTGTTGACAGACATGGCGATCATGCGACCGATAGCCACGATGACCACGCTAGTGTGTTGTCAGTACGATTCCGTTTTGAAGGCACGCTGTCCACTTACACACAGCCTAAGCTGAATAAACCGACCAAGCCTGCTCGGCTTTTACCCGCAATCCTCAATGTGGTTACGAAAGGAACAGGTAGAAGAAGGACCAAAATATCGAGCAAGCAGTTACTGACAGCATGTCCCAAGAACATGTGAAAAAAGTCGTGAGGGTTCTTGCTGCCCCACCCGATGCATGTGCCATTCAATGTTGGATTCCAGTTTTTGGCGATGGGATTGCAGGGGAAAAGCGCGAGAAAGAAGAAAGTCAGTCCCCACAATGAGCATATGACAATCATGACCCAGGTAATGCATCGCGCAAGGCGATACTGAGCATGAGTCGCTGAAGGCGCGGCTTCGGCAAAGAGACGAAGATACTGTATGAGGATGGAAAGCTTGATTAGTGCTGTACTCGCAGTGTAGGCGGCATTTGTCGAGTAGATGTGCTGGAACTGATGTTAGCCTGAGTCCGAATAACCATGTAACTTTGATCTAGTACCTTGAAATACGACGTTAGATGCTCAGCATCAAGCGTCCACAAGTGCAGACCGAGACCATCGACTGGCACTGTGAATGATTAGTCACGCCTCGATTGGTGGGATATCGCTATGCATACTCATGCAAACCATGATGTCTCCGATGAAGCTCGCAGCGGCGGCGAGGACCACGAACAAGTCATCCCAACCCCAAAGACGGTCCTTGATACGGAACCATAACCGCAAGCTCAATGTAAAGATGGCGACTGACTAATGAAGTCAGTACAAAGATGTCTAGAGGGTATAGTTGCTCGATCGTCGTACGTACCAGGAAAGCAATTGTGAGACCAAGGATTGTCTCAGGTTCGTTGACATTTGGTAAGTTGGCATTGTCTGGATGTTGTGCTGGATCTGGTAAAAGAGCAGTGCTGGTGCTCATGATTGCGCACTCGACCAGGAGATATTACGGTAAGGCGGAACGGAGGTTGTATCGGTTAGCGATTTCAGATCGGTGAAGGTAGTGTAGCTAATTGCGATAAAACTCCATTACATGGTCCCGCCAATATGGAAAGAATGAGGTTGGACCTGCAAGAGACAGTGTTACAATCGACCCGAATCGTGGCCGGGAACGAGGCTGCATCAGACGAGGAGGTGTAGCGGTCTAATACGTTGAACGGTGGGTCTTTCGTGCCGAACGTTCAAGTCATGACATGCGTGCGTTACCCTCCCTACGACACATGGTGTAACCCCTGCTGTCCCGCATGGAGGATCAAAAATGGGGTCGTGCAACTAGCGGCAGGTAAGCCTGTACATGTCCGCATCCCTGCTGTGATAGGTGTGATGAAAGCTGCGTAAGGGTTACTTCCCCTCGGTCGTCATGAGACACTGGTACTTGCGTCCCTGACGACGCCTCTTTTTCTAATTGACAATGTTAGACTAAGAGAGTAACCTATCATTTACACACTTGACTCCGAACTACAACGCGGGGGGGCCGCATGGATCCACATCCAAGGGGGGCGCGAGCAAGTCATGAAGGTTGTTCGATCGATGGTCGTTCAGCTACATTCTAGCTGAACAGATTGAGGAACTGGTCGACGAGAAAAACATGGTGTGGTGGCAAACGGGCACTCTGCCGACAGTCGAGTTTGATTGGTACCCCGCAAAACAGCCTTGCATCGCGGATGGCTGAAACAAGATAGCCTAGAACTCTGTTGCTTAGGTTTGCTTTAGGTGCTCGATATGCACTCCATTTCTTGATCTTTCTTCTTCTAGCCTTGCTCCAATCCCGCGAAAGGTGCGCCGCAATGCCGCTTGTTCCTGAAGGAAAGAAAGCCGGCTCGATTCTGGGCAGCCAATAAAGCCGATGATGTATACAGGAGACTCGAGTATGTCTTACACAGGGGATCCCTTTGAAGATCCAATCCTTTAAGAAGGAAGCTCCCGTTGGTGGCGTCGCTCATAAGAATGGGAACATGGGAAGGAGCATGATGTGGAATGAATGGTCGTTGGAACACTGACGGTCCGCAAGGGTAGATGACTCGGTTTCACTCCTCTCCGGGGGCCCACCACTCGAAGCGAGCAACTATAGCCAGTACCCCTGTTTGCAACGTCTCATGGCTATGATGACCACAGCGGCGATGGTGATCTCGGCCGCGCCGTATGGCTAACGAATAGTTCGCATGGCATTTGTAAGACGTTAACCAATAGCAATCTCGACTTAGTTGGACGCGAACTACAGTTTCGCAAAGGTTATCGGGGACAACTAGTCGAACGCGCGCGGGTTCGACGGGGCTTTGCCGGGCATGACGCGACGACGGTTCTGTAGCGGCGCAGCGATAGTCAAGGTAGCATCCCGTTCTGTCCCATTTCTTTTTTGACCTCCTATCGGGAATGGCTATTTCAGCCTGGGGCCCTCGGGGTTGCAAACCATTGAGGACTACGCCTCGGGGACATATCGGCAAGGGAAGCCTGCAAGCGCAACCCCACTGGATTTGGTGGAGGCCGCTGGGCCTCTTCCAGCGACTCATGCTTCTAGGAATCTTACGACTCCTCAATACGGTGTACGTGTTGCTATAAGGGAGCCGTGGTAAGTGCGTGCTTCTGCACAATGGGTCAGAGATCATAAGAAGAGCCAACGCCGCAGCAATTACCAGTCACCGTGCCTTGTTGTCGCCCCAATTTTGCTGGCTCGTATCAACGCAACGCTGCTCACATAACCCACCCGGCAGTCTGTATCCATGATGAGGTCAGATGGTGAGCGATGAAACGAAAGGGTGTAGGGGGAGCGTTGATGAAGATGCATGGGTCATGAATGACCGTCAAGGGTCTGCAAAAAGCATCCGAGATCAACAGGGCAGTTGCCCAACGTCGTCGCGTAGCAACACACCCTTCGGCTCTGACTACCCAAGGCACAATACGGTGTCTGGACTCTGGAGCTATATTGCTCTTTTTCAGCCATCCTGACTGTATAGCTTACATCTCGGCATAATTGCTTTCTTATCGCTACAAAGATGAGGAAGAGAATTAACGCTTCAATCACAGCAGGGTGTACACAGCAAGCGTGGAATCACGCGCGCCATCGTTCGAGGCCATACCACAAATGCGGGATCACTCTCACTACTGCACATGCTCACATTACCGGGGCTGTTTTTAGGGTGAGAGTCTGGTTGGGGAAGGACGGAAAACCTACTGCATCTACAACTCCCACCACTCGAAGGAACCAACTCGTTTGCGCACGCCTTGACCACTTCGCGTTCATCACACGAAAGGCTTGGTTTCGTCACTAAACAATACGGTTACGTTTTGGGTGCATCAGGAATTCAAATCGAGCGTTGTGCGACGGCCAATTTACCTTTGTCGGAGGGAAGATCTGTAGATTTGGTTGCAAATGCAGTCAAGCGCCCCAGTCATTCCAGTCATTAGTTGACCGTTTGATTCACACTGACCCGGACCCTAGTTCCCAAAAAGATCCGGTGGCTATCCTCAACGGTTAGAAACTCAACATGGCTCTTCAGGCGGTTCCCGTTCCCGCTGGCTGCCCACTTCATGGATGTCACTGATGCGTCCAACGGCGAACCGAGATTGCCAGGCTCAGTCGAGCTCGAATATGTCGCTTCTCTGTGGAATCGCTTCCACATACATCTATAACATACTATACTGTACATACCCATTCAAAAGGTCTCGATATTGATCCTGCATCATGACGAGTAGCCTTTTGCCAGATGGTTTCCACTAGGACTCGGGCCGTCAGAGCGTTACCTTGAACAGATGGTTCTCCGACACTGTTCTCGAACCCATGAAGCCCCTCCTGAATATCCACTGTACAACCCAAGAGCAGGTTCACCTTGCGTGACGACGAAACTGGTAGAAACACGCGACTCGTGACCGCTGCCAGTGCACCCGTTTAGTCGGACGATAGACATTCCGGTGGTAAGATCCCGCATGCGGCTGCTTAGGAAACATATGGGTAAATGAAGCCAAGGTTCGCGCTGGGTTTTGACCTTGGCCTTTCCACATTCGGGCTTGTCATGGCCACCCAAGTCGATCTTATCTTTTACCCCAAGATCTAGAGCGAAGCCGGAGCAATTACGGCAGGACGTCGGTTTCTGCGTCATCAGTCTGTGCTGAAAGGACGTTTCTCACCTCATCCCCTGTAGTACAGCCGCCAAGTATCCGAGAGATATTAAAAACACGACGTCTAAATAATTCGCAGCTCCAAAGCAGCGACGAAGCCTGGTCTAATCACGAAAGTTCAATGTCCAGTAAGCCTGGCCATAATGTTATTAACAGTCCTGCTCTCATGTTGTCGGATATACACATGCCAGTCAACATTCATACGGGCAGCTCACACGCGATCTTAAAATGGTCATATATACGATTCTGGATACTGAGCTGAACACCGTATCGCGACTCAACGGGATGTCGGCAAACTCGTCTCATCATGGATGCAACCTACCCGGAGGTTAACTCGAAAAGAGTGCAATTGTATTATCAAGAGATGGTGGCGCACGTCCAAGCACTAAACACTGTTTCGCTTCTATATGTTATATAAGTCAAACTCCCCAAAGACGTCTTTCCTCTCGTCAGCATCACACCAGGGGCTCTGATGAAATAGTCGGAGTATCGACACTAGCGCCATCAGCTGTCTGAATGCCCGTACTGGAGCCACACCAGTAGCTGTCGATGCACTCGTGGCGGCGGAGACTTAGGAACGGCACTTGCGCCCGCGCCTTGCGCAGATCGTGTGTAACGGCTTGATCGAGGAGGCATACGAGAGGTGGGAGGAGGAGGAGGAGGAGGAGGAGGCGATGGCACAATGGAATCACGGAACATTGCGTCGTGAACCGCCGATAAGGGGCTATAAGCGTTGGCGGTGCGAGCAATCGTGTATCCGTATGTGCGTAAAGGGTTTACAGCTAGTGGATCGACTTTCACGGCGCAAGTAGCTGATAAATGAACACCACGCCCCATCAAGATGATGATTCATCTTTATTAACATTCTTTACTCGAGAAATTGTTCTCCATTCTGATAGCCTCAATCAAGCCACGACCGTGTCTTCTCACAGTCTTCAATAACAGCCTGACGATGCATCTCACTCCTCGGAACAAACTCCACCGCAAAAGGCTCGCTACCCAACAACAGTCCACCATGAAACCCCGTCTCGACACTCATATCCAGCTCCCCTTTCGCTCTCACATCAAAAGCCCAGACAAGCTTAGCCGCCATAGCCAAGAACCCATTCTGTGCAAACAGATTACCAGGACACTGGCGACGGCCACTACCAAATGCATAAACCAGTTTCCGACCTCCTGCCTGGCATTCCTCGACCGAAAGGTCGGTGCCGTAAGGGTTTGCGAGGTAGCGGTCGGGATTGAAAGTGTCGGGCGAGGAGAAGAGGTTTGGGTCGTGCGAGTCAACCCAGATGTTCTGGAGGATGGTCGTACCCTTGGGAATATGGTAGCCGCGGAAGGTATCGTCTGCATCGAGGGTATGAGGGAGGTTGACGGTGGCCACTGGGCGCCAGCGAAGAACCTGCTTGCGTTTAGTAGTTGTACGAACAGCTTGAAGAACAGAAGCCCTACCTCAAAGAAACACGCCTTTAAGTATGGCAACTTATCCAGATCTTGCGTACGAGGCGGCTTGCCTGCCTCGCACACATCATCTACTTCGGCTTGTGCGCGCTTCAAGATCTTGGGATAAGCGCCTAGGACCTTGATGAAGTGCAAGGAGGTCAGATACGTGGTATCGACAGCTGCATCGTAGAGGCCTCCGCCTAGATATGCGAGCTGGTGGTCGTCGAAACCGGTCTTACTGTCCTGCTCCTGAAGCAGCCTCGCCATCAGAGACAGAAAGTCCTTTGGCTTAGGATTCTGACCCGCCTCGTGGAGCTTCAATTCCTCTTTAGCCGAGTCCAGCATGATCTTGTAGAAGTACTGTTGATTCCTGCGCACCTCTATGGCTTGACGCTTCCATTTAGCCAGGAAAGCCGGTACGTACTTGAGGATGGGGAACATGTTGATTGGAGGGGCGGATCCGGGGTTCAGCAGCTCCAGCCAGTTTTTCTGGTTGTCATAGAACAGCTTGATGAGATCTTTGTCCTTCTGTGCTCCTCGATGGCCGCAGATTGCTGTCAACGGTGTGCCCATGGCCCAGTTGTGAAGATGATCTTCCCACTTCTCAGGTGACATGACAAGCCTATAGGCGAAATAAGCTCCTGCTGCATCCTGCAATGGCAGGGCTTGCTCGCATCCTGCAGGACCGAGCAACGATCTAACCGCCGACCGATATCTTTTCAAATAAGCGTCATTCTGCAAGAAAAGAATGTGTTGCGTGTCCTGAACAATGTGTTCTCGGAAGATATAGTCAGTAGGTCGGCCAGAGTAAATGTTGCCTCGCTTCTCGAGCAGCTCACGAACGACCTCAGCACTGTTGAGAACGACGAGGTTTAAGGGACCCGCTTTGAGCCCGACGATGTCGCCGTAGGTTTGGCGCCATTCGGAGAATTTGACGTGGAGCTTGCCGGAGGCGAAGTGGTGCACGTTTCCGATCAGAGGGAGGCAGGGCGGTCCTGGAGGGTAGTCTTTTGGCGGAAGGGAGCGTAGTGAGAAGCGTATGATGGAAACGATGGTATAAATCAACACCAGTCCTATGGATGTCTGGGTCAGGAACGTTTTGTCGATGTCCATGTTGGCCTTATTGCACTTCCTTACTGGCCAAAGGTTGTGTTGTTGCTACTTCACACATGCTGTCCATGCGGGGTTTTAAGGAACAGTGAACAATCCTTGCAGTTGATTCCCCATAAATGTCAGCATTGCGGTTTGTACTGCATATTTGCAGGGTAAATTGATCCTTCGGTTTCTAGCGCCAAGAATGGCCTGTCTTCCGCGGCTGTCACCTTGTACACCGTGGTCACGATAAACACAGCAGCAGCAGTATGCTGTTTCCAAACAGTATGTATCTTTCGAGGTAAGTATTCCCTCTCGGAGTATCTCTAATAAACCTGCGGAGGAGTTACAGAAAGGTATACATTGTGGTCCATTCGTAGTGACGAAGTACGTTGGAAATGATGTCTGATCGCACGAGCACTACTTAATGAGCGATTCAGAGGCCTTGTAGATCTCAGGTTGTTCTCGATGGCAGCATGTTTGATTCTGTCTGTCGGGCGGGGTCTATGGGGAAGAAGCTGAATGTGCATATCAGCCGTTGTTACCGTAGGTGGGGTCATGGTCGGGTAATTGGCTAGTGCTTGGACACTTGGTATATGGCCTGCTGGATTGATTTCTATTCCGACTAGCTGGCCACGTTGCGGACTTGAATATCTTTTAGCACAGTAGCATTCTAATGGTTTTTATCACCCTGTACTTGCTGTTTTGATTCCTACTATGTCTACATTTAAAACAACATACTGGCACGATCGTTAAGAAACAAAATCCTTGAACAGTGTATATTCAGTTATATTTAAGAATTGTAGGCACTGAACTGGAAAGCAGAGGGCGATAAAAAAATTTCGAATGCTGTTCTTGACATCTAAACGAGCCCGCGATGTCGTCGGGTGGCTGTTTTTGCAGTTCTGAGAGGTGTGCAAGGACGGTATTGATCACATATACATGCACGTTCAACATCTTCTCCACAATTTTATGTAGTTCCACTTCATCCCACTATCAAACTCCCTAATAATCAGGCAAGTTTTTCCAAAAAGACCGTGGATCAAACTTTCACTCCTACTTTCCTACAACCAGCTCTCTTTACTTTGATGCATCTCTTCTCAATGCAGTACTTTGTACATACGTGTCGATTATACCAAGTTTTCACAAGACGGCTATCATAGCGACCACAACAGATAGGTCTGCCATGGCTGCCAGAACTGCTAGGGAGTACAGAGTCTCTACGGCTGAGGTACCAGAATACGGACATGATGAGGACACTGAAACTTGACTCAGTTCACTGTTCCTACGCCACTTCTCTACTACCGCTTAGGTCTATAATGCACATACTGCTCGCATCTTTGCATGCTGTCTAAATTTCAGTCGCCACAGAGTCCTCCCACCAAATCTGTGATAGATGTGATGAGGCATTTAGCGTCTGATATTGGAAGAGGAATATGCCAAATTAAACCTAAAGCTTACGAATGCTAAAAAAGAGTCTCAAGCCGACAATACAAGCAATAAACGGCGAAGGTAGGGAAGGAGACATAGTGAGAGGAACGCACATGTCTCGAAGAATAGCAATGTACAGATGATCGGAGTATTGAACAAAGATAAATCGAGTGACAAGAACAACGTTCGGTATCCCATACATCCCATTCTTTCAATCTCTCCAAGTCCATAATTACACACCCCTCCTCTGTCACCATCCCACCTAAGCAGTCTTCCTCCACTGACTCCAAACCCCCAGTAGCGAACTTGTCGTACCCGCCAATCCCACAATTCCATCATCCAAGTCAACCCAGCCCAGCGCCGAGCTAGGAATAGTGATGTCACAAAGATCACTAATCAACTGCACCTTCACAGCGTTAAGCTCCTTCTGCAGCTTCTTCGTCTCAACGACCTTCTCCGGGTCAGACGAAGAAGTAATAGTCTTGGAGTGCTGGAGCAGGTTGTAGTACGAGTACAGGCCGGAGGCAATGGAGAAGGAGATTCCGGCGAACCAGGCACGGTAGCCTTCGCGGAGGAGACGTGGGGCGAAGGAGGATTTGCGGATGGACGTTGCGTCGAGCTGGATGTTTGTTAGTTTCCTTATCTCCCTAATGACGTCGCGTAAATATATATGAGCATCACATACCACACAAGCATTATCACACAGCATGTAGAACGCATATCCTAGCTGCCTTCCTACGGCAGTAAACCTCAACACGGGGTCCATGGTCTTCGCATCACTGGCCACAGCCGCAGCGCGGAAGTGCTCGACAAACTTGCCCACGCGCATCAACTTGCGCGTCGCGCCGAAAGTCTTCTTGGTCGCTTCATACGGGGCGATAGACAAGGCGGGCTTGTTCGTGCGGTACAAGTACCATGCTAGGAAGCGAGAGAAGTATTGAAGGGTACGGAGGACTTTGTCGCGTCCGACTGGAGGTTGTTGTCAGCAGATATTGGGTTATCGGGATTGAGTCGAGACATGAATGACACAAGGGGGGGAAATATAGCGTACCGGTCGTTGCAACAAACTTGAGGTAATGCGACACCGTCGGGTGATAGACAAGCGCATCCGCAACCATCTTATCGGCTTTGCTGCTTCCAACGAACAAGCTGAGGATATATCGCGAGGGAGAGAAGTCCAGCTTCAAGTCGTCGTTTCCTGTTTCCTTCTTGTCCGACTAGGCTGCGCTTGGTCTGGAGATGAGGTTTAGGGGTAGTTGGACGTGAAGAAGGAACGTATGGGGTGTGTTAATGCGGAGATGGTGCAGTGCGGAAGCGCAGGGAGGTTCGGGCTTTGATGCTCGATCGCGTTTGCCGGGGAAAGAGCGACCGACCTCGGCAACTCGATCCATCTGCGTCACGAGCAACGTGACTGGGCTTGGTAATTTCACCCGTCTGCACATGCGTCTGGTAGCATGTGAATATAAAGCATGGCTGACACTTGGCGTGGAGCTATGGCTGTCCCAATGCATCATGTCTTTAGCTATTGCAGGGAAAGGCCTTTTGCGCATGTTCCATTGTTGTCGCGACTCGTCACGACTGACTAGTAGAGTACAAAATATTGTACATGTTGAAAACGACGCTTTTCCACCTTGATACCCTAGGCATATCTGCCAGATCCCAAACGCCGATGATGCTGCCCGATTAAACCTTGTAGAAGCAGAATGCATGGTAAAAGTCTGCTGCCTCCAACTCCTCTTCCGAAGTCAGTAGTCGACCAGTGTTGCGATCCCTGACCTTCATGACCTCACTTAGAGGACCCAGAATAGGGTCATCTTTTTGCTCTTCCCAGACCTCCCTGAAAGGCTTGCGGTACTGAAGCTCGAGATTAAAGTCCTCTGCTAGTGCTCGGAAAGCTTCCCAGGGAACTACGTACTCGGGCGCCTCTACAGCTTCAGTGAGCCAGTACGAGTACTTCCAGCCATACGGAGGACGGAACACGCCATCAGGAGGTGTCTTGCCGGGAAACTTGACGCTGTAGATACTGTTGCCAAAGTTGAAGCCCTCATCTTCAACCTCGCCATCTTCTTGTTCTTCCTTCTCCTTCTCCTTCTCCTTGTTCTTCGACTCTCCTGACTTGTCGTCGTTTGTGTGCTCCGTGTCAGCGGGCTTGGGGCTATCGAGACTCTTCTCAGGATCCCAGTCGTCATCGTCGTCGCTTGCAAAGGCCGGACGGTCATCGTCGTCATCGGCACCATCTACATCAGGTGGTGCTGTGCCCTTGGCCTTGTGATGCTCGATAACCTTCTGCGACAGCACGTCCGAGTTGGGTATGCAGCCAATGAACCGTCCTCCCTTCTTCAATGCGCCTGCGACATTTCGTAGCATGCCTCTTGCTTTGGCCTCGCTCTCGAAAGCGTAGTGCATGCAGAACATCATTGTGACCATGTCCCAGCCACCACCGCCCCAACGCTGGCTCATGGCGTTACCCTGGCCAGCTCCCGGATCGATGCCGACTTCCTTGATGATGGGTATGTCGCCCAACCACTCCCCGAAGCAGTCTTTGGCATAGAACTCGCCGTGAAACAGTCGCCGGTTCTTCTTCTGCATCTGGGCAAATCTGTCTTTGGCCTGTTTGATCGAAACGTCTGCAGGATCGCATCCAACATACAGCTCCACCTTCCTCGACTTCTCCCACTTGCCCAGATCACCACCCTTTCCACACCCGACATCGAGGATCTTGAGATTCCGCTCGTCGCCAATGAACTTCTGGATGATGGACGACTTGACCCAGTTGTTGAAGCTGCGCAGTCCCTTGATCTTGCTGTCTGTGTTGCGCCATTCACGACCTCGCTCCGGGACTGAGTTGTAATGTTGTTTGACGACGTCGTGGACACCTCTCTGTGCGGCCTCCTGCTGTGCCCTCCTAGCCGCTTCTTCTTCTCTCGCTTGCGCGCGCTTTCGAGCGGCTTCGCGGTCCGCGGCTGATACTCGGGCGCCCGCCCCAGGGCGCTTTCGCTGGCGAGGTGGTGATCGTGAGGGCGATCTCGAGGGTGAGCGCGCGCGCTTTCTGCCTTGGTCGTTGCCCGCCATGCTGGAAACTATTGTAGTACGCGTCTGAAGGCCAGCCTCGGAGTGAGACGCGTTTGATGCACGTCGGCAGTGTTTGTAGTAATGTGATGGGCGTGCAGAAATCGATTTGGTGTCAAGATCGAATCTTGAAACCTCGTATGATGTGGAAAGAGAATGAGAAGGTGGAATGAGCGACTTTGCGTAGCTTCAGTGGTTCTAGTTTGCGCTGGTCGACCGCCCAAGGGCCGTGCGCGAGCTTTACGTCGGAAGTCGAGCGGCGGACAGAGCCTCCATCATCATCATATCAACATCGCACACGACACGCCCTGCCCACCTTCACCCACCACCGAACGCCCCCTCACATCTCAAAGAAGCGTCCAAAATGGGTGACCCGCAATTCGCCAAGTACCCTGACCTCCAGCTGTCGCAGCACATCTTCCAGCTCACCAATCCCGCCGCCTCCAAACAAGCCAAGCAATCCGCCCTCAAGTCGGTTCAAGATGCCATCACCGAGAACAAGATGGCGCCGCTCTACCGGTACTTGGCTCACCCGGTAGAGGGTGTCTTGAATGCACAGGGCGAGGGCAGCTCAGACCAGCCAACCAATAACCGGAGACCGTCTGCAACCTTAGCGAGTATGCTTGCCACACGGAATCCCTCATTAGAAGTGCCGCTATCGTGGGATGAGAAGCTGTACGAGAGCCTCAAAGCAGAGAGCGAGAAGGAGCTGGAAGCGATACAGAAGGAGGAGGAAGAGGCCGAAGAGAAGGCAGGTGAGACCGAAGTACAAGCAGCGAGGGGCAAGCGTGCAGAGCTCTACAACCGCATAGGCGACAAGGTATGAAGAGAAGTGGATGTGGTCACATGAATGACATCTAACCAAGATTCAGGACAAAGCCATTGCCAGCTACGAGGCCATCTTCGAGAAGACGGGCATCCTAGGCACCAAGATCGACCTCGTTCTTGCCATAATACGCGTTGCGCTCTTCTTTGGCGACAGGATACTAGCCAAGAAGTCGATTGACCGGGCAAGCGCATTGGTAGAGAGTGGTGGTGACTGGGATCGTCGCAACCGCTTGAAGGCATACACTGGTCTACACTACCTCACCGTGCGATCACACTCACAGGCCGCCCCATTGCTCCTTGACAGCTTGTCGACATTCACCAGTTACGAGTTGTGCAGCTACTCAAACCTCGTCGTTTACGCTATCCTCGCCGGCTCCGTATCGCTCAAGCGTGTCGACTTCAAGTCCAAGGTCGTGGATGCGCCTGAGATCAAGGCTATCGTTGGAACTTCAGAAGAGAAGCTCTCGGCAATCACTGGTCAGACATCGGCAGGACCAACAGCTGGTGACGAAGAGATGGCCGATGCGTCAGGCTCAACAGCGACACCAGTACCCACCCTTGTCAATCTCACCACCCTCGGCGGGCAACAGGAGAAGGAAGTACCCGTCGACTTCACACCGCTGTCGAAGCTTGTCAAGAGCCTGTACGAGGGCGACTACAAGACCTTCTTCGGCGCTCTTGGTGAAGTAGAGACCAACTTCCTCAGCCAGGACCGTTACATGTACGAGCACCGTGGCTGGTACGTGCGTGAGATGCGTCTGCGGGGATACCAGCAGCTTCTCCAGTCATACCGAGTTGTCGGCCTCGAGAGCATGGCCAAGGACTTTGGTGTCACAGTTGACTTCCTCGATAAGTAAGTGGCATCCCGCGCCTACAACCTAGTATCATTTACTAATAACAAACAGGGACCTCGCCCGATTCATCGCTGCCGACCGCATACCCTGCACCATCGACCGCGTCAAGGGCATCATCGAGACAAATCGACCCGACGACAAGAACAAGCAGTATGCCGACGTGGTCAAGCAGGGCGACCAGCTTATCACCAAGCTACAGAAGTATGGCCAGGCCGTTAGGCTGAGGGGCAGTGAGCGTGGCTAGATTCAGCCATGACGAGTGCATGTGTAATGATCTTGAGGGCATTGTAGACTTAGACAACAGCGCAAAGACCGCTGAATGAAAAGCATACCATGACTTGTCCGCGCCTGTCCTGTTTCAGCTTCCCCGCGTCGCATTGCCATATTCGCGACACGGCTCACCAGGGCTAGCTCCGATATCTCCGGGGGTTGCGGCTCAACGAGAGTGTCATGAACCTGCGGTGAGATAACGCAAAAGCAATATTCCTTTTAACCTCGCGACAAGCCCACGCGGTTTTTCAGGTCCTCGAATACCACTCCTGCACCCACGCTTACATTACATCGCTCGTAACAAGCTCCAACCCAAGTAGTCGGTTGAGCGCCCGCTAGGGTGGGGTCATCGCCTTAACCAGCCGCCGATAAGCATCTATCAGGGTCCATCAACATGTCGCCGTCATCGGCTCGGGTGTGTGCCCGTTCACTTCGCCCTCATACCATGGCGAATCGCCGTATTGGTAGCAGCGTGGGCTTTAGAGGTACTTGAATCCCGCTGCTCTTTTATATGCCCGACGAGTAGAGTAAGAGAATGGCACATCCGCAACGCGCCGAGCTATGGAGGGGCAGCCTCGTAGTGGCTCTGCCCTACAAGTAGTGGGGCACCACGCGACGCAGCATAAAAAATATAGACCAGCCATTGACGCACATCTTCTACGTGTTTCGAGTACGTCGCGGGATTGAGTAGCGCTGAGAGATATACTTTTCGCCTGAGCTAAGTTATAGTCTGGACGTGTGCTCACCACTTTAGTCCTCTATAGACCATTCACCTCCTCCACCCCTCAAACCCTATCACCATTCCTCGCTGGACGCTTACCGGTCCAAACTCACATTCCGCCGTCGCATCTTCCACAGAGTCGGAACATCATGTCCAAGGCACCGCAGAAGGTGTTGCAGATTGGCAACATCAACCCACACGTCAAGGCAGCCAAGTATGCCGTCCGTGGTGAACTAGCCGTCAAGTCGGAGGAGTACCGCGCCCAGCTGGCAAAGGGCGAGGGCAAGGACCTTCCCTTTGACACGGTTATCGCGGCCAACATTGGAAACCCTCAGCAGCTAGACCAAAAGCCCATCACATTCTTCAGGCAGGTCGCAAGTATACTCGAGAACCCTGGCCTGTTGGAGCACGAGGACGTTCTGCTCAAGAGCCTTGGATACAAGTCGGACGTGCTTGAGCGCGCGAGGAAGTTGCTAAAGGAGGTCAAGAGCGTTGGCGCATACAGTCAGAGTCAGGGTGCACCAGGCATCAGGCAGAGCGTTGCAGAGTACATCGAGCGTGCGCATCCTACTGTATTCATATCTGAATTCAGCTGACCGAAAACAGGACGCGATGGCTACCCAGCCAAGTTCGAGGATATCTACCTCAGCAACGGCGCCTCATCAGGCGTCAACACTCTCCTTCACACCATCTGCGCGAAGCCCGAGACCGGTATCATGGTCCCAATCCCACAGTACCCGCTCTACACCGCGACCCTTTCCGTCCTCGACGCTCGCTGCGTACCATACTATCTCAATGAAGACCAAGCATGGGGCACATCACTTGACTCGATTGCGACTGCTTACGAGCAGGCTGTCAAGGAGGGCACAGATGTCAAGGCCATCTGCGTTATCAACCCGGGTAACCCCACTGGAGCATCGCTGCCCGCTGAAGACATCAAGGCCGTGCTTAAGTTTGCCGCCGAGAAGGGTCTCGTCGTAATCGCAGACGAGGTCTACCAGACCAACGTCTTCATCGGCGAGTTCATCTCTTTCAAGAAAGCTCTTCGCGACCTGCAGAAGGAATCCCCAGGCCAGTACGACCACCTCGAGCTCGCTTCTCTGCACTCAGTGTCCAAAGGCATGGTTGGCGAGTGCGGTCACCGAGGTGGTTACTTTGAGCTTATCGGCTTCGACCCGGAGGTTGCGCAGGAAGTCTACAAGTTCATCTCTATCCAGCTGTGCCCACCCGTGTTGGGTCAATGTATCGTGGAGATGATGGTTAACCCACCAAAGGAGGGTGAGCCAAGCTATGAGCTGTACAAGCAGGAATACGATGGCATCTTCAACGGACTGAAGAAGCGCGCCTATGCCTTGTATGAGGCATTCAAGCAGATGGAGGGTGTTGAGTGCAACGAGCCACAGGTGCGTATCTCACAGTCTGCCACACACAACACAGCTAATATCATCAACAGGGCTCCATGTACCTTTTCCCTACCATCCACCTCCCAGAGAAGGCTGTACAACAAGCCAAGAAGGAAGGTCGCGCACCGGATGAGTTCTACTGCTTCCGCATGTTGGACGCTACTGGTGTCTGCGTCGTTGCCGGTACAGGATTCGGACAGAAGGAAGGCACACTGCATTTCAGGACAACTTTCCTCGCTCCTGGAACGGACTGGACTGGCCGTATCGTCAAGTTCCACGAGGAGTTCATGAAGGAGTTCAAGTAGACGTGGTAGCAGATAGCAATCCTCGGAAACTGTAACATAGATTACGGTCTTGACGAAATAGATTTTATGAACAACACTGCTTTCTTCGTGATTCTTTAGTCTCTTCGTACGCCTTGTGCTGTAATCGATGTAGGCCTTAGTGATGGCGGGGGCGGGGTAAGGACGATTCATACATCCGAGGATTATCGCGACATCGCAACTGCCGTGCATCGTACCTGAATGGACCCTTGTCTTGGCGTATGCTCCATGACATGGAACATATCTATAGCCCCACACCAGTGCTCATCGATATGTACATCGCGCGCGTATTCATTCCGCGTTCTCCTTTGTTTCCTCTGCTTACATCCCTATACACTATTACATAGCTCACGCGCGATTCCTGTCATCAGCTTCTTGCCACCTACGTAGCATTCATCGCTATCATTATTATTATTATCATCGTGATCTGCGCGCACAGTAACATCTGTTAGACCGCAACTATGACCTCCAAACTCGAATCGCTCCCCAACGAGCTCCTCGATCTGATGTTCCATCTTACCCCAGACCGGACCACTCTGCACTCCCTCTGCCTCGTCTCGCGCTCCATAAACCGCCTCGCAACCGCTCACCTCTACACACATATTACCCTCCTCGGCGACGACTTCAAGTACCTACGTCCCCTGGCCCTCTTATTTTGGACCTCAGCTCCCCACCGCGAAGCTGTCCGTTCCTTCGCTGTGCATCACGCTTATGGTGGGAATCTGGATCCGTGGCCCAAGCACGTGAGACAGGAAGGGTTGAAGGAAGGGGAGCTGGAGGGAATTATCAGGTGGAACGTAGAAGCCTATGTAAACAAGGGAGATTGGGAGAGATGGTATGAAGAGGTGAGGGATGGGAGTGATAGTACGCGGATTGCGAGTTTGTTGCTGAGGAGTTGTCCGAGGTTGGTCAGGATGCAGTTACCGGGATTTGAACTTGTGGATCCGGGCGCGAGGTGAGGGAGAATTGGGCTGATGCTTGAATTGTCTGACATGCAGCAATCGCTCTCTGCAGCGCAGTGTAGGCGTCTTGCTCAGGAACTGTGGTGGTGGGAATGATCGACTAGGTGGAAACCCTGCTGGAAGTCTGGTACCGCCGATCTGTCCCGTTCGACTGGCGCTTCTTCCTTGGTTTCGTACACTGGTTCAGGGCCTTTACCATATTCAATGCGGTATGGCGAACGAAAGTACCTGCATATGATACGGCACGTCGTCGCAATCCAGCATCACTTCATTTTCGATATGGCGCACTGTCTACCACGCGATGAGGTCGGTGTTGATTTCCAAACCTGACAGGGTAATACGTAGGTCAGATTCGTCAGCAGAATATTGGCAACAGCAAAGACCATGGTCTTGGAGTACGACGAGAGGATCTTCAGTATGTCATCACTGCCTCTGGCCCCGTAACGGCACGAGACAACACTCAGAGTGCGCGCAAGACGAGAGCTGAGTGTAACTTCGATGATCCAATGAAACAATCCAAGGATGATAGAAGAAACGAGTCCACTACCGTCTAGCTACACATGTCCGGCATGATCCACAACAATGGCTGGAAACTTTCGTCAACAGCAAGAGATGCTCTAAATTACGTGTCCCTACAGCCATATCTGTCAGGGTCTTTGCATTGTGTGCGGTTCTATTCGCTATCCATATTTGAGTTGGACGCAAAAGATCTTCTCTACCACGGTACCGTACCTGCATCCTGCGGAAACACGACGACACACTCGTCATGTAATAAGCTTTTAACAATTCTTTGTTTGTTGTATGGATAGAGTGGATATGTTGAGCTAAGTAATGTCAAAGGTGTCTATAAAACAGGATCAGTGCAACGAGGTCTTGAGAGCAAACTATGTGTTGGGCTGGAAGCAACGTGGACGCGGCACCACACCCTAAGTCTGGAAGAATTTTTGCTGAGCAGCAGCTGTGAAGAAAAGGTGTTGCCTGCTCTCTTCCCTATCCTCACTCTCCAGTTAATCGCAAGAATATTGCGATAACTCCAATTAAGTTTTAATAATGTCTTCTTCTTCATCCTCCACAACAACCATAACTACCACAACGGCGGAGCGCAAAGTCGACTTTTCCATTATTGAAGAAGAATTGGGATCCGAGCCGCTTTCTAAAGTGCACCAAACCTTCAACAATGGTTGCGACAGGAATAGCCTTTCCCGGCGCCTCAGCCGCCCTACACTACCTCCTTCCCTCCCCTCTCAGACCCCTTCCGCCAAGTGGAACCGATCCGAGGGCTTTTGGCGCTCTTTCGTCGCAATATGCCTTCCGCTTCTCCTCTCTGCGCTCGAAGGAAGCGTGACCAATACCGCGCTTCCAACCATCTCTGAAGCGTTGGATCTCGGCACCAAATTCTCTTGGGTTGCAACTGCCTTTCTGCTCGCAAGCACCATTTTCCAACCCCTGTACTCCCAGTTTGGAGATATGTGGGGAAGGAAAATGCCTATGATGGCTGCTGTGGCCGTCTTTGCTGTCGGTTCTGCAATCTGTGGTGGTGCGCAGAATGGCGCTGTACTGATTGCTGGACGAATCGTTCAAGGCCTGGGAACGGGCGGCATCGATCTGTTCGCCGAGATGATTCTCTGTGACATTGTCCCCCTGAGAAAGAGAGGCCCGTACTTGGCTATCAAACACGTTGCTTTCGCTATTGGCACCACTCTCGGTCCACTCCTTGGAGGTGTTTTCGCAGAGCACGGCTGGAGATGGTGTTTTCTCATAAACATACCGGTTTGCGCCATCTCCTTGGTGGTAATCTGGCTATGGTTGAATGTCGGTGGTGGTATTGATACTGCCGAAGTATCCGTCAAGGAGGAATTGAAGAAGGTCGACTACGTAGGAAGCGGCATGCTCACTGGCTCCGTCCTCATGCTACTCGTCGCACTCAGCACAGGCGGCGCACCAAGACCTTGGTCTCACTCCTCTGTGGTTGTTCCAATGGTATTTGGTGTCCTTGGGCTGGTAGGATTCGGCTTCTGGGAACGCTGCTCCTACTGCAGATACCCCATCATGCCACCCCACATATTTTCGAACCGCACCACCAACATCGCCTTTGCACTCACCACCATGCACGGCTTCATAACCTACGGCTTCCAATTCTACCTCCCACCCTTTTTCCAAGCCGTCAAGGGTTCCTCGCCTACACAATCTGGTGTAGAAGTCATGCCCACAACCCTCGTCGTCGTCGTTCTAGCAGCAGTCGGTGGCCCCTTACTGAGCTTCTGGGGCAGATACAAACCCATGCACATTGTCGGATTCTCCCTGACAACCCTCGGCTTAGGTCTCTGCACACTTCTCGAAGCCAACACCTCGATCGGCGTTTGGCTTACCCTCCAACTCGTCACAGCAGCAGGTCTCGGCATAGTTATCAGCACTATGCTTCCTGCTGTTCAGGTCAAGCTTCCTGAATCTACGACTGGTGCAAGTGCAGGCTCCTGGGCTTTCCTTCGTGGCACGGGTTCACTCTTCGGTGTCGCGATTCCTGGTGCCGTCTTTAACGTCCGCTTCGCTTCCCTTCTTCCAACCATCTCCTCTGAGTCTGCCCGCGCTAAACTTGCCAACGGGCAAGCCTACCAACGCGCAACCGCTTCTTTCATCGCCACACAAGCTACATCCCCAATAATCAAGGTTGAGATTGTCAACGCCTTCACCAAGAGTCTCAAGTGCGTGTGGATCGCTTTCGCTATACTCGCTGGCCTGGGCTTCTGCTTGACATGGTTTGAGAAGGAGTATAAGATGCGCCAGGAGCTTAACACGGCATATGGGCTCAAGCCAAAGAAAGTGGCGGGTAGCGCGAAGGCCAGTCCTAGCGGAATGGATACGGGCGTTGTCACACCTGAGAATATTGACGAGGAGGAACTGGGTACAAAACCTATCGGAGTAATGGCTGCGGACAATCGACGTCTGTTCGAAATGGATGACAATATTAAGCTAGGAGACATTAGGGGAAGAGCGGGGGAAGTATGATGATAAGACTGTATTGTGAATGCAGACTCCCTGTGGGGTCTTTGTTGTTCTTTTGGATTCAGATAGATCGTGACTTTTTTATGATGTTATTCGTTTGGTGTACTGTCTTTATCTTCCTGTTTCTGGAGTACTGGTCTTATTTGTAGTATATAGTTTCGCGAAAATGACTGGCCAGATTAGGATTGAATAGACGACATTGCAGTTCCGTCAAACTGTTCTTGTAAAAATGTAGGGCACGGCCGTTCAAGATGTCCCATCTTCTACTACGTTTGTCCCTCAAAGGATAGAGCTTGGCTTGTTTCCCAAGACCTGAACTGTGTACTTTTTGACTACGAGACTTGCTAAAACATTCAGTGCCCGCTCAACCAAAGCATAGCTTGATGTGCAAGTTCATGGCTCTGTTCGATGTTTACTCATAATAAACTTTATTTGGATCAGTTGCTGACCGAATTCGACAGATACTTCGTGCGTGAAGTCACCGATACAGGGATATGGATATAGTATGGGCCTATTACCATGCTGGGATATGTTCTTGATGTTGTTTATTGTTATGTAACGCTTCATGCAAGGTGAAGATGAAAACCTGTCTGGTGATCGCAAGAGGCAGTCCTCAAATCGCGGAGACAGCTCCTAGGCTTGCGCCCGCGGCATTTGTCACTCTCAACGTCGTAGTGGCAAGCAACGCGGAAAGGTAGTCGAGTCTGGAGAGCCGAGGTATCGATACATCTTCTAGAACCGCCTTGTGGTAGGATGTACTAGCAACAGGAAATCCCCGATGACGGCGTACCTGTAGTTCCGACCCGTGTAACGCCGGAATCAAACTTTGTTCCTTGCGAATATCCAAGTACCCAACTTCTTCAACATCTGACCGGATATTCTGAGCGGGCATGTTCCCTTAAATCTTTTAGCTTCACTCTTTAGTTGCACCGAATAATTCTCCGTCGCGACGCCATGAGCCTTCATCGAATCGCCGGACAGGTGCGGGTAGTACTCCGACTATGTATGTACAACCACGCGACACTGTAGTAGCAGCGTTGTAGCGTGCAGAGCCACCAAACGGCAAGTCGACCCTGCTTGTCAACCGCGATGAGAATAAGTGCGGGGTCGATCTTTACAGAGCATGGAGCGATCCCCCATATTCCACTCCGTCCATGTGCTGCTGGCCATTCCCGCGCGCCCTACATTTGCTAAAGAGCGCAAACCCGAGGCTAAGAAGTTTATATTGTGGTTTTCGATACACTAATGTGGAGGCGCAGCGGCAAAAAGAAGTGCGAACAGGCCGATCGGCTGTGCGCTACACGTCCTAAATCCTCAAAGCCGTCGCTTCCAACCTGTCACAACGATCACTCTGCGCCACCGGGCTGCATCAGACCCCTTTTAGAGCAAAGATATTGGATGGCGCGAGACCTGGCATCCAAGCAACGCCCTGTACCTGACAGCTGGTAGCTTCGCATAGGGGCGATCTACATGGCGCGCGATGCGTGGGCTGTAGAGGGTGGGTGTTTAGAGTATGCTTTTGTCCCTCGGCTCAACTCTTGCGCTGAGTCGTGGGATTGACTCCGTGTTGAGGAATGTGTATATAACACGATGGCGTTCTCGTGGGTGAGTTGTTGTTGAGAAGCAGATCATCACATCGTCATGAAGCTCACCACCTTCGCTGTTGCCGCTGCGCTTGCTGCGCCTATCGTTCAAGCAGCTCCGGCTGACCTTCGTCAACTCGTTGACAGACAAACAAGGCCTAGGGAACTCAGTATGACACACTAATCATGTTCTCAATCTTCAATCACTAACCTCAACAGTCCAACCCGAGCTCTACCCAGTTCTGCAACGATACACCAGATATGCAGTAGCATCACTCGCAACCTTCGTGTACGGATTTGGAACATGCAAAAGCCCGCCCTTTGGATCAAAACTCGTTCGGACAGTCAACAATATTCTATCTGACACTCAAGTCGCTGTATTCCAAGATGATGCCGCCAAAGAGTTCATCGTCTCTTTCCCTGGCACAAGTTCCGTCCAAGATTTCGGAACGGACTTCAACTTCTTCTTCATGCCCTTCGATACTGCACCAGGCTGCACCGGCTGCCAAGTCCACGGCGGTGTTCTTAACGGGTGGCGCTCCGTTCAAGAAGACCTGACAAAGGCGCTTGCTGAACTCCGTGCCGAGAAGCCAAGTTACTCAACCATCATCGTCGGACACAGCTTGGGAGGCGGTCTAGCAAGTATCGCTTACACAGACCTCAAGTCCAACGGTGTTCCCGTAAAGGCCGCATACACCATGGGCTCTCTCCGTGTCGGTAACCAACAATACGCTGATTTCACTGATAAGCTGTCTGGTGCGAGCGACTCTCAACTCGGCAGCCTCATTCGCATCACGCACCACATTGACGGTGTACCTGGTTTACCGCTCACCCCTATGGGCTTCGTGCACACCCGCACCGAGATCTATGAGCTGGACACTAAACCAATCCTTGGAACACAGAGTGCCGCAACCACGTTCCGCTGTTACGGTCAAGAAGCTCCTGATTGCAACAAGGGTACTGCTGTTGGCTTCATCAACCAAGATCATCTGGTATATACTGAGATTAACATGACGGACGGTGCGCAGTGTAACAACTAATCCGGTGCTCGTCGTGAGACGTAGACGACGATTGCCATGATGGTAGATGCTTGTAATGTAACCTTAATTCTGCTTCCAGTGAATGAAATCTGCGGCAAGATCAAAGTCGTATTATGTTTTCTTCTTCTTGCCATGGCAGATTGAATCCGCACATATTTTGTCTTTCCTTGGCATGGCGCTGGCTATCCGTGCAACCGAGGGTCTCAATGCGTCATACGCAAAGGCCGTATGCACAATCTCCCACACCCCTGATTCTGCACCGAGTGATGATCGAGTGGTCGAGTGATTCCAGAATTGCTTGACCTTCGGCGTCCGACTGGAGCGTCTTGTATGCTATGCTCAACGGGAACCCTGCTGAGGAGATTCCATACAACATAAAATCTGCCCGTAACAAATATTCCATACTCTTGTATATGCAGGTGCTAAGCTCAAGGCACTCTTCTCGGAAAGCATCTGCGCTGTATGCTGCGCCATCATGCACCGTATGCTTCAAATGTGGGAACCGGTCCAACAAATCTCGAATCTCATTAAGACAAAGAAGCTGGAAAGCCCAAAAGTAGACAAACATGTTGGCGATACCGAGACTTGGGTACCATAGCGATTCGAAAGTACCACCAAAATTGTGTTCTACGTTTCGAGAACAGTATAGTATCTCCGGAGTACTTGTCAAGAACGAGTTATGCCACGTCTTGAGTCGTAATATGCTCGCCAATAGCTCTGTGATGAGTTGATCAGCAGTCGCTGCCGCGCGATCGCAGGAACGAGGTAGAACAACATCGACTTTTTCCAGAACACCAGGGATGTGTGCAGCGGCACCTAGTAAACTCTGCAATGGAGCAGGTTGATGGTATTGGAAGGGTAGTGTGAGCCATGATTCCTCCGCAAAAAAGGTGGGCTTGCGATGTATGAAGGCTCTTAGTATCTGGCACATAGAACAATTAGACCGGAAAATCTGTCAACATAGCTGCATACTCACCAAAAGTGGCCTGAAGCCCATAAGCATAATGTGCTCGATACCAGACGCGAAGGATCCGGGCGGCATAAGATGTACCATGTTGCTGACACCTTCAACATGTACTAGCCAACTGGACTCCTGAGTGGGTGACAATACCTCTGTGAGCGCCAAGCACATAACTGCTGCTAAAATTTTACTGTTGCAAGTGTTTCCTGCAGCCGCAAGACTCTGCCCTAGTAGGTGAAGACTCTCCTCGTATTGCGCGACTATAGCATCTAGGAGATTCTGGCGATTTCGATAAGCGGTTATGGATAGTGCTAAAGCACTGACAGCTGAATCTAAACATTGAGCAAAAGGACCAGTCATATCAGCGGTCAGCTCGGGTAGGGCTTTCGCCCAGGAGCCGCAGAACCGCGAGCATTGCTCAGTCGCGTCTGCCGAGTTGAACTCCAACTCGTGTAAGGGTATGAAGTTGCGCAAGATTAACGCGACTTTATCTTGTATCGTAGCAAGACCCTGAGTATAAGATCGATTTAGAGAAGGCGAACCACCGGATAAATTGGTGTCGTTTCGGGAAGGTATAGGTGAATCTTTATCCTGAGCCGAACCCGATTTAGCAGCGGAGGGACATCGCGCATATGTCGAGACCGACTGTGCTGTCCGCGATACCGATTTTGGACGCGCAGTTCTTGGCTTTACTGCCGCTTTGGTGGCAACGAAGGGTACAAATAGGGCGTCCGGGTATCCTTCGCATGTTCGATTACTGAAAACACATTGAGTACATGATGGGCGTTTTCCGTCGCACTGTTCCAGGGCCAATAGAATTAGCCTACTTGCTCCGAAAACAAAGAGAGATATGAACAGACCTGGAGTTTGCGTTTGCGGCAAGTGTCACAGAGATTCTTTTTTCTGACCTTCATGGCAGAGGTACGCGCAGGTGAGCAAATAAGCGACCGCGATATACTACCGCAATCGGAAAGTAGAGATCGGGTTCGGGTTTTTACTCCTGAAGCGAATAGTGTAGGGTGGGGCACCACCAAAAGAGCTGGTTTAAGATGAGATTAACTGAGAAGGTGTCGCTTGAACATTGGGATGTAAGGCAGTGAGCTCAGTAACGCAGGCGCATTGCAGGAAGTAATGCTGCCTTTTTGAGCCTAGCGCCGGCTTAGCTATGCAGATGTTAGAGCCGTTCCGACGTTACACTGGATTGATGTTAGCGCCTGCAGCTATAGCGTCACAACACCCAGACATCGATCTCGTTTCCTATTCACTTTACCAAGACTCATCATAATCGCGCGAGAATTTTTTGTTGATTATAAAGCAAGAGAGTACAATATTCATCAGCGTTCGACTTGCTCAAAACTAGAATTCACTATGGACTTCATCACTGATGAAGTTTGGCATAAAGCTAGTGGCTGCACTGCAGTGCATTGAAAGACGCCAGCTAGATACCTAGGTACTCCGTCTTCCACACATTATCTATCATCAGCAATTTCCTCTCCAAACAGCATCAAGATATCGACACTGAACCATGTCAGCCTTCACGTTCAAGAACAAAGTCAGCATCACACACATGGCAACGGCTACTGCCATCCTCGATATTGATGGCATCATCTTCCTTACCGACCCTCTCTTCTTCCCTGCTGGTACCGAGTAGAACGACGTCGCAGCCCTCAAAGTTCACGATGACCCCGCTCGAAGCTGGATGAACTACCGCACATCGACGCCGTTCTCCTGAGTCACGAGAACCACCCCGATAATCTAGATGAGTTCGGACAACGACCTCTCGACGGCCGTCACGTAGTAACAACCAACGATGGCGCAAAGAACTTCGCCCCCCGACCCAGTGTTCTTGGTTTCAGCGACTAGCAAGGGAGAGATGTTCGCAACGCAGGAAAAGTGTTCCACATCACTGCCACGCCCTGCAAGCACTGGCCTGGACACGAATGTGTCGGATTCGTTGTACACACTGAGGACTTTGGAGCGGCAGCTGATGGTCGCCCGAACGCCATCTACTTCTCTGGCGACACAGTATACATTGAGGAGCTGTCGAAGATCGCATACAAGTACCACATTACTGCCGCCCTCATGAATTGCGGTAAAGCAACCTTTTACGAGTTTACCGATGAGGGAAAGCCGGTTCAGCCAGGCGATAGTTTACAAATCACCATGGATGGCCGACAGGCTGCTCGTCTCCTGAAGGACCTTAAGGCAGATGTGCTTGTTCCTATGCACTACGAGTCGTGGGATCATTTCAAACAAGGTGGAAATGAGCTCGCGCAGGGATTCAAAGAGGAAGGCGTCCTGGAGAAGGTTCGTTGGCTGAACTCTGGTAAGGCTGTGGAGATCAATTGAGTTGGGGACATATAAGAATACTACTCATGTAAAATCAGATTTTGGGTTGCATATTGAAATCTGGGGTGCCTAATAGCAATATTTGTAGAGGCTGCTCAAGTTTTGCAGCTTCCTTCAGACACAATGACCAATCTTTTCCATGAACATGTCTAGCAGTATGTCTGATGCGTGTGTTTGAAAAGGAGGCTCATTTAATGATGAAGCCTGAGAATGTATATATTTTCCTAACTAATAAAGCACCATACAGTGTAAGAGTAGAGCGATTATTTGCGCGAACGCACTTTTTGAACCTTCAAAAACTGGGGCGGCAATTTTACACAGGATGACCAGCAATGCATGTTGCATAAAGCCAGTGGCTGTACTGCGGCTGATGAGCGGTAGTCATATGTGCGGCTGAAGCGGGCGGGGAAAAGTGGTTCGACTGCCAAAAGCTGAGATTCGAGAAACCTTATATACTCTTCATTTTCGTAGTGGCCTGACCACTAGTAAATTATGAGAATAAACCAGTTCTCTCCTCTAGTGGAACACACACATCACACATCCCTCTACAACTACATAGTAACGTCGTTCAAACTATTGACTGATCATGGCGCTTGATAGTAATGCACTTGTTGCACTCATTATCTCCCTCGTTGCGCTAGTCATTGCGTTGGCTCAGCTCCTCGCGCAAGTTTTTGGTACCGTTGAAGGTCATCGAAAGTGTCAAGCATCTGTTATGGGGAAATGGAGCAAGAATACCCACAGACATTGGCGTTGGACTCAATTTCGGTTCGAAACGCGTTTCATTACACCAGAGATTGTCCTTGCACCTTACCCTCTTAAAGACTCGGAGATAATCGCAATAACTGGGGAAGATAAGTCTCGTGCCGAAACATTTGTCCCAAAAGAGGATGATACGACAAATGACCCGAACGGCGAGCTGGCTTGTTGGATACCTCTTCTGATTGCGTTGCACGAGACCAGCGCTGCTCTGCGTCCCGAGCGACCTCTTCCACAATCAAGTTGGCCCGCGGTTCGCAAGAGGCAACGATCATGGGACTTTATGCCACCTGATGTTGCACGTCCTTTTGCAGTCACCTCGTCATCTGATATCGCGATTCTTACTTGCCGCATGGGAGTTGTATGGAAAGAGTTTCGGCCTCCAGAAGGTATCATGGAAGGGCAAGGTAGGGAGCATATATTTTCAGCAATGAACGTTCGTGGACTTGGAACTTTACTAGGCTACACTAGGGCCTTTCATGGAAATAACGCGGTCTCTCGAGATGATAGAAAACAATCCCTGTATAAAAGGTGGGCGTCGAAGCGTAGAAATAATCCTTATTCCGATGCAGAGGATGGTAAAAGAGGATACGAGAAGCTGAATCCTGCTCCGATTCCCATCGAGATTGACCGATGGATATGTACTCCAGAAGCTGATAGTATGTGGTTTGGCATACTTCCAGGAAATCAAGAGTTGTCTCTTCCCACCTTCACTGTGGGCACCAACGACGATGCTTTTGCTACTCTCCAACGACTTGACCCTGATGGAGTCGCATTGCAGCATCTTGGACAAACGCAAAGCCGGCATCCTGGCTACCTTCATGGTTTCTGCGATATTGTGCCAATGGTCGCACCTTGGCTGCGTCAGCCAGCCTCACGAGTCAACTGCTACCCTCAACCCCTAGGACCCCAGAATACCTTAGGATTGACCTGGTATTGTCCAGCGTACAGGGTCTTCTACGATCAGCTGGTCGAATACAACAGGCGTAAAGGCACTATTCAGACTCGCAAGATTGCAAAGAACTATGAGGATCTCAAGGAAAAATACGGAGTCGAGTGGGACGGTATTAGTCCGAGTTTGATGGACCGTTCTGTGCATTACTACGATGACCTGGAGTCTCTTTACAAAGATACTACCGAATACTTCCAAGGAATTCAACCAAGAACGAATTATGCGCATAATCAAAAATGGAAACGGGCGCACTACATGGATCTTGTTACGGCCCATCTCCGAGAAGCACCCCGATCCTACCCAGACGCCTTATCGGCGATTGCGGATGGTCGTGGTCATAATATACCTACCGGTGGAGACAGATACTGGAGGGGTGAAGCAATGATGTACTATTGGTTTTACATGCCGGACTATGTTCGGTTCATGACGCAGGGAAGGAACATTGATGCTGACCTTGTGGAGGAAGCTTGGATCACGTTAGTCTTCCGGGCTTTTCTGTGGATGCGTGCTCACATACCATGTGAGAATTCGCACCCCCTTCCCTCTCAGTACTACGGTAGCCGATTACCAGTTTACATCGGCTGACAGTTGACCACTACTTGCGACTGTGAAGTTTCTGGCTGAGCTTCATACATATATTCGATCGGATATTTGTTTTAGATACAAGGAAATGAAATTGTATTGAAGCGAATAAAACCTCCAAGGGAGTGGAAAAGTCTACCCATCAGTCTGTGAACACTGTTCTACGAGATGTGCCAGCGAGAAAGAGACTGTGAGCTTTTGTGTACGTGAAAAGACTTGTGGGTCGGCATATGGTACCACGTTGAGCATAGCGCGAAATCCATCTACACCTAAGAAACTGCATGTCATCGAGCAAAGCGTGGCTTTAGTACCTGATTATCAATTCGTACGAATTTCTCGCACAAGTGAGGAAATCTCTCCTCTCATCAATGGTGTGAGCCATTCATCATATATAGTTCCAACCCCTGGCACGGATGAGAAGCATCTCCTAGCAGAACTTTCATCAGATCAACACTCCTTCTCTGGCGAACTTAGTCAGAGATAAGCACATCATGTTTGGAAGCAAAACTGTGGAAGACCATGAGAGCAAGGTATCCTCGACAACACCGGATCATGACCAAGCAGTACATGAGGACTCAGGGTCAGCGACTTTAGCAACTTCAAGCTTGAGTGTCAAGGACCAACCCTATGAGGGAGAAGTTGCTCAAGCAACACCCGAAGGAGGCCTAGTAGCCTGGCTGGCAGGTAAATTGCAAGGTCGTCAAGAGTCGGTTCGCTGAGATGCTGATATATCACTTCTGACAGTCGTGGCTTTCTTCCTCGCCATCATGAACACATGGTGCGTAACAAGCTCCCCAAATCCAACCACCCAAACTCTACTAACGACCAAGATAGGGGCATGATAATATCCTACGGTGTCTTCCAAACCTACTACGTCTCCACACTCCACAGAACACGGTCTGACATCGCCTGGGTAGGCTCCATAGCCGTCTTCCTTCTCTTCTTCACCGGTATCGTCAGCGGGCGTCTCACAGACGCAGGCTACTACCGTTATGTCACAGCCACTGGTGCGTTTCTGGTTGTACTAGGCACTTTCATGACTTCTCTCAGCGAGACTTACTGGCAAGTTCTCCTCGCACAGGGCGTCTGCACGGGTCTTGGGAATGGGTGTCTGCTTACGCCCATGTCGACGCTTGTCACGACATATTTCAAGAGAAGGCTGCCGCTTGTTACGGGCATTGCGGCGTGTGGAAGTGTGACTGGGGGACTCATTTACCCTAGTATGGTGAGAACGCTGTTGCCGAGTATTGGCTTTGGATGGACATTGAGAGCGATCGGGTTTATACAGTTGGGTACTTTTGCGGTTGCGCTGGTGTGTGGGAAGCCGAAGAGAGCAGCGCGGAAGTCGGGTCCGCTGTTGGATGTGTCGGTCTTTAGGGAGACTGCATTCAACTTACTCCTCGTAGGATCCTTTTTGGTAGGTTGTCGACATTATGCCTTCCCACTCACACCACTGACAGAACTGCAGGCCTATTTGGGCGTCTTCTTCCCATTCTTCTTCCTCAGTTCGTATGCGCGAGAGAAGCGGGGAATGTCATACACCGACTCTCTCAACCTTACCTTGGTTCTGAATGGCATCGGATTTGCAGGTCGGCTGCTACCCAGCCTGATTGCCCGGTACTGCGGTACTATGAATGTCTACATAACATTCATCTTCTGCTCTGCGCTATGCATGTATACCTGGATACCGGTACACTCGACTCCCGGGCTATACGCGTGGACAACATTCTACAGTCTCTCTGTCGGAGGAGTCCAGTCGCTCTCCCTAGCGATCGTCCCCATCATTATCTCGGATACGTCTAAGATGGGAGCCTCGTTTGGCATTGTGTTCGCGGCTATTGGAATTGGCGCGTTACTGGGTTCTCCAGTATGTGGCGCTATCATTACATCGAGTGGGGGATCATATGCTGGAGCACAGGCATTTTCGGGCAGTGTACTAGTGGCTGGAGGGCTCATCATATTTGCTGCACGTGAAGCGAAGAGGCGGCAGAAACGGGAAGATGTTTGGGTGAAGATGTAATGGGCGAACATTCAGGTATAGCAAGCCTCCAGTGCACTATAGTTGTAGCTTTAGCTGTTGAGTGCGTTTCCGATTGGGGTAAAGACAGGATTATCTGAACGTCTTTCTGATAGGCATAGGCGAACCGGCGATTGATCCACTGTGATGCCAGCTTTAGAAGACTGCCAATTTGGCCTGAGGCCGCCGTCTTACATTGTCTTCGGCGAAGCCAATCTAAGACGGCCACCCTGCTTTCATGCCATCGTATCCAAGAAAGGGCTGATGACGTGTCTACTAGGCACCCGTGGTGTGAGTAGACCCTGAAGCTGATAGTGTAGATCCTGTGATAGCGCGTCGTTGTTTACGCGTGTCCCACGTGTTGAGGACCCCACTTTTACCCTTCGTCGTGGCAACGTGCGTCGAGTGGAGCGCCTAATTTGGCAAACAACACGAGGGGCACACTCGTCGCGACAACAGTCAGTCTGCAGGAACACCAACAAAGCGACCAGTCTGGATGAGTCGATGAGCCAAAGCACTCAGAGGAAATACCGTGCGCCTTTTCGACCGATCGATACCTTCTCCTCCGCTCAGAAGCCTGCCTTCAAGACACCAGCGGCCACCAAGCCCACGTACACATCCGAAGATAGCGACTACCCTCACGAACAGTCGACTTCCCTACTCGGCGATTCGAGCAACCTCTTCGACGATATTGAGAGCCCTGCGAGCCACACGAAACAGAAGGCCGACCTCCAACACAGACTCAAGATGGTGCGTGAGAGAGAGCCTCCCGTGGCTCCCCCACCACGAGATGGAACGGCGCCCCCACCAAAGCCTCTACAAGACCTCAGAAATACAGCACCACAGTTTGGAGAGACTAGCCCGTTGAGGAACCCTCTGAAGAAGGACCGCAGCAAAGAGTTTGCTCACCTCTTCAACAAGCCCAAGCCAGGACAGATGCGGCCGGAGCATAGCCAGACGACCAAACTGCCGTCGCAATACTCTGGAGCTTCTAGACCGTTGCAGAATTCAGCTGCTAGCGGAAGTACCGATCCTCTACAGCGACCCTTCAAGGTCCCGTCTATGTCGTCAAGTTCGCGTTACAGCACGGCGTCTACCTCGTCGACTGGTTCAGACATCTTCGAAATTCCCGCCTCCCAGTTCCAACCCAGACCGTCCCAAGGCGGTCCTGTACCTATCGCCCGACCATACAACCCCGCAGCCAAGACTAGTCTTCCACCTCCTCGACCGATCTATTCCTCTATGGGCCACGCCGATAACTTCGCGCCGTTGAACAAAGGAACACACAACCCGCTACAACAAGCGCGCCAGACGGTTATATTGGACGATGAAGACAATTTCGACCCAGATGAGGCCATCCGAAGAGAGGGTAGTCGATTTGGCGAGCCAGATCCATACGCCTACGTCGACCCTGCTGCGACTAGCGAGAACATCAAGGCGCTACTTGAGGGCGCTTTTGATGAAGAAAACGAGAAGATTCCCAGGACGCGTCTTCGTAAGAAGAAGAAGCAACAAGAGGAAGACGTTGGCAACTCTCTAGCTGACCGGTTACAAGCGCTTGCCGTTAAGGACGAGGAAACTAAAGCCGAGGCTGAACCTGAAGAGGAAGAAGAAGAAGATGACGGCACAGTGGAAGGTCTCAAAGTGAAGCTCTTGCCTCATCAGGTCGACGGTGTGGCTTGGATGATCGAGAAGGAGACTGGCAATCACAACAAGAAGGCCAAGTTGCCAAAGGGCGGTATATTAGCAGATGACATGGGTCTCGGAAAGACTGTACAGTCTCTTGCGCTCATTCTCTCAAACCCTCGACCGGAAAAGGGCGTGGAGCCAGAGAACAAGAAGAACAAGATATCCGATTCCACCGGCAAGGGCACTCTCGTCATTGCTCCACTAGCACTGATCAAGCAATGGGAAGCTGAGATCAAGGACAAAGTCACCAAGTCGCACGCTCTCAAAGTCCTCGTACACCACGGTCCCAACCGCACAGAGTCAGCCGAGAAGCTGAAGCAATACGACGTCGTTATCACCACCTTCAACAGCTTGGCGACCGACTTTGCGAAATGTGGTGACGGCCCCGATGGTCTGAAGAAGGGCTGTTTCGCCGTGTCATGGTATCGCATCATGCTGGACGAGGCCCATACCATCAAGAACCGCACCACGAAGATGGCCAAGGCTTGTTACGAGCTGCGCTCGCATTACCGATGGTGCCTTACTGGTACACCAATGCAGAACAACATCGACGAGCTACAGAGTCTGATCAAGTTCCTTCGTATACAACCGTACTGTGAGCTTTCGGCTTGGAAGGACTCTATAGCGCAACCAATGAAGAACGGTCGAGGCAACCTTGCTATGAAGCGACTGCAGGTATTTCTGCGTGCTTTTATGAAGCGTCGCACGAAGGACGTCCTGCGCAAAGACGGTGCACTGAACTTCGGTGGCAAAGCTAAGGAAGGTGAGGAGCGGCCGGCTTTCCACATTGTTGCGCGAAACGTCGAGACCATCATAGGCGAGTTCACAACCAAAGAGCGCATCTTCTACGACCGGTTACGAGACCGCACACAAGCTCGTCTTGACGAGATGATGGGTGGTGAGAAACAGGATTACATTGGAGCGTTGGTGTTGCTCCTTCGCCTGCGACAGGCTTGTAATCATCCGAACCTCACAAAGAGCAATGTCAAGGGTGACAAGGACGCTTTAACTACCGGTTCAAATTCGAACGCTGCAGCTGGCCTCCAGACTCCTAGGAAGGCCGCAGCCAAAGACGATGCCGACGACCTAGCAGATCTTCTAGGTGGACTCAGCGTTGCGGCAAAGCGCTGTGACATATGTCAGAACCACCTCAATAGTGATAATACAGCTGCTGGTGGAGCGCGTTGTACGGAGTGCGAAGAAGATCTTCTAGGGTCTACTAAGAAGTCTAAGAAGTAAGCCAGCATCCAGCAGAGTCTCGATAATACCATATACTAATGCATACTAGGCACAAGTCGAAGAAAGACCGCAAACATAAGCACAAGGATGGCAAGTCTAAAAAGCACCGGCAAGCGAAACCAGTCATAGATTCCGATGACGAAGAAGAGGAGCAAAAACCAGCCGCCTCGAAGCATTCTCGCAATCGCCGCGTCGTTGTCGATAGTGACGACGAAGAAGAGGAGGGCGAATGGCTCGTTCCTGAGGACCAGCAACATGCTGAAGATTTGGGCAAGGCTGGTGGCACCGACGATGAGAATGCTGAAGGAGGCGGCGATACGCTTGCTACTGTCGACTCAGATACATCTGCGGACGAGGATGAGAGCAGGAGCAATCTGGATTCTTTCGTCGTTCATGACACTGATAGCGAAGACGAAGCGCCTGTTGCTCGTAAGAAGCTACTCAAGAAGCCACAAAAGGTCATCAACCTTGACTCTGATGAAGAAGATGAAGAGGCAGACAGTGAGGAAGCCAACAGCGAAAGCGGCAGTGATTCAGACGCCTCAGACTCTGAGTCCGATTCAGAAGCCTCTGCCTCAGAATCCGAGACCTCAGAAGCTTCCTACAACGCCTCGGACCTAGTACCATCGACGAAGATCCGGCAACTGCTCGCCATCCTCGAAAAGGAGACTGATGAACATAAGGTCATCGTCTTCTCGCAATTCACCTCCATGCTTGACCTCATTGAACCCTTCTTGCAACGCGCAGGTTATAACTTCACCCGCTACGACGGCAGCATGCGTAACGATCTCCGCGAAGCAAGTCTCCAGAAGTTACGTGAAGATAAGCGCACACGCGTTCTGCTTTGTAGTTTGAAATGTGGTAGTCTCGGTCTCAACCTCACAGCCGCAAGTCGCGTTGTCATCATGGAGCCATTCTGGAATCCCGTAAGTACTACCCTATCCTCCCCTCTCGAGAAAACGACTTACTAACGCACATCGACAGTTCGTAGAAGAACAAGCCATCGACCGTGTCCACCGTCTCAACCAGACCGTCGACGTAACAGTCTACCGCCTCTCCATCCACAACTCCGTCGAAGAGCGCATTCTCGAATTACAAGAGGCCAAGCGTAAACTCGCTAATGCGGCCATCGAAGGTGGAAAGGCCATCAAAAACTTGACGATGAAGGATATGATGGCGTTGTTTAGTCGGGAGAGCGAGTATGATCGCAAGCATGATGATGATGCCAAGGACATGGAAATGTATGGCAGGAGGAAGGTGTTGGATGGGGACGATGATGAAGATAGAGGGGAGGAGGTTGTTAGGAAGAGTAGGAAGGCGGGAAGTCTGGGCTTCAAGAGGACGGAGAGGAGGGCGGAGGCGGGTGCTTATGGACGACGTTGATGAAGGTCTGCTGGCGTTTTTGAATGGCGATGAATCACGGTCATGATTAGGAGTTTAGAATATTGTTGATGAAGCACATGTTCATGAATGATTCGCTCCGATAATACTTGGCTATCTTCCTCTAGATGATGGTGATTTCTCGTTCCGGTAGGTCAACACAAGGGTCATCATTGTGATGCAAGTCCAACCTCAGAAGTCCTATACGTTCGAACCGCGAGCACGGAAGACGCCGGAGCAGTAGCTCCCCGAGATAACTGTCGCGTTGAGATGTCGTTGTGGTTTTGCTACTTCTACTCTCATTCACTTCTTCTACCGGAAACTTAAGGTTTGCGCTTATACTTGCAAAATATGCTTCCTCTAAATCAGAGTCTCTATCATGATCAAGAACGATTGCACTCTTCGAGAATCTTCGTGCTGACGTAGAAGTCCCCGTTCTGCAATGTGCATCAGGCACCGATAGCGTAATGAAAACATCTTCGCCTTGCTTCTCTAAATATTGCATTCCACTCCACCTCGCAATTCTCAATCTCGCTCGCACTTTGATGAATGCGTCTGTTATCTGACCATACGGATCCTCTGGGTTGCGGAGTGTTTTGGCATAGTCCAGCGCTGTCATGTACGCAGTCGAGTTGTCTCGATCTGCAAATCCGGAACTGATAACTTCTCCCGATCTAGATGCCCAGCTCCAAGAAGGTGCGATATAGGTCTCCTATTGAGGACTTGGGTCCCAAAGCGTCCACAGGAGACAATGAGGCAGGTCTTTGCTCCATAGGCCCGCCATATAATCGCACGATCTACTTTCATTGATTTTTTCGCGCGATCCCAGATAAGGCGATCAACCTATCAGTACTGAAAGTCAACTGACACGATGTGTACTTGTACAGTATACGACTCCAATAGTACTCGGTATCTTCATGGCCGTCGTGCTTGATAGAATTGTCGATGGCTAGATTATACCGGTATTATTTGTACAAGGCCTGCTGAAGTATAATCCCATCAGGATATGTCTCTGTGGCCTGCAGCTGCTGACATTCCCAAGCGACCTGAGTTCCTGTGAAGCGCGCAATGCGGGGAGAAAGGATGCGCTCTTGTAAGACCCAACCCCTTTCGTTCACTGGCGCTTGCTCTACTTGACCCGACCAGTCATATGTCAACGTCAATATCCAAGTCTTCTTCCTCTCCGACCCATTCAAGGGTTCTTCCACGTAGAGATAGTCTCGCGAAAGATCGCGGTGAGTGAAGCAACCATAGCTGCTGTCCGCTGCCCACGTGGCAGATATATTGAGCCAGCTGTTTGCGTACACTGTTCCCATTGAACTAGACTCGCGTCTCCAGTCTTCGGGATCGTCCTTCAGTATACACATACAGTCTACTCAAAAGTATTGGAATCCAAGACGAGCAGTGGTATTCGCCATATCCTGGAATGTTTTTTGCAGGGTTGAGATAGTAATACCTCGATGAAAATCTTCGATGGTTTCCTTGGTGAGCTGCAGTTTTTGGCTGCCCTTAGCGCCCCAACAATGACTGAGAGTGAGGTAACGTTCGCTCTCCAATTCCAAACTGCTCCGTAAGCGAACTTTGGGTTCTTTGTCCAGGTCACAGAGTTGGAGTAAACGCGATGGCGTCCATAGGTTCTTGCGCTGGTGGATGCATGAATCATGCGTTAATGTGCATATCTCAAGCCATTTCTTGATCTGCGATATCGTATGTTCTGAGTCCGTAAAGTCTGAGAAGATTGACAGAGAGCTATCCATATTCTTTTCAGACGAGCTGGCAGGGTCAGCGCGGATGAAATTAGATCTTAGAGAGAAGCATTGCAGTTGGACTTCTGCATGATCGGGATGGTCCTTGTCCCAGAACATACATCGAAGCAGCGAACATCGTTCACACTCCAATTCGGATCGTTTTCATACACGTGCCATCGTGTACAGCGGTCAAGATCAGGCTGTTTCATGTCAATGTCGTGGTACTCCAAGCGGTCTTCTAAACAGCAACATAGGAAACAGCCTTTTTCAATAGCTTGAGCGAGGCTGGTAAGTGAAGGGTGGTGAGGAATCTCGCCCTCTGTTGTTTCCCAAAATATTTGGAGCGCATTTTGACAAATAGAGCACAACATAAGTGTGGCGATTATATCTGGAAATCTCTGCTCCTTCGTGGTAGTAAAGCTTTGCTGCCTAGAAGTTGCAAGGGTCTGCACCACATATGCTACTCAGTAGGCCGAAGGGCAGTGTCAAAATGAAATAGTATTGTAGGCAAATGTACAGTGTGGATGGAGAATAATCGCATGTATTAGGCCTACATAGCTAAACTAAGGTGGGATGAGACCCACATATACCCGGTATCCGTCATCCTTAGCATCATGTGACTGCAATGACGATGTGTTGAGCAAAAGCAACCAAAGATGCGCGTGTTCACAGAATCAAGTAGCGAAGTCACGCTCCCAGGTGTGTCTTCATGTTAAGTATGATTGGCATGCTATGGTCGCGACCGATGAGAGTGCGGGGAAAGCTCTGGAGCTAACCCTGCGTGGACGGGTCGCAAATGGCCACTGGACGGCCTCTTCTGTTGACCTGCCACAACATGCACACTAATCTTTGTGTACCTTCAAATCTGTGTCTCATTCGCCTCCAAATGCGTGATGCCTGATGACTACCTCACTATGCAGCGACTTATGTGCTTGGGTCGGACTTGGCGACACAAAGTGAGCAAACTTAAGTGATAAACAGCAGCTTTCTCAGCCAGCTTCGAGTATCAGCTACTCACTCAATTTTGGCATCTATTTAAGACAACATGCCATCGTTTGCAATCACGCCGATCACTCGACAGGCGGTCGAGCTCCGCCTGCAGGAGCTGGAACATACCAAACAGTCCTTCGAACAGCGATATCTCCTAGATGCGAAGCAGTCTGAAGAGCCCAGTGTTATCAGACGAATGGAAAGGCTTTTGGACGATATCGAGAACCTTGATCCAAAGTTCGACAAGGAGGATGGCATCTGGACATCAGAAACCACCAAGCGATGTATTGAACAAGCCCGTGATGGCGAAATCGTTACCGAGAACAAGCTGCTGAAGCTTGAAAAAGCTCTCCTCGATAAGCTGAGCAGGTTCCGCAATCGCATGGAAGTATCGTGCCTACATTCGCGACTCATGAAAGAGGCTATAGACGTGTACACCGACACGACAGCTACCAGACTTCTTGAAGACATGGCCGTGGAAGATGATTTCGAGTTTGTTGATGACGACCGTGAAGATGCTCTGGAAGAATTTGTGAGGACATGTTCGCAGCAGACAACTGTGGATAGCTCCTCGATTGATGAATATCTTTCGGGCTTATTCGCGGGTGAAGAAGACCATTTGCAAGCTATTCGCAACGGAATGCGAGCATACGGAAGTGATCTTAGCAACGGAAACATTGAAGTCGATCAAGAAACTCTGAAATGGATCATCACGGACCTGATTCGATCAGAGTCTATCAGCCAGGAGCGAAGAGAGACCCTGATCAATTATCTGCAGTCGCCAGACGCGTTACTGGAGGTAACTGCAATGCTGAACACGAGGGGCTATCGCGAATGGAACTACAAGAACGCAGAAGTGGGTTTACCAGTCGATACACGCAAGACAATCCGTGGAAAGCACTACGTCAACGTTGAGGTTGAAGTTATCGACATGCTGTTCCTCCATTGCTGTGCAATCAGATGGGCGACGAAGTTGAATGAATGTCTCAGGGACTACTTTGATAAGTCCAAAGCGTTCGAAGTCGCCCCACTTGCAAGGGCAGACGCCGACAAGAGGGCTTTCTTTTTCGACAATACTTCATTTATGCCTCCACCGCCTTGTGGATACACGGGTCCTCCTTGTCCTCCTCCACCACCACCCGAATCCAAAAAGGGATGCAGAAGGAGTAAGACGAAGCCTCGAACCATGCGTCTCACCCCAATTGTACCCCCAGCGCGCCATGTGATCCATATGTATCCTCCGCCGCCACCGGACATGCTCACGGACGTTGAAAGTGTACGACGAGATGACTACCAACGGCACTTCTTCATGTCACGTCTGCCCAAACATGATGGCGACGTACCTAAGATGACTTCGTCGAAAGACATCCAGGCAAGATTGATCAAAACCTTGGCTGTGGAATGCAAGATACGCAGGGCTTTCGATGGCGAAGTCAACGCTTTAACCCTGGACTTCGATCCGTTGGCCTCTACATTGCAGCACTGTACCATCATCACGGTGTTGAGATTTCTTGGTGTTCCGGACGTCTTTCTCAGCCTCTTCAACCGCGCTCTCAGGCCCAAGCTGAGCATTGAGTCTTCTACTCAGAAAGCGGCTCGAACTATGACGCCTGAAAGTGGAGTTTCCTTTGGCTACTCCATGGAGATTTTCTTCAGCGAGGCCGTACTCTTCTTCCTCGATCTTGCCATACGCAAGGCAACAGGATCGTACATGTACCGTGTACATGACCACTGCTACTTTGTTGGCCCGCAAGTACAAATTGGCCATGCTGAGGAAGTAATTGTTGATTTTTCCAACGTTATGGGATTAAAATTCCGCAGTCTCTTCTCCACTGACAAGCTGTCCATCGGATTCTTGGATATAGACCTTCAGGTAAACTCAACATACGGCATCGAAGTCGGAATCGACGATTCCAAAGTCGCCCTCTATGCAGCCAACACAAGTCAGAGGCTCAAGTCGTGTTCAACCGTACTCGAGTGGGTTCATGAATGGAATGATACTGTCGGTACTTATGCAGCCCATTTGCTCGGCCCCCTTGCCAATGTGTTCAACAAACAACACACCGGAATGATCAAAGCAACGTACAGGCGTATTTACTCTATCGTTCTTGGTGGCAGCGAGTTAACCAGATGGGTTGCAAATATGCTCAGACCTTTTGTATCATGCGAGCTGGAGCATAGTCTGCAAGATCTTGAGCCAATCATCTATCTCCCACAAGCCTACGGTGGTCTTGGTGTGAAGAATCCCTTCGTAACCATCGCTTTTGCCTCGAACGCGAACGAGCCCGCTGCCATCAAGGTCAGAGATTACCTGAGCATCGAGGCTGCTTACTATACAAAGGCATCCGAGCGATACTCAAATCAGGTGCCCTTTCTCAAGCAGCAGAAGTTTGTGACCGTCTTTGACAATGATTTGCCGAGGATGATACAAGCGCTCGGTTCTGGAATTGGAACCGATGTCTCTATCCACACCCTTCCGTTCATCGCCAAGGCCGAGATGATGAAGCATCGAGAACGTGCAAAGTTCCCCTGTGTTACTACCAACTGGAGCGAACCCGTTAAAACACCCGACCTCGTCCAACTCTACCGAGATCTTCTCGACGAGCCTATCAATGATATCGAAGACAGCGATACGGTCGAGCAGGAGATAAACCGACTTTCGCTGACAGAAGACTTGAAACCATGGGATGAGTTGAGCCAGGAGGATCGATGGGTATTGCAGCTCTATAACGAGGAGTGCTTCGAGCGGTACGGCAGCTTGGACATCTGGTGGGCCAAAGGCATACCTGTCGTGGTCTACAGCGATCTCAGAGGTCATCTGCTGGACGATGATGATGATTAACATAGCAAGAACGCCTAGCTCAGGTTTTTGTTGATGATCTGGAACCGAATTGCGCAGTGGTTGGTGGGCAAGATGATCGCGCGAGATGTGGATGTCCTCTCCTTTGCAACCTTACTCACAACAACCATTCTCAGAGAGCTTTACGGGATATTTCGGGTATATTTCCAGTATCTTTGTCACGTTCAACGTAGCGACGAATCATGAAATCTATGATCACGATCCTCTTCCAATGATACGTCCAATAGCATTGAATTCTCTGTAAAGAGGCTCCGCGCGACAAGCCAGCTAGTAAAATTGAGCCCTTCCGATATTATTCGCTTTTGTGACTTATAACAACCGACCTCGTGACTCGGATCTTACCGTTTATCTCTTGACCAACTAATTCCTCCTCACTATCGCCTCTACTGACCCGAGCTGCGATATCGATGCTCATTATCTTCATCGGAAAGCCATACTCGTCATCTGCATTCCCTTTCGTTTCTGGCCTCCTGTCCGCTGTAGTCTTGATGTAGCCGCGACTGTTGTATGCATGTACTGGAGTGTTACTGTAGACAGCCTTGGCTTTACGGTATAGACCCGGACCGCAGCCAACCATGATAGCGACAGATGACTCAATGATACTCCATAGAGCAAGCCATGTCAATGAAGGTGTTGTATTACTTGCCCCAGTCGTTGCGCCAACTTGTATCACTCGAACAATGCTCGCGATGATGACAAAGATGCCGAGTGCAAAAAGGCCGCCGATCTGAATTTTGCGCGCTAGAGGTATCTGAAGGTTGCGTATGATACCGATTGGAAGTAGCATTACTGTTGGATGCGTCAGGATATCGTCCCACTGCAAGGTATTGAGGGCACCTACTCATGAGATCTGTCGACAGGTCCACAGCAAATCCTTCCCAGAAGCTTATCAGGCTCTTTCGAACGTTGTCGGCTCCACATCCGTTCTCTATGAACCACGATGACGGTGAAGATCCACAGGCAGTAATGTGTAACATAATGGATAGAACCAGTGTCTATTGAGATGTAAGTGAAGGTTATTTACGGGAACATGCATTGGATCTAGGGAACTCACAAGCACACAGTATGCAAGTACAACCCACCACAGCGTCAGGTACAGCTTTACGCCCACCATAATTCTCTTGTAGAATGCCAGTAGAGAAAACTTGATGCTCCACAAAGTGAGCCATAACCCTGGACTAGTAAAGAAGAACGTCTTCTGCGCATTGAATCCATCTTTGCTGACACTCGGGTATGGGGCGAGGCGACCTTCTTCGACCGCTAGGAGTCGAAATAAAAGACTAGTCTTATTGATGTAGACGCCGGTGATAGCCATGAAGAGCATATATCCTACAATCAACCAGATCTCGTCCCATTGGATGGATTTCTTCTGATCGCTTCGTAGTATAGCTCGCGCAAAAACCATGGCAGTCGTCACGACCATGAGTCCGATCGCGGTACCATGAAGGGTAGTTTCGGTGAGGCCGTTCGAAGACATACTAAAAGGCTGCAAAATTATACTTGGAGAATGGAAATTCTGTGCACAGGGAGCAAGAGTGCTAAGTCTTTAACGATAACAGAGACGATCATGTCCGCACGTCGACCTTCTGGAACTTACCGCGACGTGATGTGTACCCCCACACCCTGGCCTTCTTTCCCTGTTCTTCATGTTTCATCCATCGGCTGAAGGATCCTACAAGTAATGCACCTGTGAGGCAAAGCAGAACATGGACGTCGATATTGAGTACAAACCCTTGTAAGCAGAAAATATCGTTGCGTACTCCGTATGTTAAGATGTTCACGATTCCCTCAGAGCGAAGACTGACGAATTCCAAGTGAATTTCCTTACAGAGATGAGAGTTGATTGTCCATACAATCGGCTCAGCCATGTACAAATCTCTTGCGGAGTGGGACGAAGTGGCGACAAGTCTTTTCGACAAGTCTACCGTCAGCCCGGTTCAGACGCGAGCCGTCTTCATAGCTGTAAGTCTAGAATTTGACTGAAAGCGGCATCATGCATAAACGAGATTTCACCAAGGGATGTCTTCGAGACGATGACCAAAGTTGAGTCCTTCCGATGTTACGGTTCGCGGACATAAGCCGAAGGATCAGCATAGGGACTGCAGGCTTATCTAACCGACCCGCAAATGGGCCTACCTGCTTGATTCTGACTCCGAATTGCCGAGCGGCAGGAAGCACATGTGCTGTCGTGAAGTGTTTTGGGGATGGAACGACCGGCATGAAAAGAGGCGGACGGGATCTTGGGAAGCGCTAAACTTGCCTGAGCCAATCACGGACCTATCCCTGCTGAAGGATCGAGGTAATATCCTCCCCCGAACTGCAGCACTGCGGCGCAGTCGTGTCTGGAAGTGACACCTGCTTTTTGCTCATGCGTAAAGTCCCCGATTACCGATGAGAAAAGTGTGCTCGAGTCGCTCCTCATCGAACATATGAGAGCGATACCAAAAGACTTTGTCTTCGCCGTCTCTTCACGCATTTTGGGAGACACGAAGTGCCTGGCACCGGTTGAACGACGCGTCTTCCCCACGGCCCGCTGACTAGTTTAGTGCCGCTAGTCAGAAGGCACGGGTGGGCATGCAGAAGGCGAGGACAAGAGCGAGGCTGCCATCGAGCCGCACCCCTTTGGTGGCAAGCAGCAGCGACAAATTCGCTTGCGCACATTTGATGCCTTAGACTCCTTCCAGAAGGGTCTCTGATCCTTGAGGAAAGAGTGTCAGAGCGCTATGCACATATAAAATCAGATCTTGCACTCGTATAGCAATGGTTCCCCACCACCTTGTCGATACCAACCCAAGTCAATATGCGGTCATTTTTGCTTGCGGCGTTGGCTACGCTCGTCGCTTCTCAAACGTTCGAAGCTCCCGACTTTAACGTCACTGAGGCTCTAATTGATCAAGGTGTCAATATCTCAGCATTGCCAGAGCTAGCTGGTCTTGTGGAGCGGTCTTCGGATTTGGCTTGCAACATCGCCGTAAGTGTTCTTGAGTCTGACCAGAGATAGAGCTGAAATAAACGTAGTGTTCTTCACTCGAAGTTCTTTACGGCAACAAGTCTGTCGAGTTTCAAAATGAGGCTGGCTACACTGCATTCACATCCGGGTTCTGGTCTGGGATCTCGGCCGATGTGAGGCCATACTGTATCTTCAAACCCTCAAGCCCTGCTGAGGTTTCTGTGATGGTACTTCTATCTCGGCTTTCACAATGTCCGTTTGCCGTCAAGTCTGGCGGTCATAGTGCGTTTGCTGGCGCAGCTACCATTGAAGGTGGTATCACCGTATCATTCGAGAACATGAAGGGCATCAAACTTTCCGGAGACAAGAAGACTGTCGCGGTACAGCCAGGAAACAATTGGGGTAACGTGCTGACTGCATTGTCGACCACTGGTGTCACAGTCGTGGCTGGTCGAATCGGTGATCTCGGTGTTGGTGGTCTTACCCTTGGTGGAGGCATCTCGTTCATCACTAACGAGTATGGTCTGGCATGTGATAACGTTGCCAGTTTCGATGTAAGCAATTGCATATACCTCACAAGTCTTCTTCTAACCTTCATCAGATCGTCACTGCAAGTGGCATTATAGTCACAGCAAGCCCTAAGACCTTCCCAGACCTGTACTGGTCTCTCCGCGGTGGAGGAAACAATCTCGGCATAGTGACCAACTTCAACCTGTGGACGAAACCACTCAAAAACGACCAAATCTGGGGCGGAACCCGCACTTTCACCGAGGACGTCTTCCCAGATGTTGTCAAAGCATGGATCGACCTCACACTTGACTCAGCCCAAGACCCCAAGGCTGGCAGCTGGATCGCCTGGATAAATGCCGGCGCAAAGGTTGCTTCGACCGAGCTCTGGTATGGCGCACCAGCTGGTAATGAGTCTGCCATTCTGGCGCCTTTCTACAACATCACTGCCATATCAGACAGCACAAAGACTCGCGGCCATGCCTCTTACGTAGTGGACAACGAAGCCAGCAATACATATGGACAGCGTGAGATCTTCTACGACATTACAGTCAAAGCCTCGTACGAGATCGCTCAGCGCTCCGTGGACATCTTCTTCGATTCAATCGACGCTCTGTCAGCAGTGGAAGGCGCATTCCCCGTGCTTATCTGGCAGCACATCACGGATGGTTCGCTCAAAGGCAGTACCCGTAACGGTGGCAACGCATTGGGATTTAATGCCAACGGTAGCCCTATTCATATTATCCAGCTAGCATGCTCGTGGAACAATGCTGCGGATGATGAAACCGTATACAAGGTCATGTCCGATATCATGAAGGCTATCAAGAGCGATGCGGTAAAGTTGGGTGTGCAGAATGATTGGGTGTACATGAACTATGCAGCGATGTTCCAAGATGTTATTGCAAGCTATGGATCGGCTAGTAAGAGTAAGTTGAAGACTGTCGCGAAGAAGTATGATCCGACGCAGGTTTTCCAGAAGCTGCAACCTGGGTATTTTAAGTTGGATCGCGCTGCGGTTCCTGATGCAAGGTACTTTTCGTATTGATGAGGTACCAAAGTAATCAATCGTATTGAGTTTACAGCCCACCAGTCCAATCCCTCTCAAGTCTCTCGTCCGCATTGATCATGCTCACTTCATGCCGGGCTGTCTATATACAACTCATGGATAGCATTGACATCGACCATCGAAGTGTCCGGACTCTTATGAAGGAGATCCCAGCCAAATTTCCACCAATCGTTTCGTGGCAAACTCTTCGAATCCTCGCTTGTACAACCAATCTCTTCTTCAAATTCTTCCAGAGTGCCTATAGGACATGGCAAGTGCACGGTGGGATCCCTAGATAGCATGAGCCGTACACAAGACACAAAGACATCGTCAAAATGGAAGGACCGAGATCGTTTAAGTTGAGGAGAGTGTGAGATCAAGTGGCAAAGGGCTGCGCAAAACTTCATGGTACCCCAGATCTCCTCAACAGTCTCCACAGGTGCCTCGAGATGAAGACGGTAGGTAAAAGGAGGCATACCGGCGTGTCGTAAATACATCGCTTCCTTGATCCAGGCAGCGGTCTTATCAACCGCCTCGTGTGGCGAAGGAGTAGACCACCAATCTGACCGTAATTGCAAGTTGAGGGTAGGATTACCAGCCAATCGACTGTATTCTGTGGAAAAGCTTGTTTATACCTCATTAAACGGTGTCCATTCTTCGAAAGGAAGCATAACTTACATGGTATGCCACATGTCAACGTGATGGTCGACGCGCAGATGAGGCAGACTTTTGAGATATGGAACGAGACCATACGCATGGCAACTTGGTTTTGTGCAAGATTTGCGGTCTTCGCGTATGATCAGATGCCGCAAGCGGAGACTCACGTCCTGTTCCAACATGCCGAGAAAGCGGATACATTGCGAGGTAGCTGATTCATAGTACCTAAGCTTGTGCGAATTTCTGTAGTACCCGTGCCCCAGGTCACTCTTATCTACAGAGTTGACGATTTTGCGCAACTTTGGTATATGCAACGCCGTAGGCAATACCCAAGGTGGCCACTCCACGGATGAGATTCGCGAAGCCACGATCTCAGAAGCATCGCGGCTCAAAAGTCCTAGCGAGAGCTTGATTCTATTCCTACTCCTGTGATTGGACTCGTTGACCATGTTAGCTTGAGTTGCAAAAGCCGATATGTTTCCAAGGAGAAACTGCAAAGCTTGGCGTTGATAGAATGTCGAATTTTGAAGTCGTGCCCTCAAGTCAAGGGCATAAGCGTCTATGTCCATAACTTGTGATAGCTTTTGAAGCTGCCTGCCGAGGCAGCTTTGGGGGAATCGTTCAGAAATGCATTTTGCGAGTTCCTCGGTACCTGCCGCACGTAGTCAGCATGTGCTTCGACTGAAGAGCACCAACGAAGTTGTGTATATAAGCTTTGTCCTACCATATGCGTCGAAAGCGATTACGCAAGCGTCTGCCTCTATGTCGTATAGACGTCTCAGCAGAAAGTGAGAATGCTCAGCCCTTGAAGGGGGCGCATAATCTAGAGACAGACGATCCCCAGGTGGAGGGTCGTTGAATAGCCATTTCCGCTCTCCGATACCAGCTGTCTCGATAGGTGCCAGGTGCGTTCTGAATTCCACAGCATTCAGTTTCAAGGGCAATGCTATCATCTCCGCTGCGACCTGCTTGCAACTCAGTGTTAGTGCGAGATTGATGGCTGATCCGTCAGCATGTCGTAAGGTATTCGACTCGGGTTGGTGATAGTATCCTTCGTCACTGAGATAGTAGGCGTAGATTGCATCGCGCAGTTCACGAGGAATGCGTAGAAGATAGCATTTCGGGGGCTGGGAAGTAGACATGGTGTGGAATTGGCGACTGTGTGAATACAGATGCTTAAGATCAAGGATCAAGGTCAGTATATATACGAAAATCACTCATGTCCGTTTTCCACGTAGAGAGCCAGCCAGTCGCCAGGTTCCATTAGGCAGCAGTGTAACCAGAATTGAGCCGCTGGAACAAGACGAAATCGCAGAAACAAAGGTCGAAGAACGGATGCCTGAACCGAGGTGTACTTCGGTACCGTGGTATATACTCCGTCTTTGAACCCAACCACGCATGGTGAGACGGTTCCAATGATTCATGATGTAAAGCGAACAAATATGGTACACATCCAGAATTTCATCATCCTTTCTATTTGCCGCCCACTCTCTTGTTCTTGATCTTGATGGTCTCACCGTTGACGAAGACACCCTTGCCCTTGTATGGTTCAGGTTTCCTCCAGGCCCTGATCTTGGCCGCGAACTGCATGACTACCTCCTTCTCTGGCCCCTCTAATAGTAGACGTGTCGGTTGCGGTGTACTCGCGGTCATGCCCTTTGGTATAGCGAGTTCGACTGGGTGTGTATATCCGACCTTCAAGTTGACGAACTTCTGGCCCGGAAATTCGGCCTTTACTGTAGTTGCAGTGTCTTCGACTGAGGCACGGTAACCGACACCGACGAAGCGGAGAATGGCACTGTGTCCTTCGCTAACACCGAGGATGTGATTCTGGAGGTATGCGCGGGTGGTGCCTGAATCCAAGTTAGCCAAATGCGCAGCACGTTACGAAGCCAGCACGCGCACCCCACATTGCCTTCTGTTTCGCATCTTTTGCATCCTCTATTGTCAATGTTGGACCACCCAATGCCGGGTCCTGGTTGATATTGATATATGGAGGAATGTTCATTGAAAGCTCGCCGAGCGGTCCCTTGATGTGTACTGTAGACATTGCCTGCACTCTTGAGCTCCTGGCCTTAGCCGAAGGCGCAACCACCTGGAATGTGACTCCTTGGGGTAAAGAGAGTGGTAGGGACCCGATCTTCGATTGACATGATGTTGTTGAGGTAAAGGTCCTGGCGGGCGTAGGCCGGGGGAATACGGGTAACAGGAAAGTCGGGATCGAATCGGTCGTCTGGCTCGAGGCCTTTGCGAGGCTTTGGGCGCACCGCCGTCGTGCTGGGGCGAACATTTTGTCTTGATGTCGACAGATACGATCGCGAGAGTTTTCGGCAATCCCCAGCTCGAGGCTAGCTCATCCGATCCCGTGATAGCGCGTCATTGCCGTCTCTGATTGGTCGGCATATCGCACTTTCCCCCACCAAACACCCCTCAACACCACAACACTCCGACCGTCATCACTCTTTTTGGCGGAGGATGTTGTGCGATAAAGTGCTTGAAGCTGGTGTTTGAAACTGCTGACCAGGTGGTCTCTCACCTAGATTTAAATCTTTTGCTATTCGACTAACAGCGCGTCTTCTTACCACAATCTCGACCTCACCTGGCTATCGCAGCAGGCCAGCATGCTTCGGAAGCTCAAACACTGCACCTTCCTCCTTCTCTCACTATGCGACAAACTTACATGGCTGATCCAAATAACAATCTTACCGTGCTTGATCCTTCGCTTCCTCGTCTTCCTCCACTGTCCTCTGTTTCCTGACTTTTGCTTTACTTCGCTTGCAACTTTTCCTGTGGTTTCGATAACCCTAACTCCACACGCAAGCTGCTTATATGAACCCTCGAAATGTACTGACCATGGCGACGCTCATCACAGCTGGGCTGCTCCTTCCTACGGCATTCTCTCAGTATCACTCCCCACCAGCAGGTGCAGCTCCAACAGCCAATGTTGATTCACTTTTTCAGTACACAACATCGAGGAACCACAGGGTGATAACACAAGCGGTCGAATTTGTCGTGTCTATGCAGACAGCCCCGACGTGCACTCGGATGGCTGCTTCTCATCTGATGAACGAATGCAAGCTCCTGGAACATGCACCGGACTTCGCCAAATCTCGCCCAGATGCGTACCTGGATAATGTCAAGACCGAGTATGCCGCCAAATTAGCTGTTTGCGAGCTATTGAGTGTTCAGCCAGTCAATCCAACACCACCGCCTAATTGCGATATACTGGTTCCTGCGTCAAGGCACTGCGGGAAAGGCGGTGGCTGGTGGCATGCTCGGCCAGAAGTTCCCAGCGACAAGCAATGCTACCCAGAATTCAAGGAGTACTACTACATGCAGTGCCTAAAGAGCCTTCAATCCACACCTCAATACTGGACTTCGTTCAGCAATGCTCGCCAGAATGCAGTCGTCATGTGCCAGGCCAGCAGAGATGTTATCGAGCGAGAAAACCATCTTGAGATCTTCAAGAATCTGACCCAAGTTCTGGGTGATGTGACATCGACTATGCAGAGGACGACTGAGGAATACGAGTTGTTGATCCGTGAGCAAAGGCAGTACTCCGAAGAAGCCCGCGACTCTCACCAGCAGCTCAAAGAAGACATTCAGGCTGTGCAGGAAAAGGCTGTCGCCACAGTTGGAGCGCTTGACGCAAAGTTTCACAGTTTCATGGAGTCGTCGATCTCAGACCTCATCACTGCTCTGTCTGAGAGTCAGACCAACGAAATCGACCACATACGTGAGAGAATGCAGGCTTTCTCGCAACACTTGATGCTGGAGAGCTCCCAGCTCGCTGCATACTTCACTGACGAGCTCCAACAACATCACGAACTGGCCAAGCTCAGCATTCAATCAAATCACCAGGCGCAGGTCGAAAGCTACAATGTGCTAGCGGGTTATATGACCGCCACACAACACACCATCCAACAAACCAACGATGTCGCAGATCGCTCTCTTTCCAAGGTGGACAGCATCGCTCAACGTCTGGACATCTTTGAGACACAAACCGAGCACATCGCCGAGGGCTTCGCCTTTCTGAGCGCAATACCAGCACTTGTCATATGGCTTTTTCGAAGCTTCCTGGCCACCATCGGCACGTTCTTCATGTTTACCGTCCTGTACAAGTTTAACACTAGGCTTGCCGGTTACACTGCCGGCGCATGCAGTTCAGCTTTTCTCCTACATACATGCGGCATCCTCGACTGGCTTGGAAACATATCCTATGGTATTAACAAACTTCACGATCAAGGCACTACCGCGACCGTTGCCGGCATGTCGTCTTGGCAGAAGGGTGCTGGTATCTTTCTTCTAGTCTGGGCTGCCGCGTATCCAGTGTGCAAACTCAACGCTTATCTGGGAAACCTCATAGCTGGCTTGCTGAAGCAGCTTCTCAGCCCGATATGGGTACATCAGTACAGCAACGATGATGGTATGAGATTTCTGCCTAGTATCGAGATTCCCCCTGCGTATCCACGCGACAAGGACAGCCGACGTCTTGGAGACCACGTCGGCTGCGACCATCATACAGAGTGGGAAACTCATGGCTCACGACCCAACCATGTGTAATGCAAGGGATCCTTTTGCCAGATCGTTCCGCCCCTTCGACATGAACGCCAATCAGCATACGACATTCTCAGCACATTTTATTAGCACAAAATCTTACCTTCAACGTATGCTACCATCGACATCTGCTGATGGAAACGAATATCTCAACAATCGACTCGCCTTCCAACATCAAGTCACATTCGGTTCGCAACATACCCTGCACTTTTTCGGCAATCTCCAGCAGTATTTCCACAGCGTTGGACGACCATCTTCTTATATTTTATTGTACGTCCAGTATTTATCTGGGAACAAAAGGTCTAGACACAACTTAGCAAGTCGTCAAAAAGCGCGTGTTTTAAGGATCACGCCGGTATATAGCGAGGCGACTCAATATTTAGTCTTCAATATCGTCAATTCATATTTCTTTACTAGGTCGAAGCAGAAATCTTACGCCGTGACCCATATGTCCAATTCACCGCAAATCGCACAGTCCAAACTCTCAATCCTCGTCGTCACTCAGCTCTTGGATCCTCCCCGACCGATACGCCTCCTCGACCGGATTAACCACATCCATGACTCCTGTCGCCTTCAACCTCTCAAACAGCACAAACAACCTCTCCGCCTCCCTTTCTTTCTCTTCCTGCGTCATGGGCTCCATCTGCACCTGCTCCTCCTTATCCAGCCTCTGCCCCGTGATAGGATTGATCGGTATACCCTCATCACCACTCTCTGGCGCATGCTCCTTGACTAGTTCCTCAGGCATTTGTATGTTGTTTGACATGAGGAAACCAGAAGCGAAGCCGTAGCCGACGTTATGCACAAATGTCGCGGGATCTTCATGCGAGAGTTTCCATAGCAACATCGATATTCCGTTTCGCAGTGAGGGTGTCAAAGCGGACGTGGATAGATTGAGTAGTCGAGAGGACAGCGTATCTGACTTTCCGAGGGGGCGGTCACGCTCTTCGGTTGTGGGGAGGAGTAACTTCTCCATTGTGCTGGCAATTTCCGCTGGAGCGACCGTGTAGATACGGTGAATGAGGGTAAGGAGGGGTGTGACGGTTTCATCGAGTTCTTTGGGTGGGTAAACGATGAGTGCTTGGTCGAGAATCTTGATCAAGTAGCGGATGTTGACCTCGCCGTCGAATGATGGGAAGAGGCCTTCTCGGCCTTGATCGTTTTCGATGTCTAGATGGAGGAGGATGTTGACTAGTTCGCGCGTTGGGCCGGACAATGGCGGTGATGGTATTTCTCTCCGTACCAGGATCTTGAAGACGTTGGGTATTGAGGGAGCAAAGAGGGGAGCAAGGTCTTGTTTATGATGTATGATGTTGAAGAGTAGCTTGAGTGTTTCAGAGAGCGCCATGGCCTCCATGGGCTGTTCGTTTCTGCGTGGCGCGGATTTGGAGTATCGTTTCGCATGCCGTGTGATGGCTGCATTGATGCTGTCGGCTAGCTGGTTCTCGCGGACGAGTTGTGCGTAATCGAGGTTCGCGTTGTATGTTGTGAGGAAGAGGATACGGGCGGCGAGGAACTCAGTGTCGATACTTTCTTCCTGTTTGCAAGTTAACAAGGCTCTGTTTCCAGGTTCGAAGGCACGGTTGCCTACTTTCAGCTTTTCCGCTGCATGTGGACCATGGCCTAGATTGACGAGTATCTGGCGCGTCTTGGGCTGGAGAAGGAGAGCATTGGCTATGCACCGGAGAGCTTCCTGTGCCGCAGGTGTAGTCTCTCCGTCAAATGCGTGGTGCCCTAGTGTCCGGAGGCCCTATCACGGTCACTATGCCGTCCGTAGACTCGTGGTGTGGTGTAGTACATCTTCCGTGAATATGGGGTCGGAGTTGTCGACTGAACGGCCGTAGACTTTGAGCTGTTCGAGTAGCTGCCGTCTCTCTGTCCAGGCAGTGAGCGCATGGCATTAATTCTATCGGAAGAAGACGTACGTTCAACAGACAGCTTCTTCACGTCCAGGTCGGTCTTCAATTCGGAAAGTATTCTGGTAACGTCATCGAGCTTTGCTGGTACCCGTCAGCCCATGATGATCTCAGGAAAGCATTCCGGAGCAGGGAACTGACCTCTACCCGTCCTTTGCGATAACATGGCGGTCAAGTTGTGGAAGACGATCAGTGCTTCTCACGTCACGTAGGTGGGATGAAGCTTGAGCTCGGAGAGCCCCACTATTATGGGACCTGCATCAACCGCCGGGGTCCACATCGAGGAACGAACAAGGCGCGTCTGCAGCAGGCAAGTATCCGTAGGCGTCTGTCTACTTGCGCATGATCTGATTGATTATCTAGGAATAGAGGGTTGGAACAGATGAATCTAAGATGATGCGCACAAGCCAGAGAGTCTTGCACGACGACGGCAAGTCTCCAAGTCTATGTGGGAACGATTCCTTATAAATCCCCGTTGAGACGAAGGAAGTGATTCACCAACTGTCTAATTACAGTACAATTCGCACATTGCATGCGATGTGACTGAACATGTGGTACTGGGTTTCAGACGCATGGAGCCGGTGTTGGCTCGAGGGGCCGTTGTCCAGTGGATGGGCACTTGAGGTTAGCACTTTACGCGCACGAGGAGCGTCGCGCTAGACGCGTCGCCAACACCAACCTTTGTCGTCTGGACCGGGGTAGTCGATCGTCACCTCCACACTCGCTCTACACGTCCTCGACTTCAGTCACGTATACGACAGCGATGCGAGTGCCTTCTTTTGCTTTTGTTTCCGTCTCTTGTTAGCGATTTGCAGCATAGCCATGGTGTCCAAGTTTGAAGCCCTCTCTGTTCGCCCTCCCACTCCACCTAAAGACCAAGAAGACACAGGCGCCGACGAGACGCTACAATTCCTTGAAGACCCCTTTGGCGAGAAGCCTGTTCCTCCTAGGCTCAAGGCAGCAAAGAAGCCCCCTAATACACCAGAGCAATCGCCCTCATCCGATATCGACATACCCTCGAGTGCTGCCAGCGCAAGGAAAAGAGTCAACTTCGAGTTACAATTATGCAATTTGCCCAGCGCGAAAGCCGTCGCACAGTCCTGGACACCCACACGTAGCTCACCGCTCCGACCGCTCCCACAGACCCGCCTCACGAAGCCGCTCAAGTCAATTTTGAAGCCTGCCGACGGCACGGCCACGCCTCCGCCTGCAGACGACGCTGCCGCCGCACATCGATTCAAGTCCTTTGCCGAAATGCTGGAAGCCATTGTCAAGCTGCTTGCGACTTCGGACCGCGGGTCGCGGCTGGATGCATACCAATCCTTGCTAAGGACTTTGCAAGCATACGACAAGATTCCGGACGATCAGGCACTCAAGCAGAAACTTTCTCTGTTGACCCAATTCATACGGCGCGACATGCAGGAGCCAGGTCTGGCCGGTACAGGACTGGATTCACAACTAGTTGGACAAGCCATGAAGCTGCTCATGGCTCTGTTCCGCATCCCCGACTTGATGTCCGCCATGGACGAAGACTTTTGCTCCTTCGTCATAGAACGCATTATCCGCATAGTAAGCGATAGCACCATACCAAAGACTACCGTCAACACACATCTGGCTGTGCTCATGCAACAAAACTTTCGGCCCAAGATCGTGACTGCGACCCGCGTCGAGAAAGCCCTTGATGCACTAGAGACCATCCATGAGCGAACATCTGGTCATGCCGTACAGGCATACCGGGTCCGGATATACAGGAAGCTGCTTCAGCAGCGCCCCGAGGTCATGATAAGGCATACCGAACGATGGTTTACACATACACTCAAAGCTCTGGTATCGGTTCAGAAGGATATCAGTCAGAGTGCGCTAGACACTGCAGTAACAGCCGCCAAAACTATTGGCCATGACCGGCATGTCGCGAAATCCGTCTTGGTAGTTCTGAACCGGGTTAAGAGTGACGGTGCGACCATTGCCAGCATCTTCATAATGGAGCTTTATCGTTTACTTGGCGGTGAATATGCTGCTTTGGTGCCACAGATCTGGGCAGCTGTTACAGGCCTACTGAAAAACTCGCTCTACCGCGAAACGTTCACTGCTCTGGCAGATTGGCTCACGCTTCTCCAGAACTGTATTTCATCGGAGAACGAGCAGGTTAGGGTTTACTCCAACGTCGCCATATCTTTCCTGGTACATTCTGTCAATCTGACTCCAGATACATCTGCAGGTTGGTCAGATATGTTTCGCAAGATCTCAGTACATGCACTGCAAAGAAAGATACCCATGAAAAAGTCCGAACAAGACGCTATCTCATCCGCATACTTCACCCTGCTGTACTATGCTCTACGCCCAACTTCTACATTTGAGCATCTCGACCGATACTGGACTCAGTTCATAGTCAACGTCTGGCCTCCAATGCTCCTGCCCGATCCTAAAAAGCAGGCCGCCCCCGCCTCTTATCGACACGCTATACCCGCATGCCGAATCGTATCTGCTCTTCTAGACGGCTCTCGGAAACCATGGAACGAGTACCGTGCGCTGGATCTTCGCCCGAATGTTATGATCCCGCGTAACGAGCTCCCCCTAGTGGACCCTAGGTGGGTGCGCAAGTCGATTGCTCTGATACTGCAGTTCGTAGAGACTCTCCTCGACGCCACATTATTGTCTGAGAGCAGGGAACCGGAAGACGAGCCGGTCCAAACAATGTGGCAAGCAGTCATCGGTGCCCTGGTGGAAGCAAGTAGCAAGGAAATCATGGCTTCAACGGAGACGAAAGACGCCATGGCCCATATAATTAACCTGCTGCGCCGAATCTGGGACAAACACACAGAGAAGATCGCTTTGTCGCAGAAGAAGGAGGACATATGGGCTGACAAGTTCTGCTTTCTGATAGAGACTGTGGTACAGAAGCTGGGCCCTTTTCAATTCGCAGACAAGTGCCTCACACGTAACGAAAACAACGAGTTTGAGGTTGCATCCACACCATCGCATCGGTCACGGCATCAGGGAACGCGCTCATCACCCCTCCTCTACCTTGTCGATCTCTTGGTCACTCAATCCGAGGGGAAACTAGCTGATCCAGTTCGACTCCGTGCGATCGAAGTCATCATCGAGCCTTGTTTCGCTGTCCAAAACACCCGGCTGAGCAAATTGGAGCTCCTTCGAGATTGTGCGGCAGCAGTCGATGGTTCGCTGAAGGGCGCAGTCGCGTCAGAGTTCTGGAACCGGATCGGGACATTGCTCAATGCTTTGTTGGAGGACCAGTCACCTCCTTCAGGCGAGCGCAATTCTCGTTGTCTGGGTAAGGAGTATGAAATTGTGGTGGAGATCCTCAGTCTCGGTTCTGCTTGCCTCTTGGAAAAAGCACTTGGTCACCAAATCCTATCAACTTTTGTCAGTACTGTCCGGCGGGAGGCAGGAGAGGGTGCGCTTCCACTCGCGGTCATTGAGAAGGTATCTGAGCATGTGCTCAAGCGTACACCGAATGAAGAGAAAGCCTCTTGTCTGGCGTATGCCAGCATTCTTCTTCGCAACCTTCCAAAGCTGATCAGCCGCAAAGTGCTGGAACAAGGCCGACAGAGTCTTTGGCCTTCCAATTCAGCACCCGGACGGTCTCAAGACATTGATCCCTACGTTCACCTGTATGGAGCCATTATCTCTGTTGGATCGGCCGCTTACAGAGATATTGACAAAGACAATGTGGAGCCAATAAAAGGCTTTCTTTCAGCGCTCAGTGCCTCAATTCAGCAATGCTCGACGTCTCATCTCGCTGGCTATTTGCGGAAGATACAAGACGCGATCCATATTTGGGTCGAAGATCCCGAGAGGAAGATGCAGAGCAGGGAGGAGTCGTTGAAGAGCTTACATCTCGAGGTATGTTCACTGTTGTGCAGGATGGGAGTAGATGCTAACCCTCTTCAGGTTGTCAGCTTGTGGCAAGAGGTTTGCAAAGCTATTGAGCGATTACCGCGTCACGATAGCCAGGTGTTACTTCATCTACAGCCGATGATTACCGCAGGGTTTCTTAGCAGACGCCGAAGTGTCGTCAACCTCTCGATTGCGACCTGGAATGCAACCTTCGGAAAAGAAGATAGCCTACGATACCCCCCTCGACTTGAGCAGTCCCTTCGTCAACTATGGCATAGCGTCGAGCTTTCTCTGCCCTCTCTAGAAGTCCGGGAAGAGGATGCTGTAAGCAACTTTACAAGTCCCTGCATAACACCACTGACGCCACAGCAGGAGAACAAGCTCTCATTTTACGATTCAGATACCAGTGCAGACGAAGTCAAACGTGCCTTCAAGAGCCCAGGAGTCAAGGGCACTCCCTTTAAGATCTCCAAAGCGTCACGAAGGTCTAAGTCCAGGTCTCCGGCGGTACCGGCTTCAGCCACTAGAAGGGTGCCTTCGCGACAGACGCCAAAGGTCCGTCTCCGACACGACAACTCTCAGATCAAGTTCGAACCTATCATGTCCTCACCATCAAACCCGTTCCAGCAAGAGTCGCAGGTATTGACCGATCGACAAAAGGAGATGATCGATCGTCAAAAACTCAGCAGTGGTTTATTCGCCAACCTTGGTGCACCTTCGCTACAGCCGGATGAGGTGCCGTCGCCGTTGGAGTTCCATTCAGATGCATTGACAGCTGATGATCTGCCAAACCACTCCTCTCGGACAACACCACTCAAGGCTCTTGCGGCAATGGGACCTATGGACGGCTACCTTGGCTCTTCACCAACTCCACATACCCGCAAGAGTACTCGCAATATCGTAAGCGACGACACTGACCTTGCCACACCCACGGCTGTGCGAAGCATCCAGTATGCAAACGACGAACCAGACTCTTCGCCGCCGCGGTTCGAAAAGGAAGATAGGCTGATCCACAAAGAAACCGGGCCTGATGTTCTCGTAGGCTCCAGCTTTGACTATCGCCAGCCCGAAAGGTCATTTTCGGCTTCCTTTGATGAAGGAACCACAATTGATGAAGAAGCACTACTTGACGCTGTCGCGCCCCACGACAACCCTCAAATACCCTCCGACCGCGTTTCAGACACTATCATGTCAGAATTGCCAAGTTCAACCATAGACCTACAACTCACAGCGCAAATCGACGCCGACATGCAAATACACGATGCCGCCCCCGAAGGGACAGAGGAGCAACAGTCAGAGTCAAATTACGACATCGCTGATGCTCCCGTTTCGCTTTTGCACCCACAGTCGTCAACAACTAACGACGACCACCCCGGCAGTGATACCGAAGTAGACGATGTTCAGACGCCAACTCGTGGGCCTGCTCGTCGAGCTTCGCGCAAGAGCTCCCAGGCGACGACAAGCAGTACAAGTCGAGTGGGAGACTCCTTTGATAAGGGCTCTGTGAAAGGAACGCCGCATACGTTGCGCCGTTCTACGCGTAGTTCCATGGGAAGCCCCGCTCGGCTTGAACGTCTTCCAAGCGGAAAGAAGCCCAGGCGTACTCCTGCAAGGGCCGAGAAGAAAACGAGCACTCCTGCGAAGAAAGACAGGAGAACCAAAGCCGGAAGACAAGCACAAGAAGAACACGCTGCAAAGCCAGAACCAGTTTCACAGCCGGTGCCAGTATCCCGATCAGAACCAGTAGCACAGCCAGAACCGGAACCGGAACCGGCGTCAATGCCAGCACAAGCCCAGGACAAAGACGAGGAGATGCTTGACAACATCGTCGTGGCCGCATCGCCAAAAGCAAGCGAAAAGTCACGGGGGAAGAAGCGGAAGCTTAGCACCACCGACGCTCCTGTTGCCAGTCCTGCAACCACTCGCAAACTAAACCTACGACGCTCTCAATCTCTTCTTTCTCAGGTCGAGAATTCGCACGATATAGAAGACACAACAATGGATGAGACACCCGTGCCCAACAAACGGGTCAAGTCGAATACAGACCAAGACGTCAGCGAGGCGAAGAAGACGACGCCGGGAAGTCAGACAAAGCGTCTTAGTCATATACAAGTTTCGCCGCGGCCGCGATCTTCTGGAGGATCCGCAGGAAGGCCATCTCCTCAGACAAAGGAGGCGGAACCCCAACGAGTTCAGCAGAAAGAAGCTCCTGAGCCCAGAACCTCAGCCTCAGCCTCAGCCTCAAGTTCGACCTTAGCCTCAGACCAAGTACCAGCCAGCCAACCCCAAACACAGCCGCAACACTCCCAATCCCAACCCTCTGCAACGGCGGGAGCCGACACACCATCCCGCTCCTTTGCCGATCGCGTCATCCTCACGCCGCGCAGTATCATCAATCAGCTCAAGAGCCTCAAAGACTACCTTTTTAGCACTCCGACGTTGGTGCTGGGGCGGAATGAAGAGAAGGAGATTGACGATGCGTTGTTTGATATCAGGAGGCAAGTGCATGCTGCAGGATTGCGGGGAGAGGGAAAGAACAAGTAGTTCACTCACCGGGAGAGACTGGGTTCATTGATAGTTGCGACGATGGTTTTATCTTTGTTACCTGTTATGTTCAGCTTGATGTGGTAGTTGGACGTTAGTATAATGGTACGGGCATATTGCAGGCCTAAACATATCACAAGCCAGGGTCCAGCCAAGTCGTTCATCACCAAATGCATGCCACCTGACAATGTGTTTTTTCATGTAAATCATATTTCAAGGTATACCACAGTCCGAGCGACATTCTAGTCAGAACGTTCTACATGCCTTTTTCATATCGCAAACTCCGAACCATGCTCATAATAGTCGTGAAAAAAAAAAGTAAAAGGAAGAAAAATGAAAACAAAACCCCGCCATACCGCGAAAGCGACCCAACTATTGCAGGAGGGGATCACGGAAGTGCTTCTGGAAGTTATGCCTCTTCTCGTTACCAGCCTGGTACCTGCTGCGGGCAGCCTGCTCCTTCTTCTTGTCGCGCTTCTCAATAGCCTGAATCTCCTTCTTCTTTGCATCGGTAACACCGACCATGCCCCTACCGCCGTTGGCGCGCGAGATGAGCTGGCGATCCTGGTCATGGCCACGTCCACGGACTTGTAATTGACGCTCCTCGCCATCCATGTTGGCATCACCGTCCTCGTCTTCTTCGTCGTCGTCTTCGCCGCCGGCTGTGATGGCGCCAGGTATCCGGGCACGTTGTGCCTCCTCCATACGCTCGGCTACACCGGGGTAGTTTCGCAAATTCTGGCGGTAGTACTTGTTTAGGGAACGATGACCAGCGGTGCGACCGGATGGAAGGTGTAGCTCGTATTCGTCGTAGTAGACGGCCTGGGGTGTGTGGTGGGCGTGCGAGTGGAAGCCGTCTGCAGCGCGATGTGGGCGTGGATCTGCGTGGTTGTGGTGCTTGGACTTGTTGAGCGACTTGTGTCGGTGGGTGCGGTCGATTGGCACAGCTGTGATTTCATCAGTCGGTACACTCGATACAGTGCTGTCGGTTTCCCAGCCTGCATCGTCTTCCTCGGCGTTGCTCGACATGGCTGCATCGTCTTCTGTAGTGGTCTTGGTCTCGCGCCTGGCGCCGAGCTTGATTCCGCCTCCTGTTGTAGAGGATGAGTCGTCTGAATCTTCAGCCTCCTCTGCCATCTCGTCGAAATCGGCAGCATCAGGGTAGGAGCTGCGGAAGTCGTAGAACTCGCCTATCTCAACCAACTCGATATCGGTGTCGAATGCGATCATGCAGTGGCCACGATCGCGCATGTGCGTTTGGATACCTGAGGCAGTGTGCAAGACCTTATGGCACTTGAGACACTCATGGTAAGCATGAATCTTCTCGTGGAGATGCTTGATAAGCCCCTCGGGCTGTGCAAGGAATTCCTTCTCGGGTATGAACATGCCGTGGAAGCGTCCCATGTGGGTAATGTTGAGCTGGAAATTGGGTGACTTGTAGTTGCAGAACAGGCAGTCTAGGAGGGGATCGCTAGCAGGCTTGTTGGATGCGGCAACGGAAGTCTTGTCGCCATCGGCAGTGGCAGCCTCTTCGGCATTCTGTTCCTCGATGCTCGCGTTCTTCAAACCGTCGGCCACATCTGCAACATCCTTGTCTGCGTCTCCGTTGACGGTAGTGACTTCCGAATCGGCCATGGACTCTCCCAGGGAAAAGGCCGAGCTGACCATAGAGCCAGTGACCGAGGCAGCGTCATCTAGTTGCGCGCCTCTGCCCGACTTGGCCATATTGATGCGATGTTTGGACGAGTTCAAGTGGTTGTTGTAGGCATTCTCGCTGAAGTACGTCTTCTGGCAGGGAGTGCAGACCTTCTCAAAGGAAGCCTTGGCAGCAGTGGCGGCAGCGGTGGCCTTGTTTGCGAGGACCTTCTCGGTGAAGATCTCAGAGGACAGCGGAGGGAGGGAGGCGACGCGACGCTTGAGGTTGTACCTGTGCCAGTCGGTTTGCATGTGCGCCCGCTGCAGGTCGCTCGACCGGAAGGCGACTTGACATGTGTTGCAGGTAAAAGGATGGGTAGACTGAATGTTAGCCTGGGTAGGGACTTGCGACGCCATTTTTGCAGATATTGGAGTACTTGTCGGCGTGGCTGCACTGCGAGGAGGAGAGGGAGGAGTAGAAATAATAGGCGATTAGGTGGGGTTGAGTGTGGGATACGGTAGCGCGGTCAATTCACGACTTTATGACTGGCCGAGGGGCAAAATTTCACTAGGTCAAACAGGGGACGATTACAAAGTCAAGGAGGAGTGGCAGTAAGCTCTTGGGCCTTATCAGCGGTCCTGTACGGCGAAGATGATGGATTTGCGCAAGACACCGCCCGGACATGGGGGGCGAATATTGAAGCATGACATCAATCGGCAGGCAGTGTGCCAAGCCACTGGCACCTGCCATCCCTGCAGCGGATTAGAGCCGCATGGCAAGAGCACCCCTCGGCCACTAACTCCCTCAGCCCTATCGCCAGTGGGTTGCTGGTGCCTCTGTTCACGAGTCTCTACTATGAGTGAGTAACCGTACCGTGGTACTGCACCATGACAGCTACACATCCATCAACAGTCTGCATGCTTAGCCTCAACTCTCTTTCCTGCCTGCGCCTCCATCGATGATGAACACGACGGAGGGTCAACGCGATGCTCCGCACAATGCCTCCGACCCCAGTGCCCCGGCCTTCAAGGGTATCTATACGAGAGATGCTGTAGACGTGCACGACGCCAGCCGCATCCTGGAATGCTCACAAACAGAGAGACAGCGCCGTGTCCAGTATCTTGTCCGACAGTAGGCATCTAGCTCCCTGCATGTTGGGGTCGAGTGCTGACTATTCAACAGCTACTTGTCCCAGATCCTCCATGGCTGTAAGAGCGCTTACTGCGATACCCCTACGTGCCTCTCGTCGAGCAAGCGCACTGCTTCCAAGCCCCGTCGTCCACCCACGCTGCTCACCGCCGTCGCCCTAGCACATTACCTTGCCGGTCAAGATAATCCCAATCGTGGTTTGTGCCCTCACCAACTCAAAACCCCTCCCGAGTCATTCGAGATCGCAAGCAGTCTTGCGGAACAAGCTAGGGTCGACTCGGCTGGGAACTACGCTGTGTACCCTGCGATAGGGCAGTTGGCACAACAACGTCAGCAGAACTTTGCAGGAAGCAGCTCTGGCGATGGGGCTGCAACTCAAGCAGAAGGGCTCGATGGCGACTTAATAAGCGACCTTAGGCAGCGACAGCGAGTTAGGAAGGACCCAAAGGCTCTTAGTCAGAACTTGTACGACAGCTTGACTATGATATATTCTTATACCGCGCATATACCCAGTCCTGCCTCTGTTCTTACTTCGTTCCGTTCACCAGCTTCTCGGGCAGAGGGGAACCATACAGAGTCTACGCCACACACAACCGCCCATGCAGCGACATCACACTTGAATGGGAAGTTGGATAACGTTGCCCAACATTCACATCGCGCATCCGCCACTCATAGCAATTTACATTCAAACAACACTGTCGCTGAGGTCCTAACTAACGGCCAGCATGTCCACAAGATACCTTACCATCCATCGAATGGTGCAATCCAACGACGTCCCTCTACCGCTTCACACTCTTCTGCTGTGGACGGTGCATCAGATCCGACAATGCTATCCATCAAAAAAACAGGAAGAAAGAGCTTCACTATCGGAGGAACGACCCCACCTGCTGTGCATCAGACCAAAGCTCCCTCTGTAGCATCTAAACCAGCTACTAAAGATACCGCTAGCTCTACCCGGACAGCACCTGGCGTACCTATAGTACCGAAACTGAGTTGCGACATCCTTGACAAGCTCAAGGAAGACGTTCTACGCTACGGCGACAGCCGCTCTACTGACTTGAACTACATTGTCGACTTCGACCCTGGGCGGCGAACTCGACGTGCCAAACCACTTGTCAATCGGTCTTTGTTTTATGCTCTAAGCGATCCACAAAAGCTCCTTGCGTCTTTCCATGATGCCAACCCAGGCTTCAAAGACTCACCTCTGCCACATCTTGACTCGTCGCGCTTAGTGAACTCCTTCCGTGGTTGGAACCATCGCAACGGTGCGCTCATATTCGATAGCCTCTGGCTTGCGTTGGAGGCTCTGTTTACCTGTCCACCGGAGCTTGTCGTCCAGAAGAGTCCTCGCCTAAGACCTTCAAGGAAGGGCGCTTCCACAGATAGTCAACCGGGCAGACCGACTGGTACTCAGGACGATAAAGCTGCAGCCTCGCGTTATCTTGACACAAATGAAGCTGCCCATATTGTTATGATTTGCATACATGCACTCACCTCACTAGTACCAGTCGGGTGGCCACACACGTGGGCACAAATTCGTAAGCTGCGATCCTGGGGCGTCATGGTGCCAGACGCGGCTCCTCATCCTGACAAATTTGTGCATCCGTACATGGAGATCATTGATGAGTTAGAGTATGAGCCAGCAATTCGTCTTGCCGATCGGTTACTTCGTGCTATTGGAGCACGAACTTGCTTCGAGCACATACTGGCAAGCTTGGATGGCGACGCAGATACGACTGGGTCCAGCACAACACTAATGGGTGTTGTTATAGAGCACTTAGAAGTGTTGGAGCGCACTAGTATGGCTATGAAACTAAGATTGACTTCCAATCATGATCTGGGCGGAGACCCTGGATGGACTGTTACAGCCACATTCATGGAGTGGCTCCGGACTATTATCGTTAAGAAGTGGGAAAGCAAGGCTGAGATAAACAAATGGAGTAGTGTTGGTACAGCTGTAATGATCCTCGACAAGCTTCGTAAGTTACCAGGAGGCTTATGATGGAAACAAAAAGGCTAACGGACACAGATTCGAGACAACAAGCTTTGTACTTGAACTCCAAAATGTTCGAGATGCCAATACTTCACGAGCGAATAGACACCGTGAACGAGCCTATCAACTACCTTGCATGGGAGCATCATCCCAACACTCTACATATCTTTGAGTACCCTTGTCTCTTCTCCAAGGAACACCTTGTGGCTTACTTTCGCACAATAAACTTCACGGAGATGATGAAGCAGTACGACCACACCATGCGCACCCATCAAATGCAAAGATCGCTAGAGATGTTCCTACAAGAACCTTATTGGTGGGAGATTAAGAGACGAACCAAGGTAACACTTAGCGATTACCTGGTGCTGGATGTTAGTCGCGAGGAACCACTAAAGGATACACTGGATCAGTTATGGGGCCAGGACAAGAGGATGCTTCTCAAGCCGCTGAAGGTCAAGATGGGCCACAAGGAAGGAGAAGTTGGTCTAGACCACGGCGGCGTGACGTATGAGTTCTTCCGCGTGGTCTTGAGCGAAGCATTCATGCCTGAAAACGGTGAGTTATACTTTGATGACTACACAAATTCTTTCACTAAGTTTATCAGGTATGTTCACAATCGATCCGCAGACACGTATGACCTGGTTTCAACCACAAAGTCTGGAACCCAAATGGAAGTTTGAGATGCTCGGCATACTCTTCAGTCTTGCTGTATACAATGGCATCACTCTGCCCATCACTTTCCCTCTTGCTTTCTATGACTGCCTCCAAAGTGTGGGCAATCCGCTCTGCAAACGTGTGGTTGATTACGACGCACTGGGCTATATAAGAGACGGCTGGCCGAGCCTGGCTGAGGGCTTCCAGAAGCTCTTATCCTGGCGCGATGGCGACGTTTCAGACGTCTTTATGCGCGAGTACATCTTCAGTTACGAAGCCTTCGGCCAAATCGTCAACCAGAACCTTTCTCACGAATCCGCTTCCATCACAACACCTCCAGAACCATCGCAAGAAGAACCGGATCTAGTCACAAACACCAATCGAGAACAGTACGTTCGAGCCTATGTCCGCGCTCTAACCTACGATTCGATCGCCCCACAACTTACCTCCTTCATACGTGGCTTCCTTACCTGCATCAACGCCAAATCGCTCCAACTCTTCACCCCTTCCACACTCCGCCACATCATCGAAGGCACACAGCACATCTCTATTTCCGATCTTAAACGCTGCGCAAAGTACGAAGACGGATACACCGCGTCCCACTCCAACATCCGCGCTTTCTGGGACGTGGTAGAGGATTACAGTCAAGAGGACTTACGGCACTTGCTGGAGTTCGTGACGGCGAGTGACCGGGTACCGGTTACGGGGTATGAAAGTATTACGTTCCATATTGTAAGGATCGCGGGTGCGGAATCAGGGGGCTTGCCGAGTAGTTCGACCTGCTTTGGTAAACTCTACTTGCCGGATTATCAAGATAAGGAAATTCTGGAAAAGAAGCTGGGATTGGCAATTAGGAACTCAAAGGGGTTTGGGAATGTGTAGGTGGATTTGGGAAGGAAATGATGCTGCACGATTAGGCGGTTCCCAAAACGGAAATGCACATGGTCTCGAAATATCACAAGGTTGTTGCGAGTGGCAAGTAGGCATCGTGGGGACCTAGTTATCGTAACAAACTGAGAAAACCGATCGTGAAAACTTGGCCTTTCGATGCCAGCAACACAAAACGCGCCGGCACAGTGGCTCGTCCCGAAGTTTCTAATCACATCAAACGTAAAATTGTGTGTAGTGTCCCAACCCGTCATTGAATCCTGCCTGCCGACGCTACGTCATACTGGTCGTCTTCATTGCCGATCTTCAAAAGCAAGCCACCCGCACCCCGCGGGATTACCTCCGCATCGTCCCACACTCTCCCCGATCACGCGACAAAACGTGTCAACCCATGAGCGTTCCCATGATCGTCATTCTCGCCAAGCACAGCCATGCATAGATAAGCTTATCAAGCGCCAGTGGTGCCCTCTTTGACATTCCCTTACTCGTTCGAGCCATCCTTGCCAAGGAAGTGATTACCCTCCATAAAAAGCTTATATGTTCCCGGCAGATTCTTAGCACTCGAGTGGTTAAGAGATAGGCTTCTAGAATATGAGTGGGTAATGGCAGGGCTTTCAGTAGCGTGACGGGTGAATCCGGGGACCATGGGGGTTTCGAGGAGAAGAAATTGTGGGTTACGTAGCATGGAGATGCAGATCGATTTGTGTGGGATCGATGCTTATATGGGAAGGAGCTTGCACCTTTGCTGGGGCAATTCGGCATCTCCACTTTTGCATTTACATATACCCAAGGACGAGCGACTTTTACTTCACCGTCCAAGTACCCGAGATTAATACTATCGTCAAACATACTCTGCGACACAATCAAAGACTTTTCAGTCAATACGTCAACATACTACACTCCATCTGCCATAACAAGATCGACATTGGAATACCACAACCTCTCTCACAATGTCACCACACTCAACACAAGACCCATGTATCCCCTACGGTCGTGGCGGAGCAGGAAACATGCGTAAGCTATCCACACTCCCATTCTTACTACCCCGAACCCCACTCCAACATACTGATCCACAACCAGGCCGTCGTTCCTCCATAGCCGCCGCCTGGTCAACCATCCTCTCCCACCCATCACCCACAGACAGCAACAAACTGAACCTCGTATCAAGCCCAGAAGAGCACTACGCTGCTTCGAAATCTGAGCCTAGGCGGAGAAGACACTCTTCTTCCACGTCGGAGGAGGAGGGGAGCGAAGGAAGCATGCGGATGAAGAGTAGTGTGGACGAGGGCGCGAGGAGAAGGAGGAGTAGTGTGTGGAGTGGCAGGAGCAGGGCAAGTACGGCAGGAGAGTCTGGATCTAGGTGGAGGAGGCTACTGCAGTTTAGAAGAGCGGGTGGTCGCATAGAAAATGAAGCCAAGAACGAGGACATGGAGTAAGGTGGTATATTGGTTATTGGGTATAATATATGGAAACAGATTGGAAAGATTTTGAAAGATTTGTCTCAGGACGAGGAGGGGGCGAGGTGAGCGCGCGTTTGCAAGGGTAATTTCATTCCATCTCTTTTCTTTTCATTTCTTTGCTAGCGAGAATGATACCACTTTGCTCTTTTCTTCATGCGTATAATTGAAGTTCTCGAGCTGTTTCTGAATAGGTTTCCCAGCTTGAGAAGTCTAGTGATTGGTATCCGGCGGGTACATGGATGCGCTGGATACGTTGGTCTCGACGAGGAGCAGTGCGGCGACGAGAAGACAAGAGTCGTGAGAATTGTGTTCCGCGTGACATATTTGCTCGTGTAGGCGACGAAGATTTAGAGGTGGTGTAAGGTTGCACGTGTTTGGATGTAGTCCAGGCGACTGTTGTGGCTGGTTCCTGGTGGCACGTAGATCTGATAGAAGGAGGTTTTCGACTAGTAGGAAAGAGACTGTAGGAGTTTATAGAGGATAGGGCATCGTATCTGATCGAAGGGCCACACTGAGGTGCCATGGTTCCAGGTAGGAAGTAGTCGTGATGGAGAGGCAATGGGAAGAACATGAGTGCGGTGTACCTGGGTATTTGCGATGTGATTCCCCATCGCGGCATGTGCTCATACTCATGCCACCTCACAACTACGCCAGAGCAATGGCCACATTCGGTGATTAACTTGGTTTCATGCGGTGCAGAGGCGCGATCTGCCCTTTGAAAACCAGCACAGTGGATTGTGGCACATCGTACTGCTAGGTGTAAAGCCATCCTGCCAATAAGCTGATTAGCTGTCACTAGCTAAGTTGACTCTGAATGCGGCACAGTTGCTGAGGATGGATATTACGCTCGTGTTTCACAGTTCCGCCACATCGTTATGTAAGGGTTGTCCTCTGGTTCCTTTGTTCTTCGAGCGAAACGGATCAGCCACACGCGATGCGAGAGATAGTGTGTAGGATCATGGTTGTATGAAGATACGTGGCATGTCTAAAAGCTTGTCAAAAGATGCATGGAACTGAGTTAATTCTTCTCTAATGCTGACACAGCAGAGTCGAGAAAGGCTGTCTACAACGGCACCGCGTGTCCGTCACCTCGTAGATCACTACCTCCACTCCAGACCTGTACGCCGTCATCTACATGTCTCCTGATGATCTGGCCCCGTCCGAACATGCCCCGTCCATAACCGTCCAGCTGCTTTACATTATGGCCAAGTGCTCGCAACTCTTCCACTACCTTTGGATCAATGCCTTCCTCTAGGTATATCGTCGCATCAGTCATTTTGCCATCGGCGCTCGGCATACCCGCACCGATACAGAAACGCGGCGAATCAAGTGCAGCTTGTGGATTGAGCTTGAAGACCTCCTGGTTGAGGAGGACTTGAACATGACCCTGGGGTTGCATAAATCCACCCATCACGCCGTACACGGAGTGCAAGCTACCGTCGCTGACGTATGTTGTCAGGCCTGGAATGATTGTGTGATATGGTCGCTTTCTCGGTGCTAGTACGTTCGGGTGGTCTTTATCAAGACTAAAGTTTGCACCACGGTTTTGGAGGGTAAAACCGCAGCCTTTGGGAATAATCGCCGTTCCAAACCCGCCATAATTGCTGTTAATGAAGGAAATGGCATTGCCCTCAGGGTCGGTACAGCAGAAGTAAACGGTATCGCTTTGCAGGTGTGCTGGAGAACCATGGACGGGCGCTGAAATGGCCTTCTTTGCATCAAAGAGCTTTGCGCGCTCGGAAAGATATTTTTGCGAGATCAGCTCGGCGGATGGTACCTTGACAACATCAGGGTCGGTGACAAACCAATGAGCATCACAGAAGGCGATTCGCAATGCCTCGATGACTGTATGGAGATATGCCGTGCTGTTGTGATCGTTCACACTCCATATCGGAATCTTCTTTTGTCTCTCCAGCTCCTGGATAATGCCTAGAGCCATCAAAGCAACGATTCCCTGGCCGTTCGGTGGATGTTCCCATAACTCAATGCCGCCCTCGGGTGGTGGCCTGTTTCCAACCTTCTGACCGTAAAACTTCAGCGAAATTGGGTCAACCGGCTCGGATCCAGTCTCTGCATGATGTTTGAGATCATCTAGAGTAAGATAGCCACCAAGATCTTGCACCACTTTTACGAGCTGCTCAGCTACTTCTCCTTCGTAAAATCCCTTCTTTCCGTGCTTGGCCAGGAGTTTAAAGGTATTACCAATCGTTGGATTCTTCATGATCTCTCCAGCTTTGGGTGCTCGGCCATCCTTGAGCATCTCGCGGCCGTTAGGAGATGCTTTCAGGAGGTCTTTCTCGCTAGCCTTCCACTTCAAATTGTCAGAACGTCATCTGATAACGGGACATATTAGAGCTTACAAAAGTAGCGGACAGTTCAGAGACCGGGAAACCATTCTCTGCGAGATCGATGGCAGGCGCAAGCACGTCTTCCATGCTGACCTTTCCGCTGCCGAACCGCTCAACGCAATCGACCCATCCTGCTGCCGCGCCAGGAACTGTGGCTGCATGTACATGATCCATGGGAATCTGGCCGCTCTGTCCCTCTGCGAGATTGAGGTCCTCTCTGACCTTTTCCAGCGTGACATCCGCACCCGTCCGTCCGGAGCCGTTCATGGCAGATACTTTCTTTGTCTTCGCATCGTAGTAGAGGCAGAACATGTCCCCGCCAATACCTGTTGATCCTGGTTCTGTAACATTGATTGCCGCCGCGACAGCCACCGCTGCATCCTGATTGCTATCAGTACTGAACGGAACTGGTGATAGATTACGTCATACAGCCGCATTTCCGCCCTTCCTCAGAATCTCGATTCCAGCAGCAGCCGCTAGGGGCTGCGTGCAAGATACGATGCCTTTGGTGCTATGTACGACCGAACGTCGACTGGCAAAGTGTACAAACTGAGGCTCAGGATGGGGATAGACATTGTGAGTACCCAGATTGATGAAGTTCATCTTGGCTTCTGCTGGCTGCTCTGTTTCAGGCTCGTGGTGGGTTTTGGTCCTCTTGCTTCGTCGTGGGGTAGGCATTGGTAGTCGAACACACCAGCTTGAATGCCAGAGTGGGGTATGGGGAAGCTGTCATGTATACCTACCCGTGGACTAAGTAGTGGCCCACGGTTATCCCCGGAGATAGTTATTGCGGTTCGGGTTGCCGATTTCGCTCGACAATCGCCTCGGAGCATAACGCAGCGGCACCGACTATCGCCATGACATCTCTGTAAGAGGAAGGTGGTAAAGCGGTGTAGTCCGTTGACATCTGCCGGGATGGAGTAATAAGTGTCACGTGCACACGTTCCGAGCCGATCGGAACGCGTTGAACATCGACAAATTCATCAGATGCGAAGTTTACATATCTCGACGACTATGCTCACAACATCCTGGATATGTCGCAATTGCTTATCGCGCATCAGCCGCCCGCTGCTGAAACGCAGCATCCGCCTTCAGAGTAATGGTGTGTGTTATGGTTGCCGATTTTGCGGAATTCACTAACATTGCATAGCTGCAACATCTGAGTCGATACCACCAGCCCTGCTCTCAAGAGCCCGCGCAATTGTTACAGAGCACAAAGAGTTGACTGAACAACTCTCTAATGGCTTCGATACGCGCGCTGCGAAGAAGCTGGGCGAATACAGCCCCATCGTGAACGCACTAGGGGAGTGGGATAAAGCGAATGAGGTGAGCACCATACAGCAGCCTGCAGGAGCAATAGAGTAGCTGATATGGACTAAGTCTGTGACAGAGCTCACTTCGATGATACACGACGCCTCAACCGACCCCGAACTACGATCGCTCGCTTCCGACGATCTTGGGGAGACACGAACGCAGCTCGTGAACGCTTCACAAAACCTAATCATTTCTCTGGTACCCGTACACCCCTTCGCACATTTACCATGTCTTCTGGAAATACGACCTGGTGCTGGCGGTTCAGAAGCAGCTATATTCGCTGGAGACCTTTTCCGCATGTATTCTGCCTTCTGCAACCGAAATGGCTTTCGCACAAACCTCCTCAAGTACGAAAACGTGAACGGCACCACTGAGGCTGGAGTACCGCTATCCGAAGCGATCATCGAGGTGGAGAACGACGGCGCATATGGCGTTTTCCGATGTGAAGCAGGTGTGCATCGCGTTCAACGGGTGCCCGCTACTGAAACTAAAGGGCGTACGCACACGAGCGCGGCATCTGTACACGTGCTACCTAGTCTACAAGAAAACTCTGCAGAGGAGCAGGACTTCGACGACCCCGAGAGCGACTACTACATCGACGTGAAGGAGGTCAAGTTGGAAGTCATGCGGGCGAGCGGTGCTGGTGGACAGCACGTCAACAAAACAGAGTCAGCCGTTCGGCTAACGCATATCCCCACAAACACAGTGGTCGCGATGCAAGATTCTAGATCCCAGCACAAGAACAAAGAAAAGGCCTGGGCCCTTCTACGCTCACGCATTGCCCAATCAAGACGAGAGAAGCGCGAAGAGGAGATGGCGAACATGCGACGAAGCGTTATTGGCGTGGCGAAGATGGGTCGCGGTGACAAGGTGCGGACCTATAATTGGGGCCAGCAGCGAGTTACCGATCACAGGAGTGGAACCACCGTGCATGATCTAGACGACGTGATGGGAGGCGGCCAAACACTGGAGAAGGTCATGGAGGGTGTTCGCAGCTGGCTTATGGAACGAGATGTCGAGGCTTTGATCGCGGACGATGCGAATGCAAAGTGACGCGCCCAATGATAGAAGCAGGCCTTTTGAAGATAGACAGGGAATTTTCGCCGCTCTCAGTCTCACGATGTGCACGGGAAGGAACTCATATTAAAGAATGCATATGAAGCCTATTGTAAGATCCGCGTTCAGCGAGTGCCGAGAAGAACTCGCATATATGTCGCGCTTGTGGGCGCATTACTCGAAATCCGATCTCCAAGTAACTCATCTCATGTGCTGTCTTGGCAAATCAGATTCGCACAGCAACGCGGTTCGTTTGGTACTTCTTGGTACTCGGAAGCAGAAGCGTGCACACAATCGCTATGCTGCCGAAAGCAATACTCGTAAACTAGAACGTCCGGCTATGTCAGCTCCGTGATACAGGAAGGACGATGAAAAAAAACGCTATGCACTTACCCAAACATACTTCAAGCTCTCGCTGTATGCCCACCGCGTTCCTATCGTTGCGCCCTGGATTACAGCTGGTGTAACACCTACGATATTCGTCGTAGCCAATTCCTCCGGCACCGTAAGGAACAAGCCAACAAAGGCCTCCACACTCTCCATTGGAAGACCAGCTTGGATCGCGTACTGCGCCGTATACTTGGGTAAATTGGTCGTCAGTTTTCCTGCGAAGATATTGTAGTAGATGGAGTACCCGATACTTCCGCCAACCGTACGGATAGACAGCGACAGGGCAGCAGCAGTGGTGATAAGCGCATCAGGACAAACAAGCATTGCGACTGTCGCAGCAGGCACCAGTACGCCACCCACACCAAACCCAGCCATGGATCCTAGAAACAAGACTACACGCTCATTGTCCGGAGTCATGACCGCCAGTGCTCCTGCAAATCCCGTCATAATGCTCACAGCTAACAACAGTACTTCTCTTGTGTGACTTGGAAAGCGAGACAGTGCGGCGTTGAAAAATATCGCACCGACGGCTGTAGTGAGAGCAGGACCCAAGCCGCGGAGTCCAATAGAGACAGGTACTGGCGTGTATACGCTGCTGAAGGTGACGGGGAAGAAGTTGAGGATAGAGAAGAAGTTCATGCCGGCGGAGAAAGCGATGATGTATGCGAGAGCGACGATGCGTTGGCCGCTGAAGAGCTCGCCAGGAACCATGGGATAAGGGGCGTACTTGGCTTCATAGACCACCCAAGCGGCGATTAGAGCTAGACCGATGAGCATGGTACACAGAACATAGGCGGAGGCCCAGGGGTGTGTGTAGCCGCCTGACTGAAGGGCTACGAGGAACAGAGTGAGTCCCGTGATGGATAGAACTCCACCGATGTAGTCTATACGCTTCAAGATTGCTCGTCGAGAGAAGCCATCGCCGCGCGACTGGTTCTGAGGAAAGTACGTCAAGGCGAGACCGATGCCAACGATACCGTTGAAAATGAGCGCGCACCAAGGTCCCCAGCGCCAACCGATGCCGTCGTCGTTGTGCGACCAGAGTTCCACGTAAAGTAGGTAGGGGCAGAATGGCAAGACAAAAGCTGTAACGAGAGCAAGAGAGTAACCCCGGTACTTGACGGGAACTACTTCTGCAAGTCTAAATCCCCATGTCAGTCCAGTTCTGTAACGATCTACCCTTGTCTTGTCATATACATACCCAGCAAGCCCTGTCAATTCCCCCGTGGCAGCCCCAGCACCGGAGATCGCCATACCAGCCAACAACTGTCCAAAGCTGTGTCCACTACCCATCAATGCGCATCCCAGACAGATGCAAAACGATCCGAAAAGAGCAATGTAGCGTTTGCCGAAGAGGTCCTGAAGGTAGCCTGCATACGGGCAAACAGCGGCAATGGCAAGAATGTTAGCAGTGGGGAGCCAGGCAGATCCACGTGCTAGACCGAGATCTTCTTCGATGAAGGAAAGGGAGCCGCCGGTAAAGTACAGGATTACCTGGGAGCCTGCAAAGGCCGAGTGTTAGTATACATATCTTTCGTTCGATACCTTGAATGGCATTGGCGAGATGAGGAAAGGAGACGGACCTGTATATAGTGCCGCAAGGAAAATGGCAGCGAAGATACTTCGCACACTCCACTCTACCTTGCCATCTGAATCGTCTCCCTTGAGTGCATGGCTATTCTTCATATCCACACCCGAGAGGGTGACTTCTTGCTGCAGGTCATAGGCAGAGTCGTTGGTGGTATGAGTGTTTGCATGTTCGATGTGATGACCGACTTGCTGTTTTTCGTTGTCATAGTCGTGGTGGATAGTATCCGAAGCCATGAATTCAGCCGTTTGTGTTTGTTTTTATTAAGCTTGTTGAACGATTGCGAGGAAGATGTGTTGAGTTTACAGATGTCTTCTATAAACCCCCAAACAACAGAGACAGGTCCCGTCCTATATCTGCATCCATCCCTGCTTTCTCTTCTCCTACCACAAGCTGATCCATGTCGACCCCACAATCCTGGAAATGCCTTCCCACCCCTTCAGCTTGGCTTCCTCAAAAGCACAATTGACGCATCTCAGCTGCCCAGTAAAGCGCATCTGGAGCCCACATTCGACCCACTCACCCTAACTATCGTGTCTAATACAAGCGAAATCCGGGGTAGTGCCGTCAGTGAGTGCGGGGAATTGATAGCAACTTTAGCGTGGTGATGATCTGGGCCCAGGGTGGCGCATGTCAAGACTGACTCGATCCTAGCGACATCGTGAAGAAATAGCTACTCGTGTAGCTAGTATGTTACCGGTAAACCAAACTCGATGACCCCGCAGTGTGGAACGTGGAATTGGTGGACTTGGCAAGCGGCTGCTATCTTCCGTGATGCATCTGTGAGCTTGGGTTGGTGCGGATTGACGGGGTTCGGATCGCGTTAAGATACAGGCGATCTTCCAAGTAGCCTATACGATCAAGTAACCTTGCCTAGCTATACGTCAACTGATACGCATTACATGATTTAGAAGGAGAAGAGGGAAGCCTGATCAGGGGAACGATGCGTGGATACTCCCTCTCAAGGTATTCAAAGATAATGAATCTATGGTATAAAGGTTACGCAAAACAGCGCGGCAGCAGCGAAGCCAAAGACGCCCGCCCCAAAGAACCGAGTTAGCGTGCATGAATCAATTCAGCATGCTCTTCATCCCGTCCCATTCCATCCCATTCCTCGTCCATCGTTGAGCACCATGAACACCTTGTCCTCCACCATAATCCCTACGCCCATCCCATTCCAAGTCCGTCACCCTCAAGTGCCTTCTCGTATTCATCCCACCTTCCATTCATGTCTTCGTCACATCCCCCCTACCGCTGGTTGAAAAACCAACTCGTCCTCTTTCCCTTGTTAGCCTCCACTCCGTCACCGTCCTGCTTCTGCAGATTACCAATAACAGGAAGAACAGGCCCATCAGCCACAGGTCCGCCACCTCCGCCACGAAGAGGCTTAGCAATACGACTGCCGACGCCGCCGAAACCAGCGTAACTGGCGCCGCCAGCGGGGGAGCCGAGACCGCGTGTAGAACCGGCTTTGGCAGACTCGAGACGCTCTTTTACGGCTGTGAGTTGGGCTTCGAATCTGTGAGGGGGTTTATTAGTACCAAGACAAAGTAGTTTGAAGGGTGAGTATGACATACCGGTGATTGGCTGCCGTGAGCTTCTCCTGCGAGTCTTGTAGCAAAGATTCCAGACTCTGTATTCTCTCGTTCCTCGCCATGAGTTTACGCTCAGCAATAGCAACCTCCTTCTTCAAGCTGCTATTCTGCTCCACAAGCTGTCTCTGAACAACCGTAAGCTGCTCGAGATTTCTTTCTAGGAACATCATCTTCTTCTGCTGCGCGCGGTTGTTGGATGTACGGAGCACGTTGTTGTATTGCTCACGCGTCTCGTCTAGGGAGATTTCAAGCTCGACAACCTGTAGTTTATTAGCACGACGTCTGCGATAGATAGTCTCGATGGTCCACTGACTCGTTCACACCGGTTCTGGAGGTCGCGCATGAGGCTTTTCTTCATGTTGTCGAACTCGGCGATTTGCTGTTGTACAGTCTTGCCGTTGATGCCGTTTGCGACACCGTTGGCAATGGCGCCACTCTTGATGCGCTGTTGCAGGCTTTCGTTCTCGGTCTTGAGCTTCTGGTTCTCTTCTAACATGCGTGCAGTATCCTGCTTGAGGCTCTCTACTAGCTCGAGGTTGCCTTCTTGTCGGGCAGAGTAGGCATCGGCAAGTCGTGCCTTGAGCTCCTCCTTGTCTTGCTCTGAGAGGTTGCCTTCAAGGAGTTCCTCGTATTGACTTTGCAGGGTCTCGCAGCGTGCCTCGAGTGCTTCGCGGCGCTTGGCATATGTGCTGTCCTCCTCACTGCGTGCAGTAAGAGAGAGCTCGGCTTGTCGTACAATGCCTTGCGTTTCAGCAATCTTCTCTCGTATATCCTTGATCGCATCAGGAGCGATCGCTTCGCCAGATGAGCTCATATCATGGAGTTGATCTAGCTGCTCAATGATCTTTCGTATCGTTCGCTCGTTATCGCTGAAGACCTCACCGCCGAGGTCGAAGCCAGCCATCATCTGCGCCATGGCTTCAGCCTTCTTCCTCTTCTTCTCATCCATAGCAGCAGACGTCTCCTTGGCGTTCATCTTAGCATCCAGGAGTTGTTGCTTGACCTCGTCCAGCTCGGAGGTGAGTTCAGAATTGGCCTCCTTCAATCCGTCCATGGTGATTTGTTGCTCCTTGCTTTCGAACTGAATCTTCTCAACCTGCATTCGCATCTCGTTGATCTCCATAGTCATTCGTTCGTTCTCCTTGTTTGTCTTCGCGTCCCGTTCCTTGTAGTACTGAAGCTCTTCTTTGGCAGATTTGAGCTGGTCTTCAGCTTTGGCAAGCTGTGATTCTTTTTCTGCAACTTGATCCTGCAGCTCGTTTTCCCTTCGCAAGAAATCGTCCTTCTCGTCCTTGTCCAGAGGTATGCTTGGTGTGCCTGCGCGGTCTAGGTCCATTCGCGAGTCTGGTCGTGGCGTTGGAGTCTCCGAGTTTCTTGTTGCTTCCAGTCTTGATGGCGTTCCTGGACGCGGTGCTGCTGCTGATTTCTTGCCTGATGATGGAGCAACCTCTAGAGGGGGAACCCACTTCTCCTTGGGAACAGTCTCTCCTTGACGCCAGAGCGTCACTTCGCCTTCGAGCGTACCAATATAGCTTTCAAACGTCGTCATCTGGCCTTGCACCTTCTTGAGCATAGCCTTGAGTTCGGCGGGACTGAGCTCAGCGTTGACCTTGGCCTTGTTCTTGATGGTTTTGGCTCGCATACCGAATCGAAGTGTACCCAGGGTTTCGATATCGTTGTAGCTACTTGGCGAACAATTGATAATGAGAGTTGTCCGAGAGTTACCACCAAGTGATTCTTGAAGGATACGTGTAAGCTTCGAGTCTCGGTAGGGAATATGCTGTGTTTTGCTGTCGGTCAAACAGTTGATGACCATACCCAAGGCACTCAAACTCTTGTTGATCTTCTTTGCTTCCTCCAAGGTCTGCCCGCTCGCTCCGGTCTTGCCAACCTTCTCAGAACCGGCCAAATCAACCAAGAAGAGCTGCCCGCTCTTCAATGAGCCCGTCTCGACGTTCTTTTGGTTTACTGTTATGACAAAGATGGAATGCGATCGTGAGGATTCGGCGTTCATGTTGGTTGCTGAGACGGCTCGTGCCGACCCACCCCTTCTGAGAACCTCGTAGACTTCATCCTCGCTCGATACGTACACCTCCAAGAGGCCCTTGACGTAGACTCCTCTGTTCTTCTCTTCGTGCACGGGCAGGTTATCGTTTTGTGGGACCAAGAGATCTCGAATGCGCTCCATGTAGATCTCCATGTAGCTGACGCGGACGGTGTATTCGATGTTGCTCGGTGAGGCCAAGATGCTTGCGAAGATCTGCTGGATGATACGTGGGATGACACCCTTTCCGACCTCGTCGTCCATGTCGCTACCCATCATTGTATACGACTTTCCCGCTCCAGTCTGGCCGTAAGCAAAGACTGTTCCATTGTATCCGTTCAGGATATCGTCGACGGTGGGGCGAATAGAGTAATCGAAGACGTCGGCCTGCTTGGAGTTCATGTCGAAGACACGATCGAAAGTGAAGGCACCAGAGGCCTCTTTCGACTACACATGTGGTGTCAGCGACTCTTGTTGGTTGGTTTGGACATGTGTCTATGGAGCTGGCATGCCGTACCTGGATCGTACATGTGTCATCGTTTTTGAATTCAACGATGGGCTCTCCGCCGCTGGCTATCTCGATCTTGTTCTGCGGACGGAACCGCGCCACCACTACATTGTCCTACCGTCAGTACTCGTCATTCCATGAAATGGTACACCTGTCGTATGGGGCGCACCTTTGATTGTGTTCCTGTCGCCCATTTTGTTAGCCATGTCTCTCACCCCTCTTCGCCGATATCGCCAGAGCTACTCACGACATGATTGCTGGGGTTTCAGGCGTTGCGGCCCAGAGGCCTCGCTCTGTTTGCTGCTCTCGCGCTTTGGGTGCAGGTGTCGCTGCAGCCCCAACGGGAGGGTATGTTGTGGCACCGTCACGTCCCTGACTGTCTCGGCGCGTGGAGGTGGGTAATTACAGGCCCCGCTATGGTTAAGGGGAACTGATGAAACGGCCACGGAAATGGTCTCGGTACACGCCGGGGATCCCAAGCTCAGCGCACCAGAAAAAACAAAGAGAGCAGCAGTACGAGGGCGCGCGGTGAGGGAGTCGATGTTGCGTTGAAGCCGACCTATTGTAGAGATGCAGGCTTCGGCTTGTGTTGATACATCGGCCAGGGTCTGCATGCCCATAGCGCGCCTTCCTCCTCCCCGCAGCCAGCGCCTGTGACGCAACTTGACCTGGAGCATGCTTGAGCATGCGAACCTCGCTTACTGCTAAATCTAAGTCTGGTCTGCTTGCATTTACTCAAGTCGTAGTATCAATCACGGAAGCATGCGGCTCTGCGCTGACTGCACCCAAGACAACCAATCCGGGAATCCCTGCGTTAGTGGAGCAACAAAGACACTGGGCATCGGTGAGTCGCTCCAACCAAAACAGACGTAGATTAGCTACGTCGCTGAAAGATATAAACCATCGAGCCAAACGCCACGCTGGAAAAGCTCGAGATCAAAGCCACTGAGCTGCCAGTAACAGATATGACATTGTCCCTGTCCCGTAATAACTCCATCCCATGCCGTCGTGTCGTGATATTCATATTCTAATCGCACCCTTAATCCTCCCAGCTCTTCTCCACTGTCTCGCGCACACGCTTGGTGTATTCCTTGCGGTTCTCTTTGTACAGGTTCGACGCTTCGACGTTGGCAGGAGACGATGTGTTTGGGTCGTTCAGCAAACTGCGCTTGTCAGTACATGTCCCGCACCATGCTCACAGTCCAGTCGTCGCCCTCCTCTGACGTACCTCTGAATACTCGTCAAGATGGCCGCGACATCGTACGTGGGCGACCATCGGTTTTGGAGAATATCCAAACACAGCTCGCCCGTTCCATATACGTTGGGGTGAAACATCTGGCTGATGAATTTGACACCCGGCGGCTTGTTGGGATACGCTTCTTCGAAATGCATAATAAGGCGGAAGGTTCCATCTTCGAACGGCGTGTCAGCGGGGCCGATGATGACTGCATTCCTGTGTACATGTCAGTTTTAAAGTTCAAAATGCGTATGCATGCCGCTGCTATCTGTTCCAAGCACGGAACTGGCTTCATGTCCACCATACTCGAGGTCGCGTGCGGGGTGGATGCGGTGAAGCGTACCAAGTCATGACATTGTCTGCAACTGGAGAAGCAGAGACGCCGGCAGGCGGGTCGGTTTGCATGCGCTGTACTTGCTGTCAGTTTGTGTGCTCTGCTGAACATGTTTCGCAAGCATCCAGAGCTTGCTCTGCTTGCACTGTCGGCGTACCTTGAAGTCGCGCATCAAGCGGCGGCGGGCTGCAGTAGACATGTTGGCGCGCGGGCGATGAACAAAGCTGCAGGTGGTTGATCAGAAGCAGACGTCTGAATCTGTGCAGAGATGGTCTATGTAGCTGTGACTGAGGTTGGTGTTGCACCGAGTTGGTTACAGGCGTCACTGACACCTTCCGCTGTCGGTCTCACTCGGCTTGTGGAGGCGAACGCCACCTCACGTGTAGGTGAAACCTAGCTTATCGCAACCTTCCAATCGTGCTCGTCGCGATTACCTATCCCCTCTTTCAAATATCACAACACTTGATCCAGAACACTCGATAGTAGTATATTCCTTTTTTTCACATCAAGATGAAGATAACTTATCAAGTTTTTTATTATCATACTTGTTAGAGATAGCCAGGCTGATCATCGTCTGTGTCTCGCTCTGGCCCTCATGGATATCAGATAAATCGTCAAGACGACACGCCTTCGAATACTCCCAAACGCCACTAATGCGACTCATTCTGATCACGCTGCATTCAGACCGCTCGGCAGTACACATCCCGCGCCGTAAATTCATAACGCCATGAATCGCTAGAAGACATAAGGAGAAGACGCTACAAAGTAGTGTTGAAATGTTGGAGACATCCAGCATCAGTAGCGACACAAATTGGTCGAAGAAGGAAATCGTCATGCGCGCTCAACACGGGAGCGTACTCTCACTGGCCCTTGGCCCCAGCAAGACCATGATGAGATGCTAAAGCTGACTTCTCGCGGCCCAGATAATCCACGATCGGGAAGCGGGCGCGACGTTCAAGCTCATCCAGAGGAATGTGGGAACGGATGAAGCGGTCTTTGTCATTGGCCGGCGGTTGGTAGTCCCAAGACTCTTTGCGGCCAATCTTCAACGCGCTGCAAGCAAGCTGGCGCATGCGCTGGCTTCGCACAACGTCGTTGTGGATGGTCTTGAAGTCCCACTTCTCGCGCGCCTCGGCTTCAAACTTGGCTAGCATCTTCTGGTTTTGAGGCTCCGTCGAGGTAGCGAGGTCTTGCAGCTCTTGCGGGTCTTCCACGAGATTGTAGAGTTGTGGGCCGTCTACAAGAGAGTAGGTAAACTTCCACTGGTTGCGACGAATCATGTACGTGGGCGTGACGGTGCCTTCACCCATGTACTCACCAAATACCTCATCCTTGCCTGGTTTATCTGAAACAAGGTAGTCATGAAGACTAGAGCCGTCTAATGGAAGGCGCTCATCCACTTGTCCACCAGCTAGGTCGACAAAAGTTGGTAGAAGATCCATGGTTGATACCGACTCATTAACCTTCTTTGGCGCGATGTTGGGTCCGTTGATAATCATCGGTACTCGTGCACTGTTCTCGTACCAACTCATCTTGTACCACAAGCTCCTCTCGCCAAGCATGTCGCCGTGGTCTCCGGAAAAGACAATAATGGTGTTCTTGTCTAGCTGGCAGTTCTTGAGGAGCCTGACAAGCTTGCCAACCTGGTCGTCGACAAAGCTGCACGCGGCGAAGTAGGCACGGCGAGCGCGGATTTTCGCCTCATCCGGGACAGGATTGTCCCACAGATCGATGGTCTGGAGCAGACGCTTGGAGTGAGAGTCCTGGTTCTCTTGTGCGATCTCAACCTTGGGCAAAGGGATATCGACGCCTTCATATCGATCCCAGTACTCCTGAATCATGGTATAAGGATCGTGTGGGTGGGTCAGAGAGATGGTCAAAGCGAAAGGTCGCCGAGTCTCAGGGTCTGATCGAACGTAATCGTAAAGGTACTGTTGGGCCTGGAGGCATGTGTGAGCAAGATTTCGTCTACTTGAGTGCAAAGTTTCCTACCTTGTGCATGACATCCTCATCATAGTCGAGCTGGTTGGATCGCACACAAGGTCCGGCTTGCATGACCGAAGACATGTTGTGGTACCATTCCTGGCGCTCCTCTGGCTTGTCCCAGTTGACAGACCATCCGAGGTCACCGGGATAGATGTCGGAGGTGAGTCGGTGCTCAAATCCGTGGAGCTGATCAGGGCCAATGAAGTGCATCTTTCCTGCGAGCGCAGTCTCGTAGCCTTCTCGGCGGAGGTAGTGGGCGTAGGTAGGAATCTCTGGACTTAGGATAGAAGCGTTATCATAGCCGCCAATTTTGGACGGCAGCTGGCCACTGCACATGGTGAACCTAGACGGTGCACACAAGGGTGAGTTGCAATAAGCGCTCGCAAAGTTGACGCCGGTCCTGGCAAGCTCATCAAGATGAGGTGTCTTGATAACTGACTCTGGGTCATTGAACTTTAGCATGGGTGCAGCCATCTGATCGGCCATAATGTACAGGATGTTGGGACGCTTTCCGTCCCCCATGGTGCGAGTCTGAGTTGCATAGCTTTCAGATTGCTGACGAAGAGTTTGTGCAGTAACGAAATCGCGTCCGTCTTGAAGAGCATCTGAGAAACCATTGCCAGATGAAAAGCCATTGTTGCTGTTGACACTGCCGTTACCATTACCATTCATGGCTGTGGAAGAAAAAGAAAAGTCGTCGCCGACAGAAGCCTGGGCGTCCTTGAGCGAGACACTCCCATCGTGGTGGAAGGGTTGCTTGACTCCGTGGACATGAGATGAGGGCGGCGACTCTGGGTCTAGCAAGAGACTTGGTGCCATATTGTGGTGGCAATGGATAGAATATGTAATATTGTATCTTGGACAGATTGCTTCGAGCAGTTACCTGGAGAATAGGTGAAGGTAGGAAGCTTTGTGGTGTGCAAACTCTTGTTGGAGTGAGGGCACGGATTCCTTTATAGATAAGGAAGGCGACGCCCCGGACGTCGTCTCGGCCGCACGGTGTATGTGGGGAAAGTGTAACCCTAGGTGACGCATTCTACAATAAGTTGGGTGGTGACTACCACGGGCAGCGGTCACGCAATCCACGCTCCAATCACGCCTAGTCTAGCGCACGTGCGATGGCGAAATCACACCTTCATCCATGAATAAGCTTGAACACACCACACCGCCCTGGCATCAGAAGGCCCGACCAACCGCAGCTCGACTTTCCCAAGATCAACAATTACGTCTTATCGAGCACGCGATCTGTTCTGCGTCGACATATTACTTGAGTACGTGGCAATGATTTAATAGCGCCTAGTAATCTTTCATCTCACCCGAGAGTTTACCACTCTGCTCTGCTTGTGTGAGATATTGACAATTTCCTCGCATCCTACCGATTTCTTTGCAGTTGCATGTGCAGAAGAGAGTACAGCATGTATGCCCGTCGCTAGCGTATGCATTGTCACTGTGAGTGGTCCGCTCCGGGGAGTCGCGACCATGGTCGAGATTGACAGAGACATAGGGCTTGTATGCAGCACAGTCGATCCAATCAATGCCAAGTAGAAGCCGGGCATACTAATGGTTTCGGACTGTGAGCGCGTGAGGAAGGTCGTGGAAGTTTGGGAAAGAACAGGCTTGGCAGACCATACCTTAGCGTAGGGGTCTAGTCGCTCGTCTTGCTCGACTCCTCCCGTCTCCGCGCACGCATCTCGACAATATTCAGCCATGATTTACAGTAGCCACTTGTCGAACTGCATGACACGTTATCAAGAATCACCGCCACCGTTATTGCAGCCGCTATCCCCTCGGTCAAGAGTTCGGAACATCGCTCATACACCCGTGGTTGTCTGGCATACGAACACTGAAGACCTCCAGGCTCCACCGGTGTACACTTTCGCGACCGGATCATACGGCGACCGAAGCGTTGCGGAGGATCCGCATGTTTTTGCAGATTCCACCGTCATTCGTCTCCTGCGTCGAGCTAGCCGGAACGAGAGATATCCTGTTGCGTTGGCGAATCAAGACTATTGCAGCCACAGTCTACTGATAGCGCGCTGCAGCTTCCAACGACACCTGCATACATGCGGCTCTCCGAGGATTTGCTAACACTAACTTTTTAACTTTTCCGTAGGATTCACAAAACACCACGTGAATACGAAAAGCTTCCTCACCTCTTCTGTGGTCCAGCTGGCAAAACCCCTCTCAAGTTACTCAAGCAGCGATGAGCTGGCACTGACTGCCAAGGAATGCTTTACACGTCGTATCAGTCGCGGCCAAATTCGAAGATGTCTCGTGGTACATGCGATGCTCGGTAAGGGATGTGCAGGGGCAAGGGTAGCGTCGGAGCATATCCATCGTGTCCACACCCCAGATGCACCTCCCTCCACGCGATGAGCTTGTCTGTCGACTCAAGGGCTAGATCGCGCCGCCTTCCTGTATGATTCCAACCTTAGGCGATAGTTTCTACTGCCAGCATACTGCCAAATGTTCATTTCGTACCCAATTCCTTTGTCTACCCACATTCCGTTGGCATGTTCACATTTGTAGTGGATTACTTCGTTCAAGGGTCCAAGGTCCCACAAATAATAGCTTACCACACACTACAACTCAATCGATATCAGTCTGTCTCTACCCTCCTACACAGCTGGACTTACACAACATGTAATCAATCTGTCAAATGAACGCCACCGAATCTCTCCTCTGGATCGTTTAGCCATGACCGGGCATAAAGTCCATATGATCTCGATAACAATCTTCCCCGCTTGCGCAACGACCAACCCTTCGTGCACAACTGGTATGACCGATAAAACAGTCTTGCAGCGCTGCGTCAGCTTCATCTCCACATACGCTAGCCAGCTCGTCGACGCACGACTTCGCCTCCTGGCGGTCCTTCCAGTTTGTCAATGCAATGTCAAGACATCGTCACGAGGCCTCCAACAAGCAGATCATGAGCCAATCGCTATCCGCCCCGAAGATAATCAGCCTGCGTGTGATCCGAGTGTCAGGCTCTTGGCAATGGCCCTTTCCCGACCTCACGAATGACTCCTGATAACCTATCCGGCGGTTCGTCGCCCGAAGAGCGACGGCCCGGTTGGTGATGACGCGACGACCCGTTACCAATTCCACGGGCGACGGACTCTCATCTCGCAGTGCGTGGAGGCGCCACTCGTTTCGCTCCACATGCGCTACCCGAAGAACTTCATAGTTTTCTTGATATGCACGTCGTGTCCGATTGGTGAATGTGGCTTACAGCGCATGCGCTGCGACTTACCCCGACTCGTCATGCACTTCCATCTTATCACATAGCAAATCTCTCCGATATGGCTGATAAGTACAGCCAGACAACGCTCTTGCGAAAGGGGAAGCCTGATACGCTTTGTTGTATGAATGTCATTATCTATGGCCACGTCTCGATAACAGATCTTCTAGATATTGAGAAGATCGTGCTTCTCCTCATCATGCCTTGAAATGATTACATCCTATTCAGACATTCGTAGCTTGTTCTTGGACCATCTAACGAACCCGGTCATGATCTCTCTTCTCCCCTTCCAGGCCGCCATCATGCTCACTGAATTAACACAGGGATGCAACAAACCTCCGCAATACCTTGTCTCACCTCATCATTAGTTCGATGCGCATGCCAACAACAGGGACTATCAGTGACTAGTCATTTAGTTGCATAGCAGCTATAAGAGGACCGATTGTGACACTGGTTCTACTCTGGCGAGGACGCGGAACGAAATGAGGATGCAAATCATACAATCTATTACACACGAATGCCGAAACCGACTGCAGTAGTGTCTCATCAACGGGCCGAAGCTCCACGAGGCAGACGTCCATATCGTTTCGTCTCTGGAAGTATACTGACACCGAAGGCAATGAACGTGAATGATGAAGTAATCGTACAAATTATATCCTACTGCATGACATGCGGGATATGAATTTTCGACAATAGTTCACCAACAAATATTTGCTTAAAAAGCGACTAGTCAGGAGTGAGATACTGATACGCTCTACGATATGGGTTGATAACAACAACAACAACATCATCATCGTGATGCACTCGTAGCGGCCCAAAGCTCGGCCCTACAGACAAACAACATATCTCACCACCATGACTTCGCTCTGTCAGAATGTTGTTCGAATGTCGACAACTACTCCTTTTTCCCTCCCTAATGGGCCTAGAACAGCACCCTCGGCCTCTCCTGCCGGCGTACCATCATCCTTCCTAGATGGATGTCTCAGAGATGCATCGACGTTCCGCACATCCTGGGTTTTGTCTCCTTCTGTCTCCCGTCGCATATCGCGAACGGATTGGAACAAAGAAGTAGTCGTACAACTTGTAAGCAAGCTATCAACACAATCGATACCAGAATGAGACGATGATGCATATCGCACGGTCCGGATTCCACGCGGCAACCATCATCTACTACATCGGTTTGCAAGATTCGGAAAGGATAGGAGCTTTTTGTCGCGCGATAGCTCGAGCATCTTAAAATGTGATTCGACATTTGCAATCCGTACTCTGCTCCTTTGGTGAACACAATCGTCGTGTTTGTTTCCCGTAAAAGAATGATGCGATTGCATAAACCCCCAACTTACAAATACAAGACGTCTTCCCGACGTTCCATCACAAACAGGCGTCGTCCACGGGCATGTCTTTGCCTCCCACTGCTCAGAGCATACCCGGCTCATGATTCTGATGAACTAGCACAGTCAACACATTCTTAGCCACCAAGCACGCATATCAAAGGACCTCAGATCGAAATTATGTCGCAACAAATCTCCATAAAAACACCATGTAAATGCTATAGTACAGACACAAGCTCTCTCAGACGAGATTTCATCTAACCGAGAGCCCACCCGCTCATTACCAATGGGCACAGCTCGTCCCGCTAAATCTCATTTTAATACATCTTCGTTCCTTCGAAAGAATACCGTAAGCATAAAAACAGAAAACAAATGAAAAGCATACTGTATCCCCGCATCATTTTTTCTTTTACTCAGCAGCACCCTGCTGCTGTTGTCCAGCACCACCGCCGCCAGCACCACCACGTCCACCTCGTGCCCTCTTCCCACCTCTCGTCGCACCTTCACCAATATCATCTTCCGCGCCACGCTTCTGTCCGCGTCCAGCCTGTCCCTGACCGCCTTGGCTTTGACCAGGCTGGAAACCCTGCGCACCAGGATTCAAGCCACCTCTTGCTGGTGATCCTTGATTCTGATTTGATTGACCACGGCCACGACCCGCACCTCGACCATTGCCACGACCAATTTGCGAAGCACCGGCTCCAGCTCCAGCATTAGGACCTTGATTCTGTTGCTGATTATTCTGGGGTTGGGTTTGAGGTTGTTGCTGGTTTTGGCCTCGTCCCCTACCACCAGGCATAGGGATGCCGCTTCCAGCACCACCGCGGGGGATGTTTGATGCAAGAGCTCCTCTAATAGCAGCAGGGCCCGTTCCTACACCGTCGCCGCGGCCGCGTCCCGACTGCTGCTGCTGCTGTGCTTGACCTTGAACTGTGAAACCTGGCTGTGGGAGTCCGCGACCCATCTGGCTTTGGCTACGTGGGAATGGGTCTGCGTTGGTGCCATGGCCAGCAGGGGCAGCTTGAGCGAAGGGATTGGGCTGGGGGTTGGATTGTTGGAAAGGTGCGGGTTGGGACGCTTGAGCCGGAGGCGCGTTACTGGCGCCGTTTGCCTGGGGTGTGTTGGTTGTGGAGGGTGCTACTGGCTGTTGCTGCGGTGTCGATGTCGGTGCTTGACCTTGTGTGGCAGCAGGTTTTGCGGGTGTAGCAGGTTGTACAGGCTTAGCAGCTTCCACTGGCTTCTGCTGTAGCGCAATCGCGTATACCTTTGCAACTTCCTCTGTAGGCGTTTCCTTTGCGGCCTTCTCGACATAGCCGAATCTCGTCCTAACGAGCTTCAGCTGCGAATCCTTCAGTTTCGACTTGAGCTCATGTGTTTTGGCCAGCTTTGCCTCCAATTCCTCCAACTTCTCCTTCAGCTTCTTCTCCCATGCAGCGTTGACTGCAGCCAGGTCCTCGCTTGAGCCAGCCTCCTTAGCTTGCTCAGGCTCCTGCTTGACACCTGTAAGGCCGTCGATGACCTTTTGGGCATTCTCCTGGATCTGTGTCTTAAGTTGTTGGATCTCCTGCTCGAGTTTCTTGATCATCTCATCCTTCTTAGCCATTTGTCCTTGGAGATTGGACTTGACTTGAGACACAAATACTCTGTAAGCACCGGTGTTGTTCTTCAACCAAGCCTTTAGCTGCTGGTCTGTGACTGTTGGTCGCGGCAGATCTTCCGTGTTGACCATGCCATCCGGTGCGGGTTGAGTAACGGCTGGCGTAGCTTCCTTGGGAGCGTCTTGTGGAGGGGCTGCTTTCTGCAGTTCTTGCTGTAGACGCTCCAGCTCGACTTGGTGAGCGTCCTTCACCCTGATGAGCTCTTGGCTGGACTCATCCCTAATCTTTTTGATCTGATCGTTGGCCTTGGTCTTAATCTTCTCTAGATTACCTTCTCTCGCGACGACCTTGGCTTCGCGGGCATTCAGCGACGTCTCAAGCTCCTTCAACTGAGCCTCTCGTTGATCCAACGAAGCTTTGATGGCTGCGATTTCTTCGCTGTTCTGCGTGACTTCTGGCTGCGTCTCACCTTCAGCGGTGTGTTGAGCTGATTTCGCGCTGGCAAGTTGAGCCCGCAGATCTTCGACTTCGGCTGCCTTTGCAGCAAGCTCCTCTCTAAGCTTCTCAGTATCAGCTGCCACAGCGGAATCAGCCGCGGGTTCGGCAGGAGCCAAGCTGGTCGCGGGCTGTTGACCTTGAGGCTGGGATTGCGAAAGCTGCTGTCGAAGCTCATCCATGGTAGCGGCCTGAGCCGCCTGCAGGAAGTCAGTATGTGATCCAACAATGATATGGTATAAACTTACAGTCTCTGTTTGGATTTTCTCCAGTTGAGCTGCAGTGGCTGATCGGCTGCTCTCTGCGTCTGCAGCCTTTTGTTGAGCTTCAGCCAGCTGCTTCTGCAATTGTGCCAGTTGCTGTGCAGTCGCATCAGATGTCTCGGTGATTTGGCCTTCCTCGCCTGCTTCTGCGTTGCCAGTCGATTGGGCAGATGCACTCGCTTGAGCAATGGCTTCGTCACGAGCGGTCCTTGCAGCATTGAGTTCTTGCTGAGTGGTCGCGAGCTGCGTTCGGATCTGCTCCAGTTCCTTCTGGAGTGTCGCGATTCGCTCCTGGGATTGACCAGCACCCGCACTCGTTGTTTGTGCGTTCGTGAGTTCCTGTCGAATGCGTTCAATCTCCTGCTGCAAGTTTGTAACAGACTTCTGAGCCTCGTCTCGCTCAGCAGTGCGCGCGCTGATTTCGTCGTTCTTAACCTTCATGCGCTCGTTGTGCTTCTTTTGGAACTTCTCCCTTTCAGACTTCTGGATGTTATCACGCTCGGCATTAGCAGTTTGTACCTCGCCAGTAAGGGCTGTGATCTGCTCATTGAGGCCTGCCACTTGCTCAAGTGCCTGATCGCGCTCAACCTTGTGGTCTTCAATCTGTTTTTTGAGATCCTCGAGTTCCTTAGGATCAATGCGGTCGTATCGTTGGAGCACATCTTGGTGGCGCTTCTGCCAACGGTCGCGGTCCTCTTGGACAGCCTTGAGGTGACCGACGTTGAGCTCTAGCTCACCCTCAAGCTCGGTTACGCGAATTTGCAAGGGTTCTAGTTGAGCCTGCAGGTCTTCCAATTCCTTAGCCTTCTCTGCGAACGAGGCTTGAAGACGAGTGTTTTCACTTCGTAATGTCGCATTGCTCTCACGGTAAACATTGAGCTCTTCGAGGTTCTTGTTGAGATGTGCAAGGCTGGAGTTGCTGTGGGAACCAGAAGCCTTGGCCTGCTCTTCCAACAACTTTTCTCGCGTTTGGTCGAGCTGGCCTTGGGCGTGCGTGAGTTGCTGCTCCAGACGCTTCGACTCTTGTACCTTGAGGTTGAGCTGCACCTCCAAGATCTCTTTCTCGCGGCGGAGATATGTCTCAATATCCTGGAGATTGCTTGAGCCGGATTCTGCGGTACCGGTCTCACCAGCCGCAGCGCCTCGGTCGTTCTTTAAGCTGTTGATTTGTTCCTTGTATTCGTCGAACTGCTTGAGCAAAGTCTGGTTGTATTGCTTCAAGTCATCATGGCGGCGTCTGGCTTCAGTAAGCTGCTCCTCATATCGACCCTCAGTAGACTTCCAGTGGTCTTGGCTTTGCTCCAGTGTCGTTCGTGCAGCTTCAGCCTGTGTTTTGAACTCGGTGATCTGAGACTGAAGTTGGTTGTGCTGGTCTCGTAGCTCGCGAAGCTTCTCCATGCTCTCGGCGTGCTTCTGGAACTCATGCTCGTAGTCCTTCTGGGCACGCTCTGCAATGTCGGCCTGGGTCTTGACGTATTGTGTTTGGTTTTCGGCCTCGGCCTTGTAGTCGGCGACGTCATTCTTGAGTCGGGTGATTTCTGCCTCCAGGGTTTCCTTCTCTTGCCTCAGTACCAAGGTGTCTTGCTCATGCTTGCCCCTCAGTTCAGTGAGTTCGGTGCTACTGGTAGCAAGCTCAGATGAGATGTCCTCAACACGCTGCTGAAGGTCGCTGATAGTTGCGTCCTTCTCTTCTTGTGCAAGATTGAGTTGCTCCTGGAGTCGTTCGTGGGCTTCGACGAAAGTCTGTAATCGGTTTTCGGCGTCCTGTGCGATATCCTGGAAACCAGCAATCTGGGCAGTAACAGCTTCAAGGTCCTCCTCCTTGCGCTGAATCTTGCGCTTGAGATCTGAAACTTGTTCGGCCAGCTGTTCCTCACGGCTGACAGAATCCTGCTCTTCGCTCGAGCCGTTGGTCTGTGGCTGGAGAGCCTGTACGCGCTCCTCGGCGGTCTGGAGCTGATTCTGGAGGTCCTTGATGCGTTGTTCCAGCTGTTGGCGTGTTGATTCGGCAGTCGCAGACTTGACCTCAGCACTATTGCGCGCGGCGATAAGATCGTCAATTCGTCGTTGCGCTTCAGTCCGCTCGTACTCCCGCTGTGCAGTAGCCTTCTTATGCTCGGCAATTTCATCCTCCAGTTTGCTTTCGGCACTCTGCAAGTCGGTCCGGAGCTTGTCCACCGTGTTCTGCAACTCGCGCCGACTCTCTGCTGTAGCCAACTCAGCTTCATTGCGCAAGCTTTGGATTTGAGAAACCATGTTGCTCAACCGATCGCGCTCGCTCATCAACTCTTGGTTCCTTTCTTTGAGACGAGCTTCAATCGTCGCGGACATTTGTTGAGATGCCTTGACCTGGACCATCTCACCTTGTAAGCTCTGCAGACGGGCCTCGGCTTCAGCGGCATTTTGAGTGGCCTTGACAAGCCTGTCGTCCTGCTGGGCCATAGTCGCCTGGACTTTGTTGTAGCGTTCTTGAAGCGAGTCCTTCTCAGATTGGAGCAATTTGATGCTTCCCTCCAGGCGAGCATACCGGTCCTGCTCTCGACGCACCTGCGACTCAAAGCGGAGCTTATCACTTTGAAGTTGTGAGTTATCCTTGGTGAGGTTGTCGACTTGCGCCTTGAGTGTGGCGCGGTCAGTGGCACTCTCCTCTTTGAGCAGGTCAATGTGGGACTGAAGGTCCTTGATGAGCTTGCTGTACTCTGGAATGTCGCGGGATTGCGATCCATTTTCTAGCAACAAGGCACCTCCGGTCGCAGGCACTGACTGTGCAAACGCAGACGTTGACTGGGAGAAAGATGCTTGCTGTCCTCGGCCGCTGACTATACGGCTGTACATGTCGCGCTCAGTCTTGAGGGTTTGCGAGCGAACGTTGAGGGACTTGATCTCTTCTTCCTTCTCCGCAACCACGGAGCGCAGGCGACCAAGCTCCTCGATGTCGTGTTGGTATTGCTCAGACTTCATTCTGACCTCTTGCCTCTCCTGTTCGTCGCCCACTTGTCGAAGAGTGCGTGTCAGCTCGGCGTTTTGTTGCTGGAGGCTAGCGATGTCCTTGTAAAGAATAAGATGCTTGGTGATCATGCTGTGTGTAGGCGAGTCTTCGGGTATGTGCTTGTCAGGCACTTCGTTCTTCTCGACAGCGTTGATGATGAACTCCTGCTGTTCCTCAGTGAGACTACCTAGACCATCCTCTTCTACTTGCCGACGCCACAGCAAGGTACGTAGCTGGATAGTCATATCCTGAACCTGGCGACGCAGGAGACCAGATTCGTTGTGCACGCCCTCCAGGTCACCCAAGGCCTTGCGCGATTCCCGTTGTGCTGCCTCGCGTTCGGCAATAGCTTCCTCGAGAAGGGCGGAGACTTCGTTGTTCTGCTCGATGAGCGCATCGTTTTGACGACGAATCTCGTCAAATTCTGGCTGGGCCCGTTCCATCTCTTGTAGCATTTCGTTGAGGACGTTGGTCTGCTCTTCTTGCTTCTCACGGACCTTGCGTAGCTCCTTCTTGAGGTCGTTATTCTCGATGAGTAGCTGAGTCTTGGACGCATCGGTCTTGAGCTGCGAGCCGCCAGGAGAGAAAACGACGGCGGGCGAAGCTGCTCTGCCTGGGGGGCTGAAGCCGCCGTTCATGCTCATGCCATGTCGTGGTGTTCCAGGGACACGGACGGAACTTCGAAGATCGGAGTTGTCGCTCTTGAGGGTCTCGACGAGCGTCTCCAGCTCAGCAGTGCGCGCATCGGCTTCGGCAGCCCTTTCGCGTTCCACCTCGACCTCAGCCTGCAGTTGCCCAATCTCGGTGGCAGCCTCCTCTTGGACACGGCTGCTGTCCGCCTGCAGCTGCTCCAAGCGTTTCTTTGTCATCTCATTGTTTTGCTGATGCAATGTCGACAGCCGGCGTGCGCTGTCGAGCTCGATGCGGAAGTGAGCCTCGGCAGCTGATGCTGCGTTCTCCAGCTCCTCGATACGCAAGCGATCCTCCTCTGCCTTGCTCTTGAGCTCCTCAATGTGTTGTCGCAACAGTGTCTCGGCACGGCGCAGTTCATCAATGGTCTCGGCGGCATCAGCGTTCTCGCGCTGAAGCTGGGCAATCTGCGCATTCTTCTCCTTTCGGTATTTGCTGTGGTCGTCGGCGCGTGTCTTGAGTTCGGTCGTGTACCAGTCGTTGTTGCTGCGGAGTTGCTCAATTTCCTGCTGCAGGTTGGCCTCGCGGAACTTGACATTGGTGGCAGCGCTCTCAAGAGACTGTGTCTTCTCCTCGAGTGCGGACACCTGCTTGCGCAGCTCGACGGACTTCTGGTGTTGCTCGGTAAGCTCCTTCGCGAGGCGGTCGTGTGCGGTCGTCTTAGTTTCGTGCATGGCAATCATGTCGCGGTTCTGGGACTCGAGTGTCTTGATGCGCGACTCCAGAGCCTGCGTCTCAGACGAGGAGCTGCTAGCCGTGGCCTGCAGGTTGTGCAGCGCCGACTCTGCCTCTTGCCGTGCATTTTCTGTAAACGCGTCAGCATGAATTGGCGACGGGTAAGCTTTGCATCTCATACCTTCTTGGACAAGCTTCTTCTTCAATTCCTCGGCCTCCTTCTGCGCCTTCTCTGCCGTGGCCTTCAAGACCCGCGCGCGCTGCTCGCCGCCCTGGATAGCTGCTTCGAGCTCGACATCGGTGCGAATCTTGTCCGACTGCAAGTCATCGTAGGCGCGTGCCTTGGCTTCGATTTGGGTGAGCAGCGTCTGGACTAGCTCTATGGTGGGTTCGGATAGTAATGACTGTAGCGTCGTCTCGGGGACGGAGTAGGACGCGGCCAGGTAGCCAACGTCGACCGTCGCCGCCATGATCGTGTATTAATCTATTGGGAACGTCGAGGCATTCTCCAGAGTCGCTCGACGGGTGCCCAGAAAGAAAGGAGACAAGGGAGGGAGGGCGGTGTTGACGCGAACAATGAGCGGGTCCACAGGTCAAAGTCGCGAGTTGCAGTTGTTTGACGACGTTCGCGCAGGGGCCAGGCTCTAGCGCGGCAGCCTTGAGGTCATAGCACATGTCCGTCTTTCTCCCCGACGCTTCCAGTCGACGTCTTCGCCAACAACACCTTCACCCACTCCTCCCTCGCACCTTCCGCCGACCCACGCTCGCTACCGTCCTATTACTCCTAGCAGGGCGAGACTTTGGCTTGCGACTCTTTAACTAGACGCCGCACGCCCCGACCGCCGACATCGACATCTCCCATCCACAACTACAACCAACTACGCCAACCATGTCGTTCCTCAAGGCAAACTCGGCCACGGCCATGAATGCCCCTTCACCCACACCCTCATCCTCGTCCGCCAGCGGCAAGCGCAAGCGCCCTGCCGATGGAGCGCCCCCGGTCGTCTACTCGCAGCCGCAGGACACAGGCACCGGCGAGCATGTCTTCACGCGCCTCACCTACGTCAACGACTTCCTGCGCGAACGAAAGGACAAATGGCACACCTTCGATGACATAATGGAATATCTCAACATCCCGCCCGGTCACATCCAGCGCGAACAGCTCCGCCAGCTCATGCGCGCCGACAACCAAGGCAACAGGATCAGCTGGGACGCTGCGAACGAGCGCTACAAGTACAAGAGCAAGCTCAGCATTCACGACCGTGCACAGCTAAAAGGCCATTTCCAAACGCAAAAGTCGGCCATGGGACTTCAAATCAAAGACCTGAAAGATGGCTGGTCCACCGTGGCTGATGATATTACAAAGATGGAAGACAAGAAGGAGGTGCTGGTGCGACGCGCCAAGGACGGCGTGCCAAAGACCGTCTGGGGCAATGACCCCTCTCTCATGCTGCCCATGGACCCCGTCTTCGCAAAGGCCTGGCACTCGGTTCAGGTACCGGATAACCCTGATGAGTTGCGCAAGGCCCTGTTAGCCAACAAATTGACGGCTGCTACCCAAGCCAAGGTCATTGTTGCTGCCCCTACGACCAAGAAGAAGAAGGGTCCTCGTCGTGGTGGAAAGCAGACCAACACCCACATGATTGGTATTCTCAAGGATTTCTCTGGAATGAGGAAGTAAAAATTTTTGCTTTTGATGCATAGCGAAGGCGTTTGGGAAGGGGGGTTTTTTTTTTCTCCTTATCAAGTGCGAGGGCATTTCCTCTGCAACGTGAGAAGACTGTTGAAACTGGTTCAAATTGGTATAAGTCATGTACATTATGCGTTATTGTTTTTGCCTACGATTACTCTTACTCTTACCACTACATGAAAAAGCATGTAGCCCAAGATTGCAACTCTCTCTTCAAAGTTTGCCAACCTTAGACTAAACCAATGTTACAACAAAGCACCATCAATTTTAAGTCAAGGGTCCCACAGTCCTATCATGCATATACGAAGCTGAGTGTGAGGCAATGATCTGATAGAGCGAAGTGCATGATCTTAGCATGTCTCACCGGTATGAGATACGTGGCTCCACTGTGCAGGACTGTTGCCCTTCTACACGCACTTCAGCCTGCTGCAATCCTGCCTGTTGACTCTATAACCACAAACACTAAAACAGCCACAAGACTTAGGTAGCAGCTGTTGCGCATCACTACTGTACACTGTTAACTCTGAGTCGTTGCTTCGTCCGGTGAGCTTCATACCAAGAGTTGCAGATGAAGTGGCTGATCGCATCAACAACAAGGATGCTGGTTCACAGGCTGAGAAGTATGATTGTCAGGTGCTGAGGACCTGCTGATCTTTCTTCTTCAGGAATCCTGTCACAGAGATAAATTGAGCCAACTTTTCGTGTACTTCGTAGTCCAAGTTCCATCGATTTCGACACATTTGTACTCAACGAATCCGACATACCCAAAATTTCAATAAAATTTACGAGTGTATGTACACCCGCCGACTAAGATGAAGTGCACGTATACTGATCTAACAAGGTCTCGCAACATGGCCCAATGTAGCTCTTGCAATGGCTCTGGTTCGTCAAGGTACAAAACGAACTGCGTAAAATGCGGCGGCAATGGAAAATCTCCTGGGATCCAAGCCTATGAGGCTGATGGTCAATCTTGTTCGCCATGTAAAGGCTCAGGCAAGGTATACATCACCGCTAAGTGTCAAAGGTGTAGCGGTACAGGCGCAACGAACTGAAATGGCTGATGGCCCACCTGGACCGTCTCCAAAGCGTTGAGGCATGGATAACAGCAAATTGACTATTGTGCGACACTGCACCCCCATCTCTGGGTTAGACATATGCAATCATTGGAAGTGATGTTGGCCCACTGCTATAGATAACACGTCAATCCTTGTGTATTCCTATATGTTTTGGAACAAACACGGAACATATCTCTAAACACAACATTCTTGCTGCACCCGCAACATTATCGAAATCGAACCCAACACCTGGGTTGTACAGTAAAGCCTGAGGCTGAACACGACAGCGAGAAAGGGAACAAAGGACTAGGCTAAAACAGCATCTTCCTGCTTGTTCAGATATGTTTTGAGAGCTACACTCGACCTCATAGTGGTACAAAACCGTAGCATGAACCAGATGAGAATTCGAATCTGGTGTCTCTTCTCGTCCCTTGCACGTCATCTGGGTTTCAGCTGGCCACTGACTTAGGATACGGTATAGTTTCCTTGCCACGTCCCTTCCAGTACGGCTCTTTCTGCAACCGCTCATCAACGAACCGTTCAGGGAAGCCGAGATCTCTACTAGCATCATAGTCATAGTCCACGCTTGGCCCCCATAGTTCGTATACCACACCGCTCGCCTTCCGAAACATCTCGTCCTCTTCCTCAAACCTGACCTTCATGTCTTTGAGTATTGCAGCGAGATGTTCCTGCCCTGTTGCATCGATCCATACTTTTGCGCATTCTCGGTTACTGCTAGTCTTGGTTGGCTCTGGCTGCCATTTCATATCTGGCTCCCATTCAATATCTTCGTTCCAGCCCCAAGGTCGCTCGATGGTAAAAGGACTGCCTTCATAGAACATGTCGCACAAAATGATGGTAGTTCTTATTCCTTTAACAGCGGCTAGCTCGCAGATCGATGCTATTTCGTCGAACCATTCGTCCTTCCATTCCAGCAGAGGGAATTCGATACGCAAGAGACGCAACTTGGGGAGAGCACTCCACTTGTTCTGCACGACATGATGAAGCGCAGGGAGTAAGCAATCCGAGACAAATGAAAACTCTCCGTTACGCGCGCCGACCCGAGTGATATGGTCATGAGTCCTCGTGATCCAGAGCTCTTCTAGGTTTTCAGGTAGCACAGAGCAAAGTCGCTCCTGAGAAGAACGTTGCCAAGTGTGTTGGCGAAACAGTGTTCTGTGGTGCCATATATATAGAGGAGCGACTCTGAGTCGCTTCAGCGCGACGAAGGACCTGAATGAGCATGGTGGAGCATTATCGCGAATTCTTTTATCATGAGAAAGATAGGCCTCGTCATAGCTTAGACTCAGCCCTTCAAGCGACTCATAATGTGGCTGCAGGCTCTTCATAATTGAATAGTGATCCGTACCACACCAAGACCATGATCGATCGCCAATCTCGTAGCTAAACGTCTTCAATTTCCCGGGTATTGTTGCATCCATCATAAGCTGGAAATGGTCTTTGTGTAGTTGGGAGCGACGCAGTTCGATGTATTCCACCGGGCATGATTGAGGTGGCAGCGTTGCGAACGGATTCTTCGCATCTTCCAGATCCGGAGGATCACCCATATCCCCAAGCCTCCATCCGTATATAGAGCGGACATTGGGAAGATGGAAGAAGTTTGCCAGATGTAAGGTGTAGTTGGAGTACCTGCGTACCGGCCCTGTGAATCTGACCATGATGTCGATATGGTGTGAAACTGCAGGCAGCTGTACTACCTGCGATGGGTTACTCGTAACGCTTCTGTTCGCTTCCTTTGTGAAGCCGCAGCGTGATCGTAGCTTATTCATGATTTTAGGCCACAGTAAACGGAAATCAACGTGATCATTGCGCGATACTGGAGATACCGTCTTTGAGTCTGCTGGAGCTTTGCCAGTGCTAACTCTGAAATCCAGTCGTCGTAATTTGGGAAGACAAGCGAGTAGCACTGCCATGATAGCATCCTCATTCTCGCCAGATGAAATCTTACCATAGAGTTCGTTGGCCTCTTCTTCGCTAGACGTAAATGCTGCACTCTTGGCTTTCAAGACGCTCTGCACCTCTGTGTCTTTGAGTCCAGGCCATGACCAGTCACGAGACTTCCCTTTGGTCCTTGCCCATGAATCAGGTACGATGAATGATTCGACAAGAGCGGCGTGGGCTGGGGAGGTCATCATCAAGTACGCAAGGGCAGGAAGATGGTGCGTCTCCTTCAGATCTATCCCTGTGTACAGAAATGGCGTGGCGATGCGGTTGAAGTCTCTTGAGGTTAGGCATAAACTCGGAAGAGAATCGCGAGGAGCGAAAGATAGTACTTGTTCTAGTAGCTCCGTGGGAAGCTTCTGCTCAACTGAGGATGACATGATGGTAACACCAGGTACGAGGCATTCGCGAAAGCGCTTTGCGCAAAAAGAGTGACGGATATAACAGCAGGTTCATTGTACGTTCTGATGAATCTAACGTCGCTCAAGGCATCCACATGCAGGGTGTATTGGAGGCCTCCTCAGTACCTAATGTTAGCGTCGCTGACGTGACGTCACCGCCGCGTTCTCCAATCCTATAAGCGACTTCTTTCTATTACCAGCCTTTTTGATTCTCATCTTCCATTGGCCGTCACGGATTCAGGAAAAATCAGCAAGGCGTACTTTCAAGTTTATATATGAATATACGTTGAACTCGAATCGCCTTTTCTGTACAAGATCGAAACGTTGGAATCTGCCGACCATCCTAGAAGATACGTGACTATGATCCACCAAGTTAATCACATCCTCTAGATCACTCTTCGCATAGACTAATCAGTGCAAGTATCGAATGGCCAGCCGACAAGGTCGATGTTGAGTAGCCTGCTAGACTCAATCTCTTTAGCACGAGACTTGAGCTCGTCGATGTCCCAGTTGCACCACAAGAACTTGCCCTTGAGGAATCGGGCCTCTGGAGTTGCAAGCCAGAGATTGAAGCTTGCCGGGAGAGTGACTAGATGAAGAGCTGTTAGTTTCACCGTATTGCGTAGTGTAAAATTAGATCTTACCATCATCAGTCTTCACATCTTTGAAGCTGTCCGCACCGCCGACTTTGAGGTTCATCTCAGTGAGAACAACGCCGGGCTGGGTATGGAAGACACTGAGCTTTGGCTTCGCCAGAAGCACGGTATCCCACAAGCGATAAACAGCCATCTTGGCAACGCAATAGGAGGCGAATGCATCGTTGAGACTCAAATGAGCACCCCAAGAGTTGATGGCGATGACATGAGCACCTGGGGCAGCTGTACGAATAAAGGCCTTTGCAACCCACAAAGAACCCTCGAGGTTGTCGGTAACAGCTCTGAGAAACTCGTGGCCGTCGACATCCGCGATATTATCCTTCGGCCCAACAGCTGCAGCAGCGTGAATGACTGTGTTGATCTCGCCATCCTTGGCGAAGTTGTCAAATGCAGCATTGACTGAAGCCTCATTGGTGACGTCGGTGCTCTGGATGAAAACGATCGTACCAGGAGATTCCTTCTCAATATAAGCTTTGTTCTCGAGTAGAGGGCCTTCACGACGTCCAAGCAGACCGATGCGCGCGGCACCTGCGCGAGCGAAGAAGCGTGCTGTCTCTCCTCCAATGCCAGTGTTGCCTCCACCCGTCACCATGATCGATTTGCCTTTCTGAGAGAGAGCTGCGAGGCTAGGATTGCCAGCGGGTTGAGCCGTGTTATGCCAGCGCTTGACAGGTGACGGGAAGGGTGGAGTGTCGGAAACCATGGCGACTTTACTGAGCTATGTTGGGATAGAAGAGCTGGACAAAATATTGGCTACTGTGTAATCGGCGACTTGCAACACTGGAGTCCGAAGTATGTGACTACTCGTCTTTGAGGGCATCGTTACGATCTTATACCGGGAAATCTCATCGAAAATGGACATGTAGTGCTGCATGTCATCATCTACACTGTGCTTGGGATACAAATTTGTTCCGTCCGGCGCGCGTGAACTCCGACCATGATCATGGTACCCTCCGCCATACCACGATGGGCTTTCCTTACATGAAATAATATGCTTGGATACAAATGACTAGTCCTCTCCGATGGTTTGTCGTTGGAGCGCCTCGGCCCCATCCCCATGTTCATACCGCTATGCCAGGGACGCCACAAGCATGATCAACCCGCCCATACCGTCCATACCAGAACACCACTCCACCCACCAATTTGAGCAGTGACTACTTCTGTTGTTGTGAATCTGAGAAGCAGGTTCTTTATCTGACGGAGCAAATGGTAGCCACGCATCGCGGCAGGATAGCCTTCCTTGATCTAACTTGATGATCTCGCCGTCGACGGCCAACGCGTACGAAATTTGTCCCTGTGGCTCCGTTTGGCTCTGTGATTTCCAGTCTTGTGCATCTTTTGCCTCCCAGAGTTGCCGTTTCGCGGGCAAAGGTGCAATCACAAATTCCGCAGGCATATTGCACATAGCTGCTGGTTCAAAGAAGATGAGTTTGTTCAGGACGCGATAGATAACTGCAAGTCTACCAGAGCAGTCAGCAGGTATGGGTGGAACGATAATGCCAATGGCTGGCGTACCTCCGCCGGGACTCTTTATAGACCCAGTCTTGCCAGCTGCTTTCAGACGTGTTGCGACACGATACGTAATTCGCATGGCAGTCAAAATCGTCATGAGACAGTTGTATCGCGATAAGCTAGGCAGATTATTGTCAGAAAAGCTTGTTACGAGAGGGATACAGTAAACTTACAATGACTGCCTTCTCCAGAAGATGGTCCACATTGTTATGCTCAGTCTCACCCTCGTCCAGACGGATCAACACATAGACTGAGAGAGCTTGCATAGCACCAAGCAATTCCCATTTACCGAGAGTCTGGTTCTGACACATGCGCTCACACTCTTGCTTTACGTTGCGCCAGAAAAGCCTCCGGCTTCCTTGTATTCCATTCGCCATCATGTGTATTAGGGCAATGCAATTTTCAAGTGGCTCGTTTGTTGTACCTTCATCTGTGAATGAAACGCAGCTCGGGTGAATGAATGGGGGAAGAGTGCTTCGACGCAGCATTAGCGGGTAAGACTTAAGAGTGTAAAATAACAGATTGGCAGTTCTGTTTGCTCCGGGGCGCATATTTGGTCGTTGCATCATTGATCGTACATTCTGGTTAGGAATTGGTGGGATGGAAGAGCTCACCAGCCATGAAGCGTAATCCTGTCGCTGCCGCTGAGGAGCGGGTTGAGATTGCTCTTGAAATGCTACATCTGCTGTTTCCGCAAGCAACAAAGGCGGCGAAATGGGGGTCTGGCCAGCTGAAGCAAGCGAATAAGATGGTGTTGTTGTAAAAAGATTCAAGTCAGGTGTAGAACGTACGAAGTCGTCAAAGGTCGCAGTGTCATGGAGGTTCCATTGTATATCAGCGGACAGTATGGAGTTCTCACAGGCCGGCATCAGCTCTCGAATATCGTGAATCCGTTCGGGTACTGCTGATACCAAGGTGTTTGTAGGATCTTGATCTAAACCATGCAGGTCGGGTATGTCATGCCGTGTTTTTACAGGGTTGCGTCTTTTCACTGCAGACCGTGATGGGTACTTGCACGTGATGTCTTTTCGGAGACAGCGTGAGCATGCTGGCAGTGCGTTGTCACAGCTGGTCTTCGTTTTTGCGCAAGCTGTGCATGATCTTCGTCTCTGTACTGGTTCCTTCTTATTGGACCGACAGTAGTACCCATGACGTTTTAATGTTGACTCTTTAGAACAGTCAGTCTGCCATCTTTGGCTTCGTATATATGACAATCCAGCAAATATACTGACGCTTCGAAAAAGGCTTCTTACACTGGCTACACCAGAGGACAGGTGCCTGCTCTGCCATCGAGTGCTGATTAGCAAGCAGGGATATGGTTTGCTACCCGCTCAATTTGAGGTGTCCCAATTGTCACTTCTGTCCTATGAAGAGATAGTGATTGTCTTACGATGAAGCTTGATCGTGCTCGGTACTGGGTTGGGATGGGCTGACAAATGCGCGAGCAGCATACCCCCACTTTCATCCTTCGGCCACTACAAATTGTAATCCCCGGTTCAAAGGGCATTTTCCCTAGGTGGTCTAGTGCTGAAATGGTGCATCGATGTTCCAAAGTCATCGATAGAGAAAATAAGAAGAAAAGAACGAGCACAGTATTCACGTGGTGCTGAAGCGATCAGCGAGGCAAAACGTTCAACCCACTCAAGTGCTTTTGCATCAGGCTGGCCATCGGGATTTGAAACAATTATTCTGAGGATGTTTTTCAAAACGCTACCAGACAAGGTGTGGAAGAGCGTTGCCTAAAAATAGCCGCGTAGGAGGCGTAAGGCTGCGGATGTCGAGCCTGCTTTTCATCTGGCCGCCACTACAGCGATTGAAGGTGCGTAAATGGGACAGGGATCCAGAACACCAATTGTTCTTGACGATTCCATAGGTACGCCTTGGTACCAGTCGACAAGGTGGTTATGGTGCAAAGGCAGTGATAAGATGTCATCTTGGAGCGAGCTTGCAGGCCGTGAAGGCGTGGCGTCCTACTGGTGCTCAATCGTCTTGGGTATCTCATGGGTATCTTGCTTCATTCAAATGGAAATACACCGGGTATTAGCTCTTTCTCGAGCACATAGAGCGCTATCCTCTCATCCGTCTAGCGCCTTTGTCCGGCCATTCCTCTTCCTCCAGGCTTGCACACCTCTGTCGATCTCGTCTCTCGTCACACCATCTCTTATAAGTTGCATAGTTACACCAAGTGCCTCTACGTTCTTATTCCTGCTCTCATCATCGAAGAAGAGCATCTCCTCGTATTCGATCCCACTGTCTCTGTGTATCCTCTCAAAGTGCGTCGTCTTGCTACCAGGATATATCTGCATGTGATCGAAGTAGTCGATTGCGCGCGAGGACGACCCGTTGGGACTGGGTATCTTAAGGAGCTTGAGCATTTCGCGGCCGAGATCGGGGGCACTCGTGCGCGAGGCTGCGCCGACAAGGATGTTCTTGTCTTTAAGCTGTGAGGGCGTTAGAACTTCCCATTGTATCAGCAGACGACTATGTACTAACAGCTGCTAGTATGCCTCCCACGTCGTTGTAAAACCCGAAGCCCTCGCCATATCTGTCCTTTACTTTCAGGCCTCCTTCTACGGGCTTCAGCGGAGCTGTGACATGCGTGTCCACCCAGAAGGGCCATAGTGTGTAGTCGAGGTCGAAAACGACGATTTTAGGGAGTGGAAGTCCGTCTGTGAATGTGGATGGCCATTGGACCTTGTCTGGGAGCTTGGTGGTGGTAGTTGTGTCGGCTGACGCTGACGAGGTCGCGCTGCGGCGGGGCATTGTGAACTTTGGCGCGTGCGGTGACGGTGCTTTGAGCAGGAATGCCACGATGATTACAAATATCGTAGCTGTCAGGAAGCGTGGCAGAGCCAGGTTGGCATGTGTAGAGTAGTAACAAAGATGGAAAGTGTGGCGCGTGTCGCAGAAAAAAAGGTGATGACGTAGACGCGTCGGATTGTCTCATTCGGCGCCCGGGTACACTTCGGGGCACATCTCGAAGCCCTGAGCATGCATGGCCGTTATGATGTCGGATGTACCTCGTTACGGCATGCCTCGATCGATCGTCGACAGCAGAAAAAGCACATGTACATCCTGACCAGAGGATCCGCTTTCATGACCGCCATTTCCGTCCATATGCACTTCGCCATCGTTGGCCGCCGCAGAGAAGCCAGATTCAGTCCGAGATACACACTGACATGTCGGTTTCGTTGTATGACTGTCTAAGGAACGAGTCACCACCCTGGACACCTTGTATGCCCTATACATAGTATATGTACAACACGCGGGAACTGATCGCCTCGACCGCTAGCGCCAGCATCCGCGAACTGCCGATGAACTCGTCGTCCGGGCTGACAAGGACCATCCTGAACCTTGTCTGTCGCGTCTGCAACCTTATTTCCAACTTTAACTGTGTCCAGAATGTCATTGCCAAGCGTATCGAGTATGGTCAGGGTCACGCGCGCGATGCGCTCAACCAGTCAGTGGGAGCCAGGTTATAGCTTTGTGGACGCTGCTCCTCCCACAATACTCATCGCGCACTTCCGAAACCAGAAAAACAGACCAGACAGGCGCGAAACACGCAGACATGCGAATGTGCGATGACGCTGGCGACGATAGCCGTCTTGCATGTGTCAAAGTGGTGCCGCGCTGCACACCTTCCGTTCTAGTTGTCCAGCCACTACCAGCCCCGCAAATAACGGGCAGCGGAAGGAATCCCGCCTGACTTCTGCCTGCGTCGACCTCTACACACCTTCCTCAGAACATGTCGCCGTGATCCGACCACCAACTGGGCTTCGATGGCGGCGACCTGTGCTCGTCGTACAATTTCACACCGCGACCAGAAACAGCACCATTTCGTCACTACTCGGCAACCCGCAATTGCGCAAACTCGGTGCCTGCGAATCAAGGCGCGCCCCATTGAAATCCAGCGCAACAACGGGTGACACCACACCAATCAATCGCCACAATGACCGACTTCAATGAAACAAGATCACCCCTGACAAACGATAATGTTCAAGCATGGGCTCGTGCGAATTTTGCCGCGCCCTTTCGTGCATTACCGCGCGCCGCAAGACTGCATTGGATCCAGTTCGACGAGAGCTTCACCATCAGCAGGGCCATCTGGCGAGGCCTCGGTCGCTCCACCCACAAGCAATTGCTTGTCATCGGCGGATATGCGCCAGGCCCCGCCGGCGACGACGATGAACCCATTGATCGCGTCACCGCCCATGTCCACGAGGATGAAGCCGAGGTCAGCTTTTATCGCATAACCGAATTGGATGACGGCAGTAGCGAGCTGCAAGCTGTGAATAGTACCAGTACTGTTGCCTTCCATGCGCCTTTTTGTGATGTTGGAGACGATATGGGGGGGTCCAAAGCCATCCATCGCGTATCGGCCCTCATTCTTTACTACTTCTTGGCTGCTGGCCACGTGAAAGAGCTATGTCGGACAAGGTCGGATCCTACCATGTTTACCAGGAATTTTCGGGACGCGTGTTTATGGGTGCACAATGAGGGAGAACGACCATTGCTGCCGCCAACGAGGAAATCAGAACCGAGTACTCCTTATGAAAAGGACTCGATCGTTGTCCGGCCAAAACGATCATCCACCGTCTGTATGTTGGAATCTATCGTTATCAACTTCGTGGTTATACTGACTAGAAATAGCTTCATTATCAAGATCCATAACAGAAGATATCCAAGCGCCGCCCATTAAACGCGCAGCAACAGACAGCCTAAATGTCAAGATCAAACGCGAACGCGACGAAGACTACACCGGAATCGCATCAGCCATTCGTCCCAAGAAGCACCCCCGACGCACCCTCAGTGAGCAGATCATTGTGCCCTCAAGTCTCAAGCAATCAACCACAGCACCGTCACCATCATCGATTCTAAGTCCACGTAGTCCTGCGCCAGAGCGCGTTAATCGTGCACTAACAGACAGAATACAAAACCTCAAAGATGAGAATGCCGGTCTGAAAGACGTGAACGCCGGACTCAAAGCCTCTGTCAACGGTCTCGAAACAGAAAAAATAGATCTCCAGAAGCGCATGGAGAAAGAATCACATGCATACCGCGGCCTGGAAATGGAATTCGAAAGCATCAAGAAGGAAATGATGGCCATGAAAGAGCGGTTAGAATCTGTCGAGACGTCTGGCGAGAAGGTACGCGTGGAAGTAGATCGGTTAAAAACTGTCGAAGAGGCTAGCAAAGAATTACGGAAAGAGTTGAGGAACGAGGTGGAGAAGCTGAGAGGAAGGGTTGAGAGGAGCGAGAAGGAGGCTGAGAATGCGAAGGAAGAGTTGTTGGCCGTGCGGAGGGGCCTCACCAAGGAGTTGGGAGAAGCGGTCAAGAAGTGGGGTGCGTAGGCGAGGTGCGCTGTTTCTTTTGTTTATTATCTTCTGTTGGACGAATGATTTGGGCGGCGGTTTGTGGGCGGTTTGTACAGGAACGTGCAGCCATGATTGATCTAGGGGGCATCACTTTGTTTGATGAAGAAGCGGCATCATCGGCTTATTTTTCGGCGTCTCGTTTTCTGCTTCGATATAGCGCATCGCTACTCGCAATTTCAACACCGAAACCAATACCAAAGCAGTATGCAAATCTCGGGCCCGGGCATGGAAAATATACCGAAATCAACTTTCCTTGTCGATACTAACATTCAGCATATCGTTACACAGGCAACTACTGCAAATAATGTAAATACAGTAAGTCTGGATCAAATAAGGTAAGAAAAGAATGGAAACGTAGGTAGTACAGCCACCCGGAACAAGTATACAGTCTGTACGGTTTCTTTTTTTTTATCTATTGTGTTGCATACATACTGACCACCCACCTACCATTTGATTACACGAAATGTTCAAAATACCTTTTCACGGTATGTACCTCCACCACCATCCCTTTCCTGCCTTTCTCAGGCTGCAACCACAATAACGGTCCCTTTCTCACCCTAGCATCACGATGCGCATTCCGCCTCAAGGGTTCAATCTTGGCGCAAAGTTATGGTCCATCGACTCCTCCTCCTCTATATCCCTTGCGATTAGCATTCCTATTGCGGTTTGATGTGTTTTTTGCTGCGTTGATTTTCGTGGAGCTGTTCCTTGAGGATTCGGAGAAGGAGGTGATAGTGGCATGCTTGGAGGATGCCAGACCGGATTGAGATTTGATTAGGTCAGTATGGGTGGGCGTAGTAGGTGTAGTAGTAAGGCGCTTTTTGTCGTCACTTGTGCTGCGGGGATGCGGTTCACGTCGTTCTTGGGTTGGGCGAGGGAGCTTGACCTTGACATTCGGAATGGTGGGTGTGGAGATGGGGGCGTCGTCTTCGGTGTTGGAAGTCCATGAGTGTTCGGAGTGGCGCCGGCTAGCCGCTGATGTACAGGATGACAGGGGGCTACGTGATGGAGTGGGAGCATCATCAAGGTCGATGAGCAGATCTGGCACGTGGCTCGCACACCGGGTCGGTTGCTTGACTATCGCTGCTGGGGGAGTTAGGCGACCTGCTGTGGTTTGCTTGGGAGAGAGATCTCTCTTGAGAATATTACGCGGCTGCTGTACTTCCTCACTAAATAAATCGCGTCCCTCAGTGGTCCTCAATTTGAGGGTAGAAGGGTCAGAGAATTCCCTTGGTTCTGGTACTTCCCCTGCATATTCTGCATCTTCATTCCCAGCTAGCCGTCGCTGCATCCATGTGGGCGGTCTGGGAACGATAGCAGTTTTCTCCTTCCACCATCTCGGGATGCCTCGAACGAAGCCTAGTTCACGCAGCTTCTCGATACCAGGCATCTCATGTTTGAACTTGCAGCCCATAGCCGCGAAGCTACATTCGCCAGTTTGGATCCAGTGCGTGCAGTACTCTTTCTTGGACGGATCGGGCTCGACGCCGGATGGATGGGGGAGGCGGTAACCAAGGTGTTTTGCATCTTTCCGATAGATGGATGCGAAGGTATCGGTTAGTGATGAAGGACTTTCAAGGGTAATGCTAGGCGTTGGACGATGTTGATCTGGCGAATTCACGAGAGCTGAAGATTGAGCTGAATGTGCGACGGTTGGAGATTGATGAATTAATCGAGTAGGCTGATAATAGTCTACAGATGTCATCTGCTGTTCAGCACGTACATGATGATCTGGTGCCAAGTATCGGGGGCTCGTAGTCGGACTGGGTTGGGTTAGATAGTTGGTCATTATAGGCGCTTGGATGGCGAGCGCTGATGACACCTCATTAGTCTCTGAACACAGCCTCCAGCCTTCGTCTGAGATTTGGCGATGGGTCAACCGGCGCGGAATTCCTTGGAGTTGAAACGGTAGTTGATCTACGGGTACCAGTGGGACCATTAGACTACCCCCCATAGCATCACTGCGAAGAAGATAGTATCGGAGCCCATCTAGAAGTGCGCCACTATTAGAAGGTTGAGTGGCCATGGCAATGAGTTCCAATACTGTAAGCAAGAAGGAAGGATTTACAACTTGTTAGCCGTAAGTGATTTCGACGGTGTACCTACTATACAGAGAATTAATGACCGAGGAAGACAACTTATGGAAGTTGGATACTGAGACTTGTAAGATAGTGTGAGTTATATCCCTAAGTGTGCGACTGTGCTTGAGACAGCAAACTGTTTCCCCCAGCAAGCAGTTGGTGCGAAACATGATCCTGAGCATTGGACGACCGGAAACACGAAAACCACGACTTGATTGTGTTACCTGCGACTCGAACAGAAAGAATAACACGACAATTGAGTATAATCAATGAGCCTTGGAAGCTTGCGACGCGATCGTTCATAGCAAACTAACGGCTGTGGGCAGTCAGTTGTTCTTGCAATGGCTGAAACAAGCTGTGAGACGAATGAATTGAAAGACAACTAGACACAATGACAGAAGCTTCTCGATCGTTTCTCCAAGAATATAAACATGATGCGAAAGCGATGGCGTAGCAGTCGTTAGGGGAAATAGGGATAATTTGCAATTTATGAGTTCCGAGGAGCGTCACGAAACCGTGACAGAGCATAACGCGTTAAGCTGACGGGTCGTAGGCTGCACTGGTTCGTTTTCCGGTTCTACATACTCAGAGCACTGCAGCAACCATTCTTCGTAGCGCAAAGTATCGCGGTTGTGATGCAGTTAAGATGGCGCTTATGACGAGTAGATTACTAGATCGGAGAGACATTTTCTGGGACTGCCAGAAGTCCAGGCCTGCCAAGCTACAACCCTTTTCGCTCAACGGCTATCCCTGTGGAGATCACAACCGCGGCACGGCATCCTCCGTTTCGTCAAGATTAGCCTAGCCCCAACTTCAAAACACAAGACTGCTTCCACCAACGCTACTTCGTCGCGGCTTTTGCACTCGGCCTATCACCTTGGCAGTGACAGCGCGCGCTTTGTGTCATCTTTCATAGCTCTCGAGCCGTGGTCGGGAGATGACGATCCCCACACTTCAATGGTTGACCTTGCGATGGGAATGATAGAAGTTCGCACAAAGCTAATCTTCAGAACCTATGCCTAGTGTTCCGGCAGTTGGCATCTGGACCATACATGTCAAAACTTACTTGCATGATATTAGCCGTGTGGCGTTTTCATGGAGTTATCTCCGTGCTGTGGCTGGCAACAAGACCACAGACTAGGAGGCCGCTATTGAAGGTACCACGATTCGTCAACGAATGAAGCTCACAGGATGTCGGCACTGACTCGAGGACGAACGCGATCCCCAATAGTGGGTCGATGGCTTCGCACTGGTAACTTGCGGCAATATGCCTGGCCAGTTCGGAGAGTAAGCAGCTGGGACGACTATCAACGGTCCCTAGGCTTCAGGGTTCGTTAATACCGGAGCTTTTCTCGCTCCACCGCTGATTACTCAAACAATTCCCCATTGCACGAAGATTGGCAAGCAACGTATCGAATGGATGTACGAAACCGGAACCGCTGAGCAGAGCCTGAAATATGAGCAAGGACGATCGCAGTCGCGAAGTATTCGCTGTGGCTGCACTGTTCTTCGTGCTCACATGGACGACGGTCTGCCTACGAGTTTATGTGCGAGCGATATTGATGAAGACATGGGGAAAAGACGACTCGTTCATGGTTGCGTCGCTAGTAAGTTGTCACACTTCGGATACATGCCGTTGGCCGTGCTTATCAAACTCTGTAGGCGGTCTTCACGATGTACCTGCCATGTCAGATCATTGCCGCGATACATGGTACTGGAAGGCATCGATGGGATTTGAGCGATCATGATCGAAAGACTGCACTCATGGTCAGTTCAACGTCATTACTTAGCATTCTCGCGTCTAACTCAACACAGTTCTGGTACTTGTGTGAAATCTTCTACGTCATAGCAAACTGCCTGCTCAAGTTTGCTATTGGCTATTTCTACCTTAGGGTCGCCATTGAACGCTGGCACATCTGGTGCATCAGATTGCTAATGCTAGGCACGGTACTATGTGGTCTGATTTACTTCTTCCTAGTCATGCTTCAGTGTCTACCCAGTAAGACCTTTTCCGACGCTCACCTTCCGCACTTGCTAATAAATACAGTCTCTGCATTTTGGCTGGAGCACCCAGCTTCAAGCAAGTGCATACCAAAAGGGCCCACCTTAGGCATTACCTATGCGCTTGCCGCAGTCAACGCACTCGCTGATTGGGGATTTGGGCTGCTTCCGTTTTTTATTGTTTGGGGCCTAGAGATGAGACCGAAGACAAAGGTGTTGGTTGCATCGATACTTGCATTTGCGGCAATCGGAAGCACCGGTACAGTCATTCGCATGGCTTACATCCACACACTTGTAGAAGGCCCCGACTTCTTATATGCTACCACCGATGTTGCTCTATGGAGCACCATTGAACCAGGAATCGGGATAACAGCGGGGAGTATCGCCACATTTCGTCCGCTCGTCCGTCACTGTCTTTGGAAGCTGGGTCTCGGCGAAGCACCTAGGCACGAACGAGGTCGTAGTTACTACCCTTCTGTCATCGGCCAGAAGCGAAAGAATCGTCGCGGATACCGACGTAGCTTAAGTCCGTCTGACCTAGTGCCTACCGAGCATGGAGGCATGACTTCTATACAGATCCATGGACCTGAAGACATAGACCTGGAGAACAACATCCCGCCGCCAAAGATCGTTGTCACAGACGCGGATCTGCCGCAACCCCCGGAAGGGCAAATCGTACATACCGTCTCGGTTCAGCAAGAGTACGAGGGTCCGCCAAAGCTTCACCTCCGTGACAGTCTCAGGAACAGCTTCACTCGCGGGAGTATTCTAAGCCTTGGAAAATTCCGCATACCCGATTGAGCTGTTCGAATGTGTTCTGTAGTATTGTCGGTATCCGAAGTCGAGCAAACGCGAGATACAACCTTTCAAACGCACGAACGATTGACGATAAAACGTCGAGTTATCGTGAAAGACACGTTCTCTCAAGCATACAGCATGGCCTTCACTGGTACGGCTAGTCGCCATACACGCAGATTAGCGTCACCAGACCGGTGTCCAGAAGAAAGTGAGAGAGACGACGGAGCGTGGCGTCATCTGGATGAAACACATTCACCGACGCTGATTGTGATTCACGTCATTCACCAGATGTGTCTATACTAATCATTTCCTGGTTCCTGGTCTCGCTCCTGCAGCTTTTGTCTTACCACATTGATCTTAACGAACGTCGTCTAGCCAGCCGATCGTACTCTTCCATCACCTGGCGTGTTCATACCAGTTGGTCGTACAATCCTCGCAATCTCAAAGATCAATCTACACCAAAGACCATTTCCAGCTACTTTAATAGACAACTTCCGATGAAAGAGAACGACATAGCAGCGTTGCAACTCAACAAAGACGTTATCGCTGACGCTATCACCATGACCAACATCGAGCGTTTCCTACATCTTTTACAGCACGCCAAATCGATGGTAGGGCTATATGGACCTTATAGCAAGCAACCCAATACAACAGTTTTCTCGCGCGATGTGAGGCCGCCTCGGCATCCGAAGCCTCAAGACCCATCGCTCAACACTCTCGCCCTCTCCTTCGCAGCAGCGCAAGATTGCACATATAGCGCCCAACCCGCTGGGTCAGGGAAGGAAGACCCAGACCTCTTCACACTCCTGTGGGACTGCGCAGTCGCGGTCCTTGAGGAGATACTCGCTAGAGGCTCCCTTCCACAAGAGTCTTTCGGCTGGGGTATCTTTGGCCTTTCCGCTGGCTACATGCATCCGCCTGCCCGCGATCTCACCGCACAAAACGTCTTTCTGAGCAACAAGCGCCGACTTCATGACGCGCTGAATGTGTTACCTTCTTTGAATCGAGAGACGAGTAGCGAGTATGTGGTAGGCGAGAAGAAGACTACGGCTTTGCTCACACGGGCTCGAAGGGATATACACACACTGGGGCATATCTTGTTACACGAGTACAAGCTCAGTAGCTGGAGGCGAGTGAGGTGGTTACATACGATCGCAGTTGCGGAGAGGTGGGTTGGCGCTTTCGGACTGAAACCGAAGAGAGAGCTAGGCGTGTTAATAAAGAGGACGAAAGAGGTGGTTTGTGAGGCAACGAACCCACCAGGGAAGAAGGTGGTAAATAACAACGTGAGGTTCGAATTTCCTGATGTTAGCGCCCAGGATTCACAGGGCGTCATAGAAGAAAGGCCAGAGCGAGAGAGGTGTAATGAGAGGACAACTTCACATATAGAAAGACGACGTCGGATTACCTAGGGTTAGGTAGATTAACCTATCTATAATGATATCCGACAACGACTTTCTACTGATAGTAGTATCCTTCCACTCTCTATCAGCGTAGTGTGCATTCCACCTATCTTAGCACCCATCCATCTTGATGCGGAAACGCTAATCGATGTGTAAGGCGGTCTCCACCACCAGATCAGAAGCGCGAATGTCTATATAGATAAGTAAACAGCTTGAGAAGGCTAGGAATTTGCTTACTCGCTCAAGATGTCTTACGTGTGGTCTTCAGCGAATGGCAACGCGGTTCTTCCGGACCTATACCAGAGGCGGCTAGTAGCAGCGATCTACAATCACGACATACCACCCCTCGATTTCGTGTACAACCAGACCTCATAAGCCCTTGCAACATTCCGCCATGTTATGCAACGATGCCGAGGAAAGCTGGACCTGTCAACATGCATCAGACCTCGCATCGAACGCGACGTGCCATGCGCTCCAATGACAGCCCACGATCATGCCTGGGTATGTGCATGAGCCCATGGTCATGACGCTGCGGCGGCTTGAGCTGCTCAACCCACGTTCTTGCATCATCCCAAGCTATGGAGAATTCGAGAATAGCGAGTTGATAAGTAGGCGTTAGTGCCCGGCTGTCGCAAAATGGAAAAAAATCATCTCAACATCTCTGGTCCATTTCCAGTGCGACCGTTATCATGGCATCGGAGAAGCACAACGCGCCTGCCGTGTCCGACTCATCTGACAGCGATGTAGAGGTTGTTCAGGGTACCATCAACGAGAAGAAATTGCTAAGAACACTGGATCTGAGGTTACTTCCCGCGGTTTCAGTGTTATATCTGTTGAGTTTTCTTGATCGCAGCAATGGTGCTACGCGCCCTACCCACAACGAATGCACCTTATACTGACCTTTCTCACCAGTCGCCAACGCCCGTATCGAAGGCCTCACGGACGACCTACATATGACTGGAAACCAATATCTCACTGGTCTTACACTGTATTTCATCGGTTACGTACTATTCGAGATTCCATGCAACATCATTCTCAAGCGAACTACGCCGAAATTTTGGCTACCGACACTCACGCTGGTCTGGGGGGTTGTCGCAACATTGATGGGTGTCACACAGAATCGAGAGGGCTTCTTTGCCGTGCGTTTCTTGTGAGTAGTTGTTGGGAAGTACTTAGCGTACAAGCAATGCACTAAAACAAATGGGCTGACTTGAGCACAGTTTGGGTGTCGCTGAATCCGGGCTCTTTCCAGGCGTTGTGTACTACCTTTCAATGTGGTACAAAAGAAACGAACGCCAGTACCGCATCTCGTTGTTCTTCAGCTGCGCTTCACTTGCTGGAGCTTTTGGTGGAGTATGTTGTGCCCACATCGCAAGTTTGATCGCTTGTACTGACTGCTTCAGATCCTAGCCTGGGGCATTGCGCATATGCGCAATGTTGGCGGATATGCTGGTTGGAGATGGATTTTCATTTTGGAAAGTATGCTTGTCCGTGGGTCGTCCTTATACTAACAAAATTTATAGGAGGGCCTTCTCACGATCGTGATCGCAATCGTCGCATATTGGTTCATTTCCAACTATCCCGGCACAGTCAGCTGGCTCAGTAAAGAAGAGCGAGCCTTTGTACAAGCGCGCCTGAAGGCTGATAGTGACGCGACAAATGACGAGAAGTTTTCATGGGCCGAAGTGCGGGTTGCAGCCAAGGACATCAAGATCTGGTTGTATGCCTTGGCCTTTCATACTATGAGTCTACCTTTGTATACTCTATCACTGTTCTTGGTAAGCCAGCCGCTTTGCACTACTGAATGCGTCAAATATCCCTGTCTAACAGTAAAAAGCCAACGATTATTCGGGATATGGGTTACTCGTCAGCCCAGTCTCAACTTCTTACCATCCCACCTTATGCGGTTGCGACAATCTTCACGATTTTCTGGGCGATACTTTCTGAGCGCTATGCCCGTCGTGCACTCTTCATCCTCACGACGTCCACCGTTGCGATCATCGGATACATTATCCTGCTCGCGAACACCGATCCCAAGGCACGGCCAGGTGTTTCCTACGTTGGGACCTTCTTTGCCGCTATCGGAATATACCCGTCCGTCGCGTTGATCCTCTGCTGGCCTGCAATCAACGTAAGTGGACAGACGAAGAGAGCGACCGCGAATGCCATGCAGATCAGCATCGGCAACTTGGGAGCAGTGCTGGGTACGCAGCTGTACCGCGCAAATTCCGGGCCGCGATACGTTCTTGGGCACAGCTTTGCACTTGGGTATTCATGTCTGAATCTGGTCGTTGTCGGGGCATTATTGGTGGTTTTGAAGAAGGAGAACAAGGAGAAAGAGAGGATATTATTGGAGAAACCAGATACTCGCGGTTTCCACGACACAGTGGAGGATCTGGCCATGGGTGATCGTCATCCGAGATGGAAGTTTCAGGCTTGATGGAGTAAATAGGTGGCGATGTTGAAGAGTGGGGGCGATAAACACTGATGGGAATTGTACGTTACGTTCTGTGGATATGACACCACAGTGGACACGACTTGGAGATGGCTACGGTGGAGCTATCCAGATGAGAATGATCTCTTTTTCACTTGTCACAGATGGTGTCAGTTGCGTTCCTCGAGAGCGCAACGATTGCGAGATTGTAGCAGTTTGTGATGCAATTACACTCCGAGCACACGATGACAGGGAAGTAGATACGAGTGTTTCGACGACCCGATAATAATACTGCAGTCCGTGAATGTACCTTCCTGATTGAGACTAGTATGTACGTACTACTCCGAGGTCGGTTATCCCCGCGTAATGTCCATAACCAGCGCTCCGAGCTCCAAGCTTCCAAGCCTTCGACCTTCAATACTCATCACAATGGCGGCCAATAACAAGGAAAAGCAGACATCAGCTGCACCTCCTCCAAAGTCGTACAGACCATCGTACAATCGTCAATTCATCGGCAGCGCTGTCTTTTGCTTGGGAATTTTGGCTTTCCTACGTCATACAACCACCCCCATCTCGTCGTCATGGCACCTTCCTTCAGACTTAAGCAACGCCAAGTCTGGAGCGCAATGCCTACAAGTCGAACCCTTGTTCCCGACAAAGAGGACGAAAGAGTTGGATGAAATGGAGAGCTACCTGACATCGGACGCTTTTCGTGATGTTGCCATTGAGCGTCTATCGGGTGCTGTCAAGATCCCCACGCAAAGCTACGATGACATGGGCGAGATCGGATCTGATCCGCGATGGGATATCATGTACTCTTTCGCAGACTATCTTGGAAAAACTTTTCCGCTCACGCACGCGACATTGCAATTAGAGAAGGTCAATACCCATGGGTTGCTGTATACGTGGGCTGGCACGGATGCAAGCTTGAAGCCTAACTTGCTCATGGCGCATCAGGATGTTGTGCCAGTTCCGGATTCTACAGTCAAGCAGTGGACCTACCCCCCTTTCTCAGGTCACTATGACGGGAAGTTTGTTTGGGGTAGGGGTGCGAGCGATTGCAAGAACCAGTTGATGGCTATTTTGAATAGCGTGGAGGCGTTGATTTCTGCTGGCTTTACTCCTCAGAGAACATTAATATTGTCGTTTGGATTCGATGAAGAAATCTCTGGTCGGGAAGGTGCGCAACACCTTGCGGACTACCTGGTCAAGAAACTTGGACACAACTCCATCGCTGCCATCGTCGATGAAGGCGCAGTAAACGTTGAGAGCTGGGGAGCAAATTTCGCAATCCCTGGTGTCGCCGAGAAAGGCTACGTCGACGTTGACATTGTCGTGCGCATGCCTGGCGGCCACAGCAGCATCCCTCCACCGCACAACGGCATCGGCGTCGCCAGCGAGCTCATCACTTTGATAGAAGCCAACCCTTACGAGCCTCATCTTTTTGACGAAAACCCTTACCTAGGTCTCCTCCAATGCGGTGCCGAGCATGCCTCAGACTTTCCCCGCCATCTAGGGAAACTGCTCGACAAGCGCTCTAAACGAAGCGCAACATGTTCGAAGAAACCAACAAAAGACGCTCTCGCACTTGAAGCAGCAAAAGCGGGACCAGGCATAAAATATCTCTTCACGACCTCCGTGGCAGTCGACATAATCCACGGTGGCGTGAAAACAAACGCACTTCCTGAGCGCACGCAGATAACCGTAAACCACCGCATAAACGTTGGTTCAAGCTCCTCGGATGTTAAAGCACACATCTCGTCCCTTGCAGCTCAGGTAGCGCACAAGTACAACCTCACACTGCATGCATTCAACGGCACAGAAACCCCCTCTAGCATCACTCTCTCCCACGGACCCACAATGCTAGAACCAGCACCCGTTACACCCACTTCTCTCCACACCTCTGCCTCTAACAAGGCTGTGACGCCCTACCAAATTCTCTCGGGAACCACCCGCGCCCTCTACGGTAGAGAACTTCTTGTGAGCCCTGGTATCATGACCGGTAACACGGATACGCGTTATTACTGGGACTTGAGCGAAAACATCTTCAGGTATGGGCCAGGTTGGGACAAGGAGCAGGTTGGTCTAGGAAATATCCACACTGTCGATGAGAGAGTTGGAGTGCAAGCGCATTTGGATACCGTGAAGTGGATGTGGGGCTGGATTAGGAACATGGATGAGGCGGCTTTGTAGAAATCGTCGATGAAGGTTACTTAGACAAGAATTCTGCATGTGAGGGAAGTGGGCCTGCGACAATTCGCAGTTGGTAATTACTGATAGGAGCCAAAAGGGATTGCTTACTCACTTAGGTAGCTAACGATAAGTGGTACCTAAGCTCGAGTGAACCCAGAAGCGGCAAGCTATCCTTCTCTGCTTGTTAGTAAAAGGAGATATCTTTTGTGATTGCTAATTTACTGTTGTGGTCGAGCTGGAATTAGTTTTGCTTTCATTGAAGTTACTTCGGTACTGTGATGACTTGACCAATAGACGATAAGCCACTGATAGTTACAATCCCACAATCGTTATTATCCTAAACAAAATTTACATATATCAATAACTATATTGGCGTCAGAGTTACTCAAATATTATATGATTCACAAACACTATACGTAATACAGAGCAGAATGTACATATAACATATTTGCGATATTCCATGTGCACGAGTTGAAGCAACACATCATAATGTATAACATCGGGTTAGCTTTTCCATTCAAAAGACGAGTCTCTCCAAGGATGCTGCCTCTGCACGATTGAATATGTAGTATTCGAATGCGATAGCAACCCATCCCATTGTACCGGTCAGACTGTTCGTATCTGTACACCTTGTGACTCGATCTTCATCTTCATCTTCATTTATCACTTATATGCAATTGATACGTTGGCCGATGCTGGCGAGCGTGTGATAGCTCTGGTTTTTAACTCGACTGTGTTACACTAAGTGCTCATGTCCGGAACAGTACGAGAAGAAAGAATATCGAAGGACTTTATGAGTGCACAATTGGTGAATCGCGGCATGGATACTGGATAAGGAAATTGTCAATCTGCATCGGTCGAAAGTTGGAGCGAGGGCCAAGTGACTGTGTTGACAAGCACCGCTTGGCTCCTCTTGCCTGACGCATCGATGAATTGCAGTATTGCCCCTTGCACGAAGCAACTCTAGGACCTTGCCCAACAGCGCGCAAGTACTGCAATGTGCAGTATTAGATCCTTTACTCAACTAGAAGAAGAGATGTAGGGAAAACATTATCGAAAAGTCGAGCTTGCGCACACATTTGCTTCTGGAGCGACTGCGCTGCTTTATCCAAACGCCCACGCACCACCAACTCTCCGCTCCCCGCGGACACCTAGCGCTTCCGCGGGGCGATCGCGTGCGTGCCAGATCGTGCATCGATCAAAGAGGCGTCAAATCACTTCTCGGTTCGGATACGAGGCTAGATTCCGATTTACCGATCTTGAGTCTAACATCAACATGATGACATCACTACTTCGCCCCGAACTCTCGACGCGTCGCAAACATGGAGGCCGCAATAAGCGTGCGCACGCAGCAAACCGTAATTACCTGGCACGGTGACTATGTTATAGTCTTGTGCCCTTCGTCTAGAATCCCAGCAAAGTCAGTAAATTTCGCGGATAGTCCCTTGAGACCGTCGCAAACGGCCACTTCCAGCCATCTTTGTTTATTGTCGATCATTGTATAGTGGATGTCCTCAGAATAGCCTCACGACGATTACTGCTATCAATTAGCTTCCCCTAAATTTGGAACCATTCGCGATGGCGTCTGGCAACGACACTACGGAGAATTCTCTAGGATCCAACCAACAGCGCTCACATAACGATTTGGAACGACAATCCAATCTCTATTCAAATGTGTCAGACGACAACGACAACGCAAACACGCACAACACTTTCATTTCCAATGCTTTACATACCAGCAGTCGGAGCTATTACGGTGCAGATGGCACGCAATTGTCTACAGCTTCAACCAATTCCACAGTGGTAGCATCCCCAGAAGTCCGGTCAAACCAGGATGTTACAAACGAACAACAAGCCAAAGAAACCATGTCTGGAAACGCGGTTATCACACCATCTACCCCTGGCAATGACTACCTTCAAAAGACGACATCGGGAGACCCAGTTGAGGAACATGTAGTTCTTCAAGACGACTCATCCGATTCGGAACATGAAGCTGGCGAGCCATCCACCAAGCCTGCCGCTGTCGCGAAACGGCCTGGTTTGCAGTCAAAGAACTCCAGACCCATGACAGAAGACGATCTGTTCCGCGCCTTGTCCCGACGAATGACGAGTCAGAATAACGGCCTCAGCAAGCCTAACACTAATGCTTCGGGGCGAAGCCAGGAGGAAGAAGATGAGATCAACAAACTCATGTCGAAGATGTTCGGGCGTACTAGACAGGAGGCATCAGAAGAAGAGAAAACCCGGCATCAAGGTGTTATATTTAAACACTTGACAGTCAAGGGCATGGGGATTGGAGCAGCTTTGCAGCCAAGTGTTGGAGATATCTTCCTGAACCTAGTTCGGCTCATCAAGAACCTTGTAACCAAGGGGCCGCGTCAGGCAGCCGGAAAGCCCCCTGTTCGTAAGTGGTATCTTTGTACAAACTGTATGTGAGACAATTACTGACTTCTTACACCAATATCTAGGAACTCTTCTAGATGACTTCTCTGGATGCATAAGACCTGGTGAGATGGTTCTAGTCCTCGGAAGACCGGGAGCTGGTTGTTCCACATTTCTCAAGATGATCGGTAATCAACGGTACGGATTTGAAGAGATCACAGGCGATGTCTCGTACGGTGGCACAGATGCCGACGAGATGGGCAAGAAATATCGTTCAGAGGTGCTTTACAATCCTGAGGAAGACCTCCATTACGCGACACTAAAGGTCAAAGACACATTGCGATTTGCTCTGAAGACAAGAACACCCGGCAAAGAGTCACGAAAAGAAGGCGAGTCTCGCAAGGACTACGTAAACGAGTTCCTTCGTGTGGTTACCAAACTCTTCTGGATTGAACACACACTAGGTACAAAGGTCGGTAACGAAATGATCCGTGGTGTCTCAGGTGGTGAGAAAAAGCGTGTTTCAATTGCAGAGGCTATGGTCACAAAGGCTTCAGTACAATCTTGGGATAATTCGACGAAAGGCCTCGACGCGAGTACTGCTCTCGAATACGTCCAAAGTCTGCGTTCCCTTACGAACATGGCTCAAATCTCTACTGCCGTAGCGCTCTACCAAGCAGGCGAGTCTTTGTATGACCTTTTCGATAAAGTTCTCGTTATCCACGAGGGACGATGCTGCTACTTTGGACCTACCGAGAAGGCTGCAGACTACTTCAAGAACCTAGGCTTTGTTCAACCCGAGCGTTGGACTACCAGTGACTTCTTGACATCCGTCACAGATGACCACGAGCGACAAATCAAGGAAGGCTGGGAGGACCGCATTCCCCGCACTGGTGCGGCTTTTGGCGAAGCGTTCCACAACAGCGAACAAGCCAATGATAACATTGCCGAGATTGAAGAGTTTGAGAAGGAGACCAAGCGACAGGCCGAAGAGCGTCACGAGGCCCGCACCAAGGCTACGAAGAAGAAGAACTTTACGATCTCGTTTCCAGCTCAAGTCGTTGCCTGCACCGATCGCCAATTCCGTGTAATGGTAGGAGATCCGCAATCTCTCATCGGAAAATGGGGAGGTATTTTTTTCCAGGCTCTCATCGTCGGATCGCTCTTTTACAATCTTCCAAACACTGCACAAGGCGTGTTTCCACGTGGTGGTGTCATCTTCTTCATGTAAGTCATATCCTGCTAAGCACTACATGAGACGAGTACTAACTTGACGACCAACCTTTAGGCTTCTTTTCAATGCCCTTCTCGCCCTCGCTGAGCTTACGTCTGCCTTCGAGTCCCGGCCTATTCTATTGAAACACAAGACGTTCTCTTTCTATCGACCAGCCGCCTACGCGATTGCGCAAACTCTAATCGACATGCCCCTGGTGCTAGTTCAGGTTTTCATCTTCGATATCGTGGTGTACTTCATGGCGAACCTGCAACGAACAGCATCTCAATTCTTCATTAGCTTACTCTTCCTCTGGATCATCACGATGACCATGTATGCTTTCTTCCGAGCTATTGGCGCCTTGGTAGGATCCTTGGACGTTGCAACTCGAATTACCGGTGTTGCCATACAAGCACTCGTCGTATATACTGGTTATCTGATTCCTCCGGCGAAGATGCATCCGTGGTTTTCATGGCTAAGATGGATTAACCCTATCCAATACGGTTTCGAAGGTCTCCTAGCAAACGAGTTTTACAATCTAGAGATTCAATGTGTGCCTCCATTCATCGCGCCACAGATTCCAGGCGCGCAGGAGCAGTATCAGTCTTGCGCAGTTCAAGGTAACACGCCTGGATCTCTTACGGTCTCCGGCCCAGACTACATCTCGGCAGCCTTTGGCTACAGTAGGTCGCACCTGTGGCGCAACTTTGGTTTCATCTGCGCCTTCTTCCTCTTCTTTGTCGCACTCACCGCGTTTGGTATGGAGATCCAGAAACCAAATAAAGGTGGAGGTGCTGTAACAATCTACAAGCGCGGTCAGGTGCCGAAGACTGTTGAGAAGGAGATGGAGACTAAGACTTTGCCCAAGGATGAAGAAGCTGGCAACAGTGAGCCAGTTAGCGAGAAACACTCCTCCAGCGACAACGACGACACCGACAAGACAGCCGAAGGGGTAGCGAAGAACGAGACTATCTTTACATTCCAAGACATCACCTACACTATTCCATACGAGAAGGGCGAACGGACGTTGTTGCAGGGCGTACAAGGTTTTGTTAGGCCTGGCAAGCTTACTGCCTTGATGGGTGCTTCAGGTGCCGGCAAGACGACACTGTTGAACACCCTCGCTCAGCGCATCGACTTTGGCGTCGTTCATGGAGACTTCTTGGTCGATGGGAAGCCATTGCCCCATAGTTTCCAACGCAGCACCGGTTTTGCAGAGCAAATGGATGTACACGAATCAACGGCGACAGTACGCGAAGCACTTCAATTCTCAGCACGGTTGAGACAACCGAAAGAAGTACCTATCCAGGAAAAGTACGATTATGTTGAGAAGATTATCGACTTGCTGGAGATGCGTGATATCGCTGGAGCAGCTATTGGTACCGCTGGAAATGGACTTAATCAAGAGCAGAGGAAGCGTCTGACCATCGGTGTGGAGCTTGCAAGCAAACCCGAACTGCTAATGTTCCTTGATGAGCCTACGTCTGGCTTGGACTCTGGTGCTGCTTTTAACATTGTCCGGTTCTTGCGCAAGGTAAGTTTGACGAATCTGTACCGCATATGACCGCTAACTGACTTGGATTCAGCTTGCGGATGCTGGACAAGCGATTCTTTGCACAATTCATCAGCCCAGTGCTGTTCTATTCGAGCACTTTGACCAGCTCCTGCTTCTCAAATCTGGGGGTAGAACGGTTTATTTTGGTGATCTAGGCCACGACTCACAGAACCTGATCGAGTATCTTCAGAATAACGGCGCTGAGAAGATTGGCCCCAAGACTAACCCTGCCGAATACATGCTGGAGGCTATAGGTGCTGGTAATCCCGACTATAAGGGCCAGGACTGGGGTGACGTCTGGGAGAAGAGCCCGGAAAACGAAAAGCTGGGCAAGGAGATACAGGAGATCATCGCCAGCAGACGTGACGCATCGAAGAACGATGAAGCCCGTGACGACCGAGAATATGCGATGCCATACATTCAACAATGGCTTACAGTTGTCAAGCGAAGTTTCGTGGCGATTTGGCGAGACCCTCCATACGTAAGTCATTTCCATGTACGAACTGCATATGAGACATTTACTGACTTTCTACACCTATATTTAGGTATCAGGTATGGTCATGTTGCACATCATTACTGGATTGTTCAACGGCTTCACTTTCTGGAATCTCGGACAAAGTCAGATCGATATGCAATCACGACTCTTCTCCATCTTCATGACCCTCACTATTGCGCCTCCTCTGATCCAACAACTACAACCCCGCTTCATCAGCGTGCGTGGCATCTATGAGTCCCGCGAAGGCAGCGCTAAGATCTACTCCTGGACGGCGATGGTATGGGGTACCATACTTAGCGAGTTACCATACCGTATCGTCGCTGGAACCATTTACTGGTGCTGCTGGTACTTCCCACCTGGCTTTCCTCGCGATACATACACCGCGGCGAGTGTTTGGCTCTTCGTCATGCTCTTCGAGGTCTTCTATCTAGGCTTTGGACAGGCCATCGCCTCTTTTGCTCCTAACGAGCTACTCGCGTCACTACTTGTGCCGCTGTTCTTTACTTTCATCGTCTCCTTCTGTGGTGTAGTTGTGCCATACAACGGACTACCCACATTCTGGTAAGAAATTCCGTCCACGAACTGCTTATAACAGGTAGACTGACTGCAGACCTAGGCAATCCTGGATGTACCATTTGACGCCTTTCCGGTACCTACTGGAAGGGTTCCTCGCGCTACTTGTTCAAGGTCAAGAAATCAGATGCGAGACTAACGAGTTGGCGATCTTTCCACCCCCACCTGGCCAAGACTGTCAGACGTATGCCGGTCAATTCGCGCAGCAAGCGGGGGGTTATGTCGAAGCCCAGCCAGACGGTACTTGTGGGTTCTGTCAGTACGCAACGGGCGACGCCTTCGCAGCTTCGTTCAACGTCTTCCCAAAGTCCATCTGGCGCGATTTTGGCATTATGTGGGCCTACATCTTCTTCAATTTTGCAGTCGTCTTCTTCTGCACTTGGCTTTACTTGGGCGGCCTGCGCCAGATCAAGTCATTCTTCAGCCCAGCGGCGCGCAAACAAAAGAAGGAGACGGCAAAGAACAAGAAGACACAGAGCGGCGACGCAGCTTGAGGCAGAAAAAAAAAAGAGAATTCGGCACAGTGTGCAGCGACATGGCTTGGTTGTCGCTGTGAAGATGCGGGTTCCGGAAAACTCCTAGCTTGCCCGCGGCCGGAACGCGCAAGGCTGGGTTAGCACGCAGCTTTGGAACGGCCCATCCCAGCGCAGGGTGGGGCTCATTTCCGCCTCGTGCATTCCCCGCGAAATGCCTCTTGGGGATCTAGAGCATGTGCTAGAGGTTTGGTGTACGTACAGGCTGGACTCTAGCGTTCACCATAGTGCCATTCGTATAGAGATTTTCAAGCGGTGTAGCAATTAATAGTAATTCTTGACAGCGCAGCTGTCATGTGTACAAACACGCAGTAGCTTCCACTGTACTTGGCGTCTGAGGACGCAATGAATGTGATGTTCTCTACCGTGGCTGTCGAAGGACATGCGGGATTAACCCAGCGCGCATTCGAGATGCTCGGCACTTGACACATGCAAACTCAATCTCGCAAGAAGTCGGCTTAACAAGGCATCGTGAGATGCATCGAAATGCCTCAGCTTTTCCGATTATCAGTGCCATCCGTCCGAGGCGCTTGATTTGTGCATTGTGAAATCGAGAGCTAAGCCGAACAGCGTTCCATCATCGTGCAGGGGTTTGTGTGGATCGCAAACCGCACACGAGCTGGAACCGGAACTGTGGTATCTTGCACCGCCTCGCTGTGGCCAGGCTACGCTATCTGCTATTGATTATCGTGATGCGCGCAGTACTGACGCAAAGTTGCTGTGTTGGAGGTATGCGGCATTTGCCGCAGGTACCTCGTAATTGTTCCAGTAGACCTCGGAAAAGCATCACACGGTCTACGATTCAATCGCATGCCGGCGAAAAATAGGCCAAGACGTGGCTATAGCCGAAATGTGGCCAATGAAACAATGACGAAAGGTCGTTGAGCCTTTACCGCATCCAGCGAGCGTGAATGTGGGGTAAGTGCGATCAGCCCTTCCAGCCAATGCCAGCCCGCACATTGCAGTTCACGCAGTCGTTACAATCGTCACGAGGGCTCCGTTGCAGCGAAAATGTCATCGACCATGACACAACAGTGACCGCAAACCTCCCCTTAGTTTTAGTTCTAGTTTTGGAAAATAGGAGATCCATGCGCATCGGCTTAAGATTCATCGGCCATAAAGCTGGTGGTTGTGGTTACACTTGCCGGGCGCTCCTTCCGAAGTCACCCAGCTCTCGTGCCCAGCTCCGCGTTATTTTCGTCCCTCGTGAGCCGACCGGCACTCCCACTACCCAAACACGCACCATTACCCAATCAGCTCCAGTAGCGCTAGCTTGTCCCCGGCCCAGCATTGCCAGACTGAGCGCAGACGACGTCGTCAGAATGGCTTCGAATGGTATTAAAGCTACCGAGGACCCCGTCATTCGAACAGCAAGCCCAGCTCCTTTGGCCCAAGACTTTGCCCGTCAACAGGTGTCAAAACAACAGCGTTCCAATTTCCACTCGTCTTCCATCTCTCCACTCATATCCAACACCATGGTTTCTCAAACCGTCAACAAGACCAACCTCCATCCTTCCGGCGTTGCGTGCGTGACCCTGCCTTTCCAAGGTCAATTGACCTGAAATAGGTGAACAAAGACTGACATGTTCCTCACAGGCCGAACAAGGAGCACACGGAGATTGAAGAAGCTCTCCACGACAAGGCACACATCGACTATGACCGTGTAGCCATTGTAAGCTTGCCCCATCAACCTCGATTCCAACACTAACAAGTCCACTAGATCGCCAACCCTTCAGTCGCTGCCCTCTATGAAGATGCGCTCGTATATGAGACTGGTTCAGCCATCACAGCTTCAGGCGCCCTCTCAGCATACTCAGGAGCAAAGACTGGCCGCTCACCCTCGGATAAGCGCATCGTCGAGGAAGACACGTCAAAAGACGATGTCTGGTGGGGCCCAGTCAACAAGCCGATGAAGACCGACGTAAGTGCTTCTCCGCATTCCCTAATCCCTTTAAACTTCTGCCTTACGTCAAACCGCGGTTTGGCTTGTGAAATTTTGGCGGCAGACGTCATGTACGCTAGCCACATACCCGATGGAGTTCACATCCCTGCACTTGGCGGTTATGGGGCTCGGCTGCCCCGCATCTTTGCGCCTGCATGACGGATCAAGTTCCATCGATCCATGCGGAAGACCATCACGTGCGCATCTCGTTTCATTTGCTAACCTTGTCGTCTAGGTCTGGCGTATCAACCGTGAGCGTGCTATCGACTACCTTAACACCAGGAACCGCATCTACGTCGTCGATGGCTTTGCCGGCTGGGATGAGCGCTACAGGATACGCGTACGAGTCGTCTGCGCTCGTGCCTACCATGCTCTCTTCATGCGCAACATGTTGATCCGTCCTTCAAGAGAAGAACTGGAACACTTCGAGCCTGACTACACCATCTACAATGCTGGTGCTTTCCCTGCCAACAGGTACACGAGTGGTATGACTTCGTCAACATCCGTTGCCCTTAACTTTGCCGACAAGGAGATGGTTATCCTCGGTACCGAATACGCTGGTGAGATGTAAGCGACGCCCCTACACGAGCTTTCTGAGGCATGCACTGACATTATATGCCATCATTCAGGAAGAAGGGTATTTTCACTGTGCTCTACTACGAGATGCCCGTCAAGCACAACGTCCTCACTCTGCATTCGTCAGCGAACGAGGGTATCGAGAAAAAGGATGTTACTGTTTTCTTCGGTCTTTCCGGAACTGGCAAGACCACTTTGTCTGCCGACCCCAAGCGTGCCTTGATCGGTGACGACGAGCACTGCTGGAGTGACACTGGTGTCTTCAACATTGAGGGCGGCTGCTACGCCAAGTGCATTGGTCTCTCTGCCGAGAAGGAGCCAGACATTTACGGCGCTATCCGCTTCGGATCCATCCTCGAGAACGTCGTTTTTGACCCTACAACCCGTGTTGTTGATTACGACGATGACACCCTGACCGAGAACACTCGCTGCGCCTACCCCATCGAGTACATTGAGAACACCAAGATCCCCTGCATCTCAGACGGCCACCCCAAGAACATTGTCCTCCTTACCTGCGACGCTCGCGGTGTCCTTCCTCCTATCTCCAAGCTCAGCCCCGAGCAAACCATGTACCATTTTATCTCTGGTTACACCTCCAAGATGGCCGGTACCGAGCAGGGTATCACCGAGCCCCAAGCCACCTTCTCCTCTTGCTTCGCTCAACCCTTCCTCGCCCTGCACCCAATGCGCTACGCCAAGATGCTTGCGGAGAAGATTCAGCAACACGGCGCCAACGCCTGGCTTCTCAACACCGGCTGGGTCGGTGCCGGTGCCACCACAGGCGGCAAGGTAAGCCAAGACTGTCTAACAGATACATGCGAACACATGCTAATATTCCCCTAGCGTTGCCCTCTCAAGTACACCCGTGCTATCCTCGACGCCATTCACTCCGGCGAGCTCGCCAACGTCGAATACGAAACCTACGAAACCTTCGGTCTCTCCGTCCCCAAGACCTGCCCCAACGTCCCTGATGAGCTGCTCAACCCCGCCAAGTCATGGAACGGTACCGCCGACTTCAAGGGCGAAGTCGAGAAGCTCGGCAAGCTCTTTATGGAGAACTTCAAGAAGTACGAAGACCAGGCCACCAAGGAGGTTATCGAGAGTGGTCCACACGTATGCTGCTGCCCCAAGCACTAGATGGTTGATTTCAGTTCCGACATATCTTTCTTACTTTTTTGACAGACTGACTAGCGGTTTTCCTTCACTATCTCGCGGTCGAGCGATCACTCCAATCGACGTCAGCGGCTATTCCTTTCACCTTTGGTTATGGGCACAAAAAGCTCATGGATGGATGCAGGATATGATATCACGGTTTCCCTATCTTAATTGTTTGCTTGATGGACGTTCTGTTGTATGTATATACACTTTTGGCGTTATTGTCCCAATTGTGTAGCATTGCATAGCTGGTGACGAGAAGAGAAGATAGCGTATTGGCTTCTAGATGGAGCGAGCGTGAGAGAGACACAAAATTTCATAATGTTCATTTTGACTTTGCGATGTTGCATAGCGAACCACGATACCGACTATTATCAGTAAGAGGATGTTCATCGTCAACATACGTCATTGTGTCTCTTAAAAATATAGTCCATCTAAAATTTCCTTGTGCTATGAATATATGCATCCAAGAATACCTTTCAAGTAGATTTCGTCAAGGATAACTCAGGTGGAATGAGTTTCGCCAATAAGATTAGAGTCGGCTATCCTGAACGAAATCATGGGCCAGAAACTTGTCTCTCTTCACGTTCTGTGGCGAGCCGTCAGATCCGGGGTTTCGATGCAGATGATTGCCCGTTCTGGAACCCTGCAGGAATGAAGTAACGAGGCTGCGCCCCGTCAGGCAACCAACACTATTGTCAGCCGACGGACAGTCATCGAAAGGAGCCTTGTAGTGGGCTGCAACATCATAAAAATCTTTTGCCTTGTCCTTTATGCACGTTGCATCAACAGTGTGATATTCTGAAGTCGGATAGTCTACCAAGGCACGGCAAAGTAGCGTTCCCTAATCGACAATGTCGCAGCAGGGTGGCACCTATCACCCCTCAGGGTCTCTGTTATCGTATCAGATTCGCCTAGGTAATAGGATATTAGGCTCAAAGCCTATGAGCAAAGAAGGTAACGCAGTTGTCCAGTCACGCATCAAATCGTCTTACCCGACTGACTTTTGGTGGAAGCACACGATACCAACGTTTCGGAACCAAAGACCGACGACCAACGTTCCGATAACGAAAAGGAACTCGGCGAAGAATGGGAGGTCGTTGAGTGGCCTGTTGTAGACGACAAGGAAGAGCATGGCCCTTGTGACGGCTGCAGGACATATAGGAGTCAGTTCAAGCTTGAATTGGGCACTGGTAGTTGGAGGACAACTGTTTGCGACTGGGAGGCGAATATTAGGGTTGCCTCGTGAATCCTGGCTGCGTGCAATGTCTTGATGAGATGGACGGGTTGTAAATGAACCACGGTACACACAACCATGACCATATTCAACCAACAATTTCTTGAGATTTAGTGCACAATGTGATAAGTAATAATTTTTCCAACACCTACTAGATGCTCACAAGGGTTATTTTCATCCCAACCATTTCTTCATCCCATAGGAGTCTACCACGAAGCTCTCAAGTGTGGCAACAACAACACCCTCCTCTCTACCATCTCAACTGCTACAAAGAAGATCGGTCAGTTCCACGAAATCCTCCATCCTAAAAGGCGATCATGTACATTCCGGCCCAACCTCACCAAGCAACCCAGTTCAACGTCTTCCTCCAAAACTTCTACTTGGACAAGACGAAGGAAAGAACATATCGGCACAACTCCGCCTTCTCAGTCTCGTTACCAACAGATCCCACGACCACCTCATCATCATCAGCAACAAACCGAACCACATCAACTACACCCTCAACAGCGCCGTTATGTCCATCCAGCCCACCGAATTCTTCTCCTTCCCCTTCTTCTTCCTCTTCCTCCTGTTCTTCGCCACCAGCCCTGACTCTTGACTTGGAACCAATAGTACTATCCGAGAGATACGCACAGTCTAGAGCTTTCACAAGCTTGACTCCACCTACTTCGAACGCAAACAGATTAATGGCAAGCATGCTGCGAAGAGACAGTATAGAGCTTTCACTCATCCGGCTCAACAGGGCCAAGTCCTACTACTAGGCAAATACGGTCTTTTACTGGGCCAGTGGTTGTAGCGGTGGATGAAAGTGCGGAAACACGAGGGGGGTCATGTGCCATGTAGGCATGAAGAGTTGACGAGAAAAGCGAAGTCAGTGACGTACGTTATTTCGCAAGAAAAGAAAGACAGAAGAGTGAATGACCGGCAAGCAAAAAAACAAAAAAAAAAGTTATGTAATTCACACGCGTGGACTTTACCTACGTATAGTCGAGGCTTCCGATATCCCTGCCAAAGTGAAGGTAAGTCCTACCTCGCCGCCCATTTGCACTCACGTCTTGGAAAAACTCTACTGCAGTCACACAAATACGCCTTCACCTATATCCAAACAAAAAACATTTTATGATGGGTTATATATAAAATGCTTCAACCTTTTTTATAATAGAAAACCGGAAAAACTAGTAGCGTACAAATCTGCATGTCTACCTTGTCGAGCAGGGTGTGATCCAGTCTTGTATGCACTGGGTCGATAAAGGCGATCTATGTTTGCTCTGAGTTCGAATTGAGTCGCAGTCTTCTTTTTGAAGAAGAACAGGAGCGGAAATGGAGCAAAGGTGCTCATACTTGGGTGGGATTTCAGGAACAAAAAAGAAGCAGAAATTGGAACAGACCCACAGCGTGTGACGTAAACCAGTAAACAAATGACTACATGATCAATGGACGAAGCATTTGTCTTTTTTTTTTTGTTAAAAAACATATTCTGGTATTCAATCTAGAATAAAAACACCCCGCAAGAGCAAAAGCTAATCGTGCAAATGTGATATACGGTATATCTCCTCCATTTCCCATAATAGTTTCGCAAAATGTGACAACCCCCCCAAACATTTCAGTACAAGATGGTACAATGGCAGGTCATGATCTTGAGGTATTTTTGTTGTGTTAAACAGACCACGTAGCTCCTAGCTCGCGCTGGAACACCAAGAAACGCCAACATGATTAAGTGGGAATCGAAGGCATGGGGGAAATGCAAAGGTCTGGCCGTTGCCGTCAAGGCTTGTTGGTTTGACCAGATGGTGGCTTGGGGACCATTTACCTCTTCCTAACACAGAAGAAGAGACCAGTACGGCCAAGGAACCAAACACATCCGATGAAACGGACAATAGCAAGAGCAGCGGTAGCCCACAGAAGGGCCTGGAAGAAATGCGCGGTTCTGCCCGAGGCGCTAGACTGTTATTTTGTTAGTAATGATCATTCAGAGCGATCAGGGCAAAAACTTACAGAGAAACCAAAGCGGTCAAAGTTATCCTGGGTGATGACAACCGCAAGAGTGGCATTCGAACCGATCCAGGCCGTACACAAATGGGTACGGAAAGACTTGTAGGAATCCTCCAGCGTCTTCTCGTCACTCTCGACAGGCGGTACGTAAGGAGCAAGAGCGCGCTTGACGGTAGCTTCAAACTGGCTGTCGATGTCGGCTTGTGGCAGATCCGGTTCCTCGATGACGTTGGATTTACCGTCAGCGCCCTTTTCTGTCTTGGCAGAAGGAAGCGCCTCTGCCTTATCGGAACCCTTGGTACCCCAGGAAACGTCGTGCCAGTTGGAGAAGGCGTAGACGTTGAGAATGTTGACGTAGGACGACATGATGAGCAGGTATTGCGGGAACGAGGTGAACATGTGCCATGGGTCCATGTACAGGAACGAGGCGACGTAGTAGAGACCAAAGGTAGCCGCAAGCGCGATGATGATAATACCGACTCCGCTGGACGAGAAGAAAGAATTGGCAAATGCTTCTGGTGACGAGGTATCGAGTTTCTGCGACGACGGGTTCGTGAACGCCTGGACAACGAGGTAGATGGACAGGATGACGATGTAGAACTGGATGAGAGCGAAGACGGAGAAAGAGACCAGGTAAGTCCATTTGGAACCCTTTGGACGGTTACCGAAGGCCAGAATAAATTGCAGGACCAGGAATGCCAGGTAGAGATAGGTGACGATGACGTTGAAGATGGGCGTGGCAGTGTTTCCGAATGGCCAGGCATCCCGATCATCGGTTTTGGTACCGACAAGTGACATGATGACGACAGTAGTGAGCCAGAAGGAAGCCAGGGAGAACCAAGCCATGATGGTTTGGAATATGTTGTAGAGCATTTGGATGTGCAGGAAGAACATGCGGACCAGGTTGTGGCCACTCTTGTACATGCGACCGAAATGCAGAAGAGAGTAGATACCGGCAGCGAAAGAACCGTTCAGCCAACGACGACGCTGACCGATGAATTCAGCAACACCTTCGGGAACATCGGTTTCACCCTTGGAGGCCTTGATGTAGGTAAGATGCCACTTGGAGCCAGCCTTGGCGACGAGTTCGAAACACAGAATACGATCCTCGGCCAAGAACATGTTCTTTTTGAAAATGTTCATGCCCTCGATACCCTTCTTTCCGAGAATCTTGGCGAGTGTGTGGTCACCGTGGAAGTACTGCTCGAGCGGCCTGCCCATGATGGCGCGGTATCGGTAGGCAGAGAAAGCACCAGGCAAGACAGACACGTATCCGAAGGAGGATTCTAGCGGCTTGTCGAGAATGTTACTGATCTTGTACTCGAAGTTCTGTGCGGCCACGAGCGGGTTGAGGAGGTTCTTCCAGCCCTTACCCAACATAGCGTGAATCTCACCGCAAGCACCACCGAGATCCTTGTCGTTGTAGAAACCTTCCCAGAGGGCGAGAAGCGACTTGGGTCCAGGCTTTGTACCCGCGTCGAGCAGAATGCAGACTTCAGGGTTCAGGATACGACCAATGGCAGTGAAAAGCCATCTGTGCGAGTTGATCTTCTTGGTGTTCTTCTGCTTCAAGCAAAACATCATCTGGACAGGAGGAAGCGTGCTGGCGCTATCATCGTGCGGGCGAATGAGCTGCTGGTTGGGCGTGACGGACAATTGCGTGGTGTATTCAAACTTGGCTTGTTAGCTGGAAAGGATGAGATTGATGACGACGCAAACTTACAATGTGGGCAACAGTCTCGTTTCCGTCGATATCCTTCTTCATGACACCGTCCTGGTAAATACCGATGGTGGCGAGCAGGTCGAGAGTGCCCTTGTCGCAAGGGTCGATACCGTCGAAGACCAGGCACACAACAATCTTCTGCCAGGCTGGGCCACCCTTGTTCCAGAACTCGGATTTCTTCAGGTTGACAATGTCGCGGATGTTTTGCATGACACCGTGCAGAGTACGGGCGGTAAGAACCTTGTCTTCATTGTAGTAGGTGACGGCAATGAGCAGCTCTGTGTGACGGTTGTACATGGCAGGACGCAGATTGTAGCCATTCTTGAGGGTGAAGTCGTTGGGGTCGCATGTCGCAGCCGTGTCTGCAGCTGTTAGAGGCGGACGGAAAAGTCGGGTAGAATGGAAGACTTACAGCGCATGTGTGTGAACTCCTCGCTGCCGCTCTCGAGGTCATTGCGATACTTGGCCTGGATGGCGTTCTGGATGGCCGAAGGCACGGGGTAGTCGGCACTCAGGACGGAGCCCTGAACAAGCTTGACCTTACGTGTCATACCACGCTTGAGACCACCAGCAGCACCTCCGCCGGGCTGCTGTCGCTGCCTCCATGCCTCGGTTGAGCTGGTCTCGCTCCTCTGGTATGGTGATGGAGCTCGCTGAGGAGCGCCGAAGTCGCCCGGGGCGTCGTAACCGCCCGTCGCCGAGTAGGCAGCGCCGTCGTGGGCCTGGCCGGGGTATTGTGTTGGCCTGTCGGTGGCATACGACTCGGTCAAGCTGTAGGTCGAGTGTGGGCGGACCTCAGGGTTGCCGTAGAAAGGGTCTGAGTGGGCGCCGGTAGGGTTCTCGTGCAAGAGCGAGCGACCAACTTCGTCGTCATGCTCCTGGCGGTCGTACTGGGTAGCTGTCAGTATACGGTGCCTTTGCTGCCTGCGGGTTCAGGGGCGCCTACGCCAGTGTTGGGGTCTCCAAGGTTATAACCTTGGTTATTGTTGTACGCCATGACGTGCTGCAGTCCACGGGCCGGCGCTGCAGATGGCGATGTTTTCGAGAAAAAGGAATAGGCGGTAGAGAAGGATAGTGTTGAGATAGAGAAAAGTAGTCAGCGCACAACTCGGGGTGTCGCTTGATAAAGGTGGATGGAATGTCTGGGGCGCTTCAGGCCTGAGAAAGCTGAAGGGACGCGCGCTATACCCCTTGGAGCGGGATGGGGAGGGTTGCGCTAGGAAAACGGCCGCGCTGAAACACGACTTATTGGTCGACTCCAAGTGCTGCCAGGTTTCAGCTTGTAGGCGGGCGCTCCTTTAACGAAAGTACTTTCGTGGGACTGTCTCGACAAGAACGGGCAATCGCCTCTACTTGAATTCACCGACGACGGAAAACCTGCTGGCGGTGAAGCACACGAGTAGAGCACATGGCAGTCGCCGTCGTCTGTCAGTGTGGCGCTAGACCGGCCACGACGGCTAAAATTAGAGACAGGCCTTAATCAGCTCCACGCTTATACCTGCTCAGCCTCACCCAGAATCTACCCTTTTCGCTGTTGCCGGGCACATACTGCGCAGCCACTATGCCCACATCTGCTTTGGTTTCACTCTGCAGATTGCCGTATGCACAACAACGCTCGCCGCTGCAAAGTGGCTTGACATGGACAAGATGGCTCCCGTCTTTGGCTGCGCGTCGAATGTCTCAAGCTAGGGGTAGTAGCACGGTCGACGTCAGCATCCTTCCAAGGTTGCTCCGCAGGCGGATCCACTCCCACAGATCTTCACGTTCTCTACAAAGGGTTACATGCATTGGCACTGTAACCCATGCTACCAAAGTATACGAGTGAATGGTCGGAGCGATTGATACTTTGAATAGGCCCGGTACATTTTCGGTTCGTCACTACACGTCGCCACATCAGTTTCTGCGCGCATAGCTGCATCGCTCCCACGGCGACTTTGTTTGGCTGCTGCTAAGGTCGCTCCATGGCAGTGCGTTGACAGGGTCCAGGCCGTTGGTGAGGTCTCCTATCCGCTGCAGTGGGTCGCCGTTGTAGGCTTGTTCCTGGACCCTTCATCTCTCCGCTGGCTCACATCTCTACCGCCATGCACTCGACACATTGGCAGCTCGATGCAGACGCATGCTCTACATGGGTCTGTTACGCGCCGTCGGGCATTTAAGCTAGCTTTCAACGGTGATGCAGAGTCGCTGCTATCAATTCTTCTCGACGTCGCATTTGTCCAGATGAACACCATAGGACGCCCATGGGCAAGAGCCTGTGCGCTTCACCCAAGACATCACGTGCCATCTTTTCCATTAGTTCCTAGCTGCTCAAAAGAAGACACCCTCAAGTTCCCTCTCTCGGTAGCGACGGGAAAGCAATGCGATGCGTTCCTTCCTGCCTTCCTTTTTGCTTGAACATGACAGCGCGGGGAAGGGCAGCTCGCACCTTCCGTCATCCGCGTCTCAACAAAACACAAACTTGTACACTTCTTATGGATGTCAGCCACACCACCAAAATAGTTCGTTTTCCTTTCCGGAAAGCAGCACGTTGATATTTCCCACTCTTGGCCCGCGTCATATCCAGTACGACTGCCCCGCATCGTGGTACTGTCCATTATAGTTGAGACTGCAGTGACTGAACTTCCTGTTCGCTCTCTACCAAGCTTCCAACCCAGTCCTCGTAGACCCGCCATATCCACTAAGCGGTACGAGCCGCCATGGCCTCAGCCGCACCACTAGTGGGCCTACCGAGATCCAAGTCCAAGGCTTCATCAGCATCCGCCACGGCCACCGCCGTGTCAGCAGCTGGGGCTCACGTCAGTGCTTCTCAATGGAGAGCGCCCGATAACCCCGACTTTGTTCATCCGGATCATGTAATTCCACTACCGAGCTATCCGAGTGCGGACAATCTCATCATTGTTTGCTGCCATGCCATCTTCCTTCCGAATGCAGATGACGCCAGCTTCCCACTGCGCAGTCCTCACTACGAGCCTAATTGGCTACTAGCGCCCTTCCAAAAGTCAGACGAGGCAACAGGCAAGATAGGCGAGCACGAGACGTTCCTGGCTCATGTCAAAGCTGGTATCGATGCTTTGACTGTTGGGACGGACGCAGAGCACCCTCCCAAGAGCATCCTCGTCCTCAGTGGTGGAGCCACTAAACGCTCTGAATCTCTGAAGACGGAGGCACGCTCATACTATCATGCAGCCCTAGCAGAAGAGCTGGCAGAAGGCCATATGGGTGGTGGACGAACCCATCGATTACACAATAGAGGCTATATCTTACTGGAAGAACAAGCGACCGATTCATTCCAAAACCTATTATTCAGCATCCTTTTATTCAGAAAAGCTACAGGCAACTACCCAAAACGAATCCGCGTCATTACACATGCTTTCAAGGCGAGACGCTTCCTAGATCTACATGCCCCAGCGATACGATGGCCAAAAGAGCGTATCCAGGTTCAGGGCATCGACCCGGTTATGTCGAGCAGCGAATTAAGAAGCACACTTCGTGGGGAGGAAGAGAATGGATATACGGCATGGGAAAGTGATCCTTTAGGTACCGGAGATCTTCTAGGCGGAAAGAGACAGCTTCGTGGATGGGATGTTAGCAAAGGGGCCAAGCACTTTCAAGGTCTCGAAGATAGTGTCAAAGAGTTATTTCAGGGCACGGTATCTGACGAACTGCCGTGGATAAGCTAGCCTAAACGATGCTCAAGTCTTACAGTGCCACGCCAAAAGTCTGTTCGCCCGTAGCGCACGGGCCACGAACGCAGAAAATCTCACACATTTTATCTCAACACAACTCCATCAAAGTAGCTCTAAATAGAAATCTAAAACGACAGAAAT